>NW_006793908.1:1820642-1838147 GCF_000442215.2 Lipotes vexillifer
CTCTTTCCCAGAAGAAAAAGTTGCAACACACTTTGTTGTTCACACCAAGAATCGAAAGACTGATCCATTTTTGAATAGAAAGCATCAAACAACAATTTACATCCCAAAGACTCTTTGAAATCCTTGTCTCAAATTTTTCACCCTGCCGTTTCTTCCAAAACGTGATACTCACCCAATCCTCCCTGTTTCAGAACACCTACCTTCACCCAGACTTGCAAATCTCAGTAAATATCTCATCTTGGTCCATCTCCCTCTGAGATGCTATTAAAGTTCTGCTGAGGGGTGTTTTCTCTCATTGCACCAAGCAATAAACTCCGCTTTGTCAACAAGTTGTGTTTTGTGTATTTCGTGGGGCCGGCATTCAACACCTTCAAGGAGAAGTTGGTCACTCATTCCAGGAAAATTTCTTTGACACCCCCTTCCCCACTCCAAAAGAAACCAGAAGCACTTAGGACTTGTTCAGCTGCGGCATATTCACAACATTTTGACATTGTTAGAATATTCACCATTTATATCGTCATTGCCTAAGTTCAAGCAAAATATTCTTAATACATTAAATATCACGATTCATGATGTGTCAACTAATTTTAATGTTAAATGTTTGCTTTGGGCTTAAAATTTGTTTAAAATTTCCAGGAGACTTCATTAAAAATCATGCTTTGTTTGCTTAAATGAATTATTGTGGGTAGAAATAGCATATTTGGTGGGGAAAAAAGGGAGAAAAAGTTAACATTCTTACCCAGATGTCATCAAGAAGGTTTGATATACAAGGTAAACTGGTATGTTACAGGAAGGTTAACTTCTCAAAAATAATTCACTTTTTTGTTGTTTCTTTTTTCATATGCATGATGCGACAAAGAATATTTGCAATGTGTATGCATAGTTTTAGAAATAATAATACAAGAAGCACCCATGTATTCACTACCCTGGTTAAAATACAGAATGTTACCAGGACAACAAATGGCCCTATTTTATGTTTTTACAATTATCAAGGTTTCTAGATATATTTTTTAAAAGCATGTTTCTTAAACTTACTGTGTAATGACTATGTCAACTTTTTCTTCTAGTGGCATCCCTACTGTCTGACTTAGGGTAACATGTTATCTGCTCTGAAAGGAGGTTGACAATAAATCTTCCAGATAAAAAAAATCCTAGTAAAAACTAGGAAAAGTCTTGGCAGTTTACTCAATATAGATTTCTCCTTCTTTTCTTCCTTCGTCCACAATGAAATTGTTCTTGAATGCTTCCTAGCTCCCATGACAATTTGGACCAGTGCCCCCATGCCATTCAGAGCCCTATCTCCTCACTATCATTTACAGACTGGGGGGGGGGGGGGGGGGGGGGGGGAGGCAACGGGGGGGGTGCTGTGTGTTGTTCCCAGCACCCCATAGCGCCTTGTACCAAGTATGTGCTCAGCACATGTTAATTAAATGTAGGGCTGGCATTCTCAGCAGACAGTAAACCTTGGAGAAATCTTTATCGTTCTTTAACATTCTCTTTCACATCTTCCCTCTCCCCTTAGCTTTTCCTACCCTCTCACTGCCTGTGTCTTACGTATCTTCCTCTGGCATGCACCACAGGCTCTCCTTTCCCCTACTGACAGAGTGCAGAATAACAGATGGATATTAGCCCTGATATATCATGGCTTCTCTTCATTTGACTCTTCTTTTTTGATCATTTATTTTCTGTCAGGAATTTTCATTAGATTTTTTTAGTTCAAAAAGAAATCATATTATTTGTAAGAAATGAAATGGTTTAAACGTATATAAATATCCCTCCTCCAATCCTACCTTCTGAATAACCAATGTTAATAGCTTAGGATATTCCAGTCTTTTATCAATGCCCTCAAAACTACATACACATCTCTCTCCCTCTCCCTCTCTCTCTCTCTCTTTCTCTCTCTCTCTCTCTCCATAGACACAGAAGAATTTCCCCCAACTTCCCATGCTGCCCTCAGAAGGAACTGTATTATACACATGATTCTGAAGAGTTATTTTTTCACTTAACAATAAATCATGAATTATGGATATGAGTCGAACTTGATTTCTTTAATGGCTACTATTAATAGTCCATAGTATAGATGTGCTACAATATATTCAACCATTTTTAAGTGGACATTTTGGTTTTCAGTTCTTTGCCATTTCAAATAATGCTGCAATAAATATTCTTCTGTGTGTGCACACTTGCACATGCATGCACATGTACCTGTAAATTTTCTATCATTTGCTCCATAAACTTCCAGAGATAACAGAAATGAGAAATTGTTGGGACTCCTTTTCATTGAAGTTCTTTATTCAGGACAAAATAAGATCCCTAATATGGAGATAAGGCATTTCAACTCATTTCTAAGAGAACATGAAATTTTGCTATAATATAAGCTGAAATGAGACTTTAAAGTTTCTAATTTCACCTTGTGGTACTGGGCACATCAAAGAAAAGTAATCAAAATGAAAACAAAAGCTTTATTTTCAAGGAAAATATAAATAGAGACACAGAATGAGTTGGATGGCAACTGTTCCTTGTTGAAAAATATTGTTTTACTACAAAATAAATGAAACATTTGATGTACCAGTTCCATTGGGAATGATGTATTGTTTTAAGGCACAATTCCTCTTGCTAATCACAAACTCAGACTCCTTGGATCTTCATGACACAGGAGGAGAGATTTCAAACATCCAGCTGCCTAGCAGAAAGTCTATAACTGGAGTGGAAAGAGGGCAGATAATGTATAGCTCTTACTCCATAAAAGGAAAGCCCACAGGGAATGCAGAAATTGTTTGTCCTATATTCAAAACGTTTGTGTGACAGAAAGGATTCTTAAAACTTGTTTGGGAACTAAAATTTGAAGCATAATGTATGCTTATGAAAAATACTCATAATGGGAACATTTCCTTTTAGACTATTATAGAATTACACCATTTTGTACCCCCCCATCTTATTTACTCACCATATAAAAATGACAACCTGAATATTTTAACAATTCATTCCTTCAACTTTCAAAGATGAAGCCTTCTTATAACCCCCATGCTACGGTATATAGCATATATGCAAATATAGTTTCTTCCTACCCTCCGCCGTACCCTGACTTCAGTGAAGAAATAAGGGATTATAATGCAGTGTGATGAGTGCTGTAATGGGGCAAGTCCAGGGGCCCTGAAAAGAGCTATCTGGCCTTGACTTGGGGTCAGGGAAGACCTTGTGGGCCAAAGACGTCTAAGTGAGGGACAAGTTATAGTCGGATGAAAATTGTTCCAGGCAGAGGATACAGCCTCAGAAATCAAGGAGTAATAAAGAACACAAAGTCATTAAGGCATTAGAAGATGCTTAAATGATGGAGCATGGTAAATGAGGGGTGACGAGGATGAGAGAGATCAGGCTAGGAAGAAAGGACAGGATGGGATTGTTGCTTCTGTAAGACCATGCCAGGTGCAGTAAGAGCTGGGCAAGAACAGGAACCTGGAGAAAATGAGGAGGCTGTTGCCAATTTTTCAGGTGAGATGATAATGACCTGCACTAGGGAAATGGTAGTGGAGATGGGGAATAAGAGATGGAATCAATTTTCCAAGCTTAAGCTGGGAGTCTCATTTATTGGGCAGTAGATCATCTGATAGTCCTGGACTTGGTTTGATGACAATTTCTTTTCTGAAAAAGTAGAGGAAGCAAGAAGGGACACTGATTTTTGGATTTAATTTTAACCAACATGGAAGAAACATTTGATGCTATGCTGGCTACTCCCATGCAAAAGTCTAGTGGTTTCGCTGACTAACCAGCCAGCCAAAAAAGCTAGCTGAGACTTAATAAGCATGATTAGAAAACTAACCAGAAATATAGGATTTCTTCTATTATGAAGTAACTTCAGTTCCAGAAGTTTGTATATAAGTCTGTTTCTTTTTATGTTCAAAATAAAACTATACATTGCTATTTGTTGTTGGAGCTCAGAAATGAAATTTTTTGTGTGACCTTTTTTCTATTCAGGAAGATTAATAAATGCCATTTTGAGGTGGCATTTTTTTAAAAAAAGGGAAATCGGCCAAATGAAGTGTGTCTGGAACACAGCAATCATGAACATAAAGCATGCCGTCCATTAAAACATTTTTGAGCATGGACTGTGACCGAGGCACTGTTTTAGGAGATGAAGACATGATGGTAAACAGAGCCCGTTCTGTCCTCAAGGAACCATATGGGGATCAGTTAAAGAAAGTGGAGCCTGGAGAAGAGACAAGCATAGGAGTTGGCTTCATGGAGCTGAAATGCTGTCAGTAGGAACACGGACCCAATTTATTCTGTAGTACTTAAAAATTAAATTAAGGCCAATGAGTAGAGCCTGCGAGAGAAAGGATTCCAAGAAATTCTGGATGTCTGGTTGTGAGATAAATGGTCTGAGGTGATGTGGTAGTGGGCTCTCCCTTTTTAACTAGCTGGATGCTGCATTTGACCTGCATTGTTTCAATTAAACTTCAAACTGCTCTATAAGTACAAATATTAACCCCATTTTACATATAAGGCAGCTGAAGGTCAGAAATCCTGCAGTTAGAACACAGAAGAGCAGTGGTATGACTTACTATGCTCCTCTCTATTATGAAACCCACCACCTCCCCATTAATAGAAAGGCTGAAGAGATGGTTGTCAAAAGATTTCTCTAAGAGACGGTGAACTACAGGGATGTAAGGGTCCTCCTAAGCCTCACATTCAAGTATTCTAGATATTTCTAGGATATGAGATACAGGTACGAAAAACATGCTTCAGATGACAAAATTATCGAGAAAGAGAACAGATTAGTAGTTGCCATGGGTCAGGGAATGTGTGGTAGGTGGATGTGGTTATAAAAAGGATCCTTGTGCTGATGGAACACTTCCGTATCTTGATTGTAGTGGTGGTCACAGCATCTACACATGTGATGAAACTACATAGAACTAAATACACACACACACACACACACACACACACACACACACACACACACACACACACGCGCATGACAGACACACACACACACACACACACACACACACACACACGTGCATGTGAAACTGGCAAATCAAAATGAGGTTGATGGATGTTAATTTCCTCGTTATGATATTGGGTAATTAAGCAAGAGTTACTATTGAGGGAGACTACACGAGGGGACAGGTGATCACTGTATTATTTCTTGCATGTGAATCTATAATTATCTCAAAATAAAAAGTTAAAAACATATATGATTCAATCACATGAAAATGACTACGCCAACACTGACTGTTGTCCTTCCCCTCTCCCTCTCTACTCCATGCTCCTCCAGTGGGGGCAAACCTAGAGTTACTGCAGAATGCACTCCCTCTGTATTCCTGGGATCAAGTCTGACTTAAGACATCTACCCCCAAGTTTCTGTGTACTGAAGACATTAATAATTCCTCTTAGTGCTTTTATTTGCATTCCTCCACAACATTCAGGAAAGTGTTCTCTGGAAAATGCAGGATGACAAAAGTTCCCATATTTGTTGATTTTAGTTCATAGAAACAGTGAGGGCAATGGAACTCAGGAGGAAAAATCCGCATGATCAAATGATTAAATTAGATCATTTCAGCATTTTATAAATACAGAATTTGGGTGTATCTTGCATATTATCTCCAAATAAGATTGACTTAGTTGTCCAACTTTCCAAAAAGCATTTGGAGGAATGCTACCTTGTAATATTAACCCTCTTATTGAAAAGCAATACATCTACATTATTTAAAAAAAACAGAAAGTATAAAATCACGTATAATGCCACCACTCAAATATACATATCAACTTTTCTTCAGTGCTCTTGTTCTTCTTAATCAGGACACTTGATTATAAATGGCACTCACTGAGACTTTGCAAGCTTCAGGTACAACCAGAAATGGGGACTCCAGTGCTGTACTTAGGACTCATCCTGAGGTTTTCCAACTCTTGGCCCGGTTTATTTTTATGCTGCTTCCACCTTTAAGCAGGTTTTTCCCTCTTGGTGGCAAAAAAGGCTGCAGCAGGTCCTGAGGTTCTATCTCATGTTTAGGCAATCTTAGATGGGAAGAGAACTTCTCCTTCCTCATGACTCTAATAAAGGTCCCCCAACGGGGTCTAATTAACTTGACTGGGCTAAGAGGCTATTTCTGAACCAATGGCTAACCAAAGAGGTAGATTGTGCTCGGTGCCAGGTCTGGGTCACGGGCATGAAATCAGGGCAGGTGAGTAGGGTATGGGATCAGACTGCATTTACCATTTTAATTCTGTTTTAGTAATCACTAAATCACCTGTAGATCAACAGGTTTACCCCGTTTTCTCGTCTTTTTTGCTCTGATTCCAGTGTGGTAAGAATATCACGTTAAATAAAAAGAAAAAAATGCAAATAAATCTAAGACAACTATTGTCAAGCTAATATCTACTTAGTACAATCAATCATTACGGTTGTGGGGATAATATAGCTTCTCACATGCTGAGACTAAGAAACAGCACTGGCTATTAGTTCTGAGAGTACATAAGACATTAACAAAAAAGGAGATTGAAAAAGACTATATATAAGAGATATGACTGTGCAGCTCCATGTTTTACAAACTCTGCGTCATGATTTATTTGTGGGTCATGAAATCAATTTCGAGCATCATGACAAATTTAAGAAAAGGAAAGAGGATAGAACATATGAAAGTGCAACACATATGGTGAAGTTAACTGCTTCGTAAAACTTTGGTTACAATTCATGTGTGGGTGTGCACAGGCATGGACACACTCTGGGTCACACGTCAAAATGTATTTCACCATAGGTCGAGTTAATTGAAATCACCTTGTGACTGGTATAACTGGAGCAGGTATCTAAAATGTTCAAGAGTAAAGTCCATTTAAAATCTTCTGCATTGAGCATCAGTCACCACTGAACGAACATCTCCTCAACATTCAAATCCCATATAGCTTAAGAGGGTCAATGATTTGCATTGTGCTGGGATCACCTGGTTTAGATTAGAACAATTCTCACCGGGCTTAGAATGAATCTCACAGATCTACATGAGTCTTCACTGCCATTTTTGCTAACTGTCCTCGGTAAATATTAGAGTCTCCAAAGAACACTGATCAAGGTATGTCACCTTTCCTTTAAAATAAACACATCTCTATTTCCCAACTAAGAGTAGTGTCAACATAACTGAAAAATTCAAGGAAATTTTGAACTGTTCTTATCGAATATTTTACATATTATCCAATATCATTATGCTCTGATAATTTCTTTCAGTGACTTGTTAATTTTATGTTTTTACACAGAAATGTTTATAATTCTAGTGGAGCCTGAGTAGTTTGAACTGTTTAAAAGGACCTCCTTTCTACCCGATCAACGCATACGAAAGTGGCAGTTCCTTAGGAGCCCTCCCATAATCATTTCCCACTGCCACTCTAAAAATAAACATCTATTTTGTTCAATCTGTTGTAAACTTCTATATACACAAGCTTATGACATCACCTTACAACCAGATTCCCATTTGTAACTTGCCTCCCCTTCCTCATAAGGAAACTCTGTAGCGGCCACTCTCATATTTCTTCAGAATCCCAGTGCCTCAGCACAGGGTCAGATCTGCCTTTTCTCAATTTCTGGCACCCTTCAAAAGATCTTTCAGGTAACAAATGAAGTTGAAATGGGTCAACATTTCTTCCCCCCATCTGCTCAAGGACAATGATTTCAAAATCCTTATCACTAGGGCTTCCCTGGTGGCGCAGTGGTTGGGAGTCCGCCTGCCGATGCAGGGGACGCGGGTTTGTGCCCCGGTCCGGGAAGATCCCACGTGCCGCGGAGCGGCTGGGCCCGTGAGCCGTGGAAAAAAAAAAAAAAAAAAATTCCTTATCACTAGGTTTTCAAAGGCCAGGCCTGTAACACCAAATTCTCACAAGAGGGTCTCCATTTGAAGTCCCTTAAGTCAAACAAGTCTAAATATAAACTCTTTTTCTGTCCCCTAGAACTGCTATTTTCTCCTCCTGACTTCCTGTGTCCATTAGAATCCACTGTTTTCCCAATGTACCCGGACTCAAAACTTCAAGAGCATCTTGGATTCCTTCTTCCATCCTCATCTTACATATGCAATCACCATGAAGGTTTAATATCATTCAACCATGTGTAAATCTGCCTTGCTGGGCTCTAACCCTACTCCACAGTTTCATTCTGTCCAGGAAGGCATCCAGAGAGTGTCACTTGATTGACCAATTGATGAGGCCAGAAATAAATGCAGAGTGGCATCATGTTAGGAATAGTTTTCTATTTCTAGCTTAAAATAAACCTAAAACATAATAGGAGCTTATTGGGAAAGGCAAATGGTATTATCATTTTCTGTTATTTTTTTAAACAAAGATAATCCTCCTTCTTACTACCCTAATCATTAAACAGCCATTCCAACATTTTATATATATGTGTGTGTATGTATGTATGTATGTGTGTGTATATATATATATATAAACTTGTGTATGATTATATTATTTCATTTCACATTTAAGCTCCTTCTGCAATCCTGAATGTTTGGGGGTACTGGATAAAACCAAAGCAGAACCCATAATTTCCCTTCTATTTCTTTTTGGCCATGCCACGCAGCTTGTGGGGTCTTAGTTTCTTGATCAGGATCGAACCCGGGCCCTCGGCAGTGAAAGCACGGAGTTCTAAATCACTGGACCACCGGGGAATTCCCTATTTTTTTTTTCTAATTTTTCTTTAAATGAGCCACCTTTCATTTCCCTTTTCTACAACTGGAAAAACAACAAATATATTTCATGTCAGTGAGGGCAAACAGGTTTCATTTTCCTCATCAGCTAAGACTGCTAATTGCTACCTGGAGTGCTATGTCAGGAAGGATTGTTGGTCACAACCAGGTTCTGCCAGAAAGAGTGCTGTGGTCAATTAGTGAGGTCTGCTTTTGCCTTGAGAAGGACAGGTGATGACTTGCACGTCATCCTGGGTCGAAACAAGAATCAAGGTCAATCTTAAAGCAGGCAGAAGAGTTTGGCATCTACATGGCATCATTTGAATGGTGGGTTATTAGGGCTTTGGGCACAAAAGTAGCTATTTTGCCATCTTGTCACAATACTGAAATTCCAGGATTAGAAATTCATAAAGACTTTTTGAGAACTTTCACTATTAAAAAAATTGGGGGGAAGGTTGCACTTTCTACATACTATTTACATACTACATACTACAATTGTTTTCCTTATTCTGGGAAAGAGAATGAGCTTAAGCCATTATCAGTAAACATCTAAAGAGGGAATAGTCTATCAGACTGCTTTTCAATAGCAGTGAATGGAAGAAATGGTCTTTTGTATTGAAATATGGGATAAATTTAATTTATTAGAAGGAGAGAGTCAGGAGGATGAACTGAGTGGGCAGAGAGAAATGAAGGGGAAATCAATTGGTAACAATAGTCTTTTTTTGCTTCTTAAAACATAATCCCCCCACCCCCCAAAAAAACTTTTAAAAAGTACAAGAAAAAAGGCAAACAAAGTAAAGAAAATTTTTTAAAAAGAAAGAAAAAACAACAATCCTGGTAAGACTTATCCCTAATATTCTCTGCAAAGACTACAACTCTCTTTGCCTTTTTCCCTTATAGGCAGCAGCAGGCGTATCCAAGAAGCACAAACTTGTTGAATTCTATTCTAAGTAGAAATGGTTTTGCATCAGCTAAAAGGCAGCAGGGATTTAGGCCCTTTAGATTGTGGCGATGACAGCAATAAATATAACGGCAACCACCATCATGTGCGCCATGTCTCAGCTCTGCATGAACTGTGAGCACAGGATCTCATTTTAGTCCTCACCCAATCCTTGAGGGGTCACTCTTATTATCCCTGATGCACAGCTGGACTTCAGTAAGTCCACTTAAAGTCACACAAGGAGTGAATGACAGTGACAGAGCCAGACTTTGAACCCAAGTCTAAGGTCAAAGCTTATTCCTCCTCCTTCCCTTCCCCATGTCCTCTTCTAGCTCATTGCAGGGTCTAGATAACTGTCCATATCAGTTCTGGGGCTCAGACAAGACGATTTACACATGTCTGACATATGAGAAAGAGAGAGTTAAAACTCCACAGCATGAAAAGTGATTTTCTTATTGTTTATACTTAGATGAGACCCTCTGGACTAAAATTCTCTCATTTCCGCACTTTGTGTGGCTACATAAATTGTTCCAAAATGGAATTCATGTGACATTTACATAGCAACATTAACTCTGAATCTCTCAGTGGGGGAAAAAAACCTGTAAACTGATGCTAATATTCACATTGGAAAAGGAAAACATGGACAAACCAAAAAAAATGCTTTCTGGTTTGCATACCTTGTATAAACAGATGTTTAAAACTTTAGTTTGCCTACATCTACCACGTGTATAAGTGAGAATTAATTAAACTGAAATTCCATAGAAAGCTTCCCAAAGCTCCTAGTTTACTCATGAACTAGGATAAACACTGTAAATGAATAAAATACAGTGTATTAAACAATTTAAATATAGAGTCTTGGTTCCTTAAGTTCAAGAAATACAGTATTCCAGTTGCACCGAGTGACCAAAAGTGACTGAAGTTTTATTAATTGGAAAAGCAATTAATACAGAAAAGCACATGATATAAAATCACCCCTCAAACCAGAATTAACGAATAGTAACATTTAGCCATATGTGCTTCTAAAATTGTTTTTAATAAAGGAAAAATAAAGCAATACAGGGAAAGCTGAAGTATGCTGTATCCTTCCACGATTCCACACCCTTCCTTCCTTCTCTGCCTCTCCAGAAACAGCTTCTTTTTGAAACTTTGTGGGTATCCTTCTAATTCACGTTTTTATATTTCACTAGGGAGCCAGAAACCAAATATTATATTACTATTGTTTGTGATTTTAAATTTTACAAAAATGGTCTATTTTACATTGTGTATTCTATTACTTTCATTTTTTAACTTAATGTGGTATCTG
Organism: Lipotes vexillifer; assembly: GCF_000442215.2. Taxonomy (NCBI): domain Eukaryota; kingdom Metazoa; phylum Chordata; class Mammalia; order Artiodactyla; family Lipotidae; genus Lipotes; species Lipotes vexillifer. Next base: position 1,831,552 of record NW_006793908.1, read on the forward strand.
TCCAGCTTAGTACAGGAAGATCTATTTATGCTAACTGCTATACTGTATTCCATCCTTTAACTATACCAGAGTTTATGCACTGCTTTATCAATGACATTTACTGCTCCCCACCCCTATTTTTTCTATTACAGACATGACTTCTTGTGTACACGTACGGGTGTTTTTCTAGGGTATACACCTAGAAGTGAAATTGCTGCATTGTAGGCGTTTGCATTTTCAACCTTACTGGGTAATTGCCAAATTGCTCTCCCAAGTGATTGTACCATTTTACACTCCCACCAGCAGCGTACTCCCACCAGCAGTGTACTAGAGTTCCCATTTCTAATAGACTTACAAACACTTCAAATTGTCTGAGTTTTGAATTAGGAATCCTGATTTTAATTTCTTATTTTGCCAGTCTTTAGGTTGTGTATGGGGTATATCATAGCAGCTGTTGGCAGGCATTTTCATGATTATTAACAAAGAGCACAACATAAGAGCACAGCACTGATGTCTTAAAGTCATATTTGTAGCCGATATGTATTAAATGCATTTGGTTATAACACCATATAATAGAACAAAACAAGTACTTCTTTTTGTAGAGCTTGACTGAATCAGGCAATCACTAGGCAATACACACAGACTTGGAAAAGTATAATTGGTGTTTCACATTACTTTCCTTTGCTTGCAATATCAACCACTTATTTTTTTATCAGCACTTGGCGCCACACTGACATTGACTTATTCCCTTCTATTTGTATGCAGACCATCTTTGCTTGGTACAGAGGCATAGCGACTGTTTTATCTAACTACCCCTGAGGGATTGTATTAATGGTATAGTAGTCACTATGTACACAGTCTGGAGAAACTTTTGCACATGAAGATAAATTGTCAAGCCCACAGAAAGAAAAAAAGGGTAAAAGGATGGGATAGGAAAGGGATGCTATAAAGTAGACCTTCCCTCTTTCAATGTAGCATTTCAAATTAATATTTTCCATTACATCTAGTTGTAATGATGAAATGCGTAACAACTCAGCTGATAACCAGGGAGTGGCTGATCCATACAAACTTTGATACTGTTTCTACTATCCCTTCTCTTTTAGATCTATGAATGGGTCTACAAGTTCATTAAAAGGGGCAAAAACAACCACACAGTGTTTACAGATGTCATTTAAAAGATGAATGCAACACTCAGAAGCTTAAGAAGGAAAAAGAAATATGACTTTTGCTTCCTACCTTTTTCCTTTTTGTGGATATAAGAATGATGGTAGGCCAAAAAAACCCAAGAATTTATGCACAACAGAATTTTAGAGATTCATGGGCCATTTTCATTTTACAGTTGGAAAATTTGAGGCATTAAAATAACTCATTTAAGGCACACTCTGCACTTCATTACTCTGACTCTTCCTGTTTTCTCCATGGAAGGGAAGATGTCCCTTCTCCTTTCCTAATGAAATGATTGAACTTTGTTAGCTTCGATTACCTGATCGTTGGAGCGTCACACTCAAACTCACCACATCGTTAAATTTTCCTCTGAAATAGCATTAATGGCAGAGGAAAGTGAGCATTCTCACGGAGAAGTTTTCAATTCTATCTTGAATTTTGCACTTCATTTCATGATACAATTATGCTTGTTTTAACTTAAAAACACATGAATTGGAATTTCATTTCATGATACAATTATGCCTGTTTTAATTTAAAAACACCCCAAATCATTGAGTACAACGTGTGCTCCAGAAAGACGCTCCATGTCTGTCCTGTTCTTTTATTTAACAAATATTTATTGAGAACCATTTATCTGCTGAGAATACAACAGAGGTCACTGCTCCTCTTGGCACTTACAGTAGAATCACAAAGCATGTGACTATAAATAATTATACAAAGAATCAGCGGAAGGTGTTGTGGTGTGTCTAAAAAGGAGAACTAACCCAGTCCAGGGGATTAGGAAAAGTAATGTTTAAGGTGAAAATTGAGTAGGAGGTAGCTTTCAAGACTGCCTGCTGCATAATCATTAAATTAAGAGAATCACCACATGATTTTTCACATTGATCTTTTCTAAAAGATGAGTTATAATGCTTTTGTAATACATTAGACTTTGGGGTTTTTTCTGCATATAATTTTAATTCAAACAAGGATCACATTTTAAAACTTATTTGTTGTTCTGGATTTTTTGTACCTTTTCCTCCTCATCAGCCTATTAGTTGCTTAAGTGTGAGCTCAGCAATCCTGGTGTATGTAAATGTTGAGGGTGATCCTGGATTCGAAGATGGTCAGGGAAATAATCCAGAAGAAAGAATTTCAAAGATCCCTTGAAAAATTGAATTTAACTGACTAAACAACAAGATCAAATCTTTGGAATACTGACCTCTGGTTCTAATTCCATTAGATCCTTTAAAATCCACACTCTGCCCCTGCCCCTTTTTTCCCTCTCTGTAAAATTGGAATGACACAATGAAGTTGACTAGCAATTAATTTTCTTAGGTACAAGTTTTGTTGGGCTCTTTTGTCCTGTTCTATTACATAGTTAAGGAGGTCAATCTTTCAACTAGTGGAGAAAATTTTTTGTTTACTAAAAGTCCTAGATTTTCATTATTTATAAGAAATGAGTTAAGCGTGATGAATAAACATGGGTGACAATTAGTTGATTCTGTGTTGGGTCCTCACATGGAACCAGATGGTCCAGTGATGCATGTAAATAGATCATTTATTTCATTTGGAAATCTGACAGTTGAATAAAAAATTAGACATTTGTTACTGAAGTACATTTACCAATGTTCTAATTTAATATATTGTTAAAACAAATGCAAAGTGAAGTTAAGGGACTTAAATTACTTTGGTCAACTGGGAATAAATTCAAAAGCTTCGTCAAAAGCTGGAATTTACAGCCTGCAATCTAGCTGCTATATACTGATCATTTGTGTCCCCCCCAGAATTCATATGTTGAAGCCCTAATTCACATGTGATGGTATTTGGAGGTGGAGCTTTTGGGAAGGTTTCGATAAACTCATGAAAGTGGAGACTCTTTGATTGGATTAGTGTCATTATACGAACAGGAAGAGAGACCAGAGTTTCTCTCTCTCTGCCAGTTGAGGACACAGTGAGAAGGAAGCCATCTGTAAGCCAAGAAGAGAGCTCTTACCAGGAACAAATCTGCTGACAGTTTGATCTGGAATTTCCCAGCACCCAGAAATGTAAGAAAATAAATTTCTGTTGTTTTAAGCCACCCAGTCCATGGTATTTTATTATAGCAGCCTGAGCTGATTAAAATGCTAGCTTATTTATTTATTTTACTTAAAAATTACATTTAAAATACTAATTATAATTAGTAAATATTGATTTGACTTGGCTTTCCGAAAATTTTTGCATGTACAACTAGGGGGAAGCAGCATATATTTTAAAGGGTTACTTAATGCTTTATGAGAAGTTACAGATTGATTTTACCATTGAAAATGACAGATTTATGCCCCATTGAACACTAAACAGCACTTCCTGATTTTTATACTAACATACTTTGACTTTCTGCATGCTTGGTAAATATGCATAATAATGGTAGAAAGATTTAAACAGGTAATATAGAGGGAGGATTATCCAACCATGTTCTTCAAGAATGGATGATACGGTGCCATGCCAATGCATTCATTAGAGTATTGTATTTGGTACAACAAAGAGAGTTAGAGTTCCTTATAAATGATTTTATTAAAAAAATCTCCCTGAAAACTCTAAGGCTTGGAGTATATCTCTTATCTCATAGATAGAAGAAATACTTGCACATAAATTCTTTAATGTAATGAAGATGAAAATTACGATACCTCAGTGATCTCAGATAAATAATGAAGCACTTTAGCTTTAAATGAGTTGTTCAGAATGCTTTCATAATAACAATAATGCTATTAAAGAAATGATAAAAGGTTTGGAGACACTGTAGTTTTGCCACCTTGTTCCTAGGCAAAACCATGGCTCTGATAATATCACTTCCAGATCTGACTTCCTCTAAAGGATGTGAAAAGTCATTATTTAAATATATGAGTAATAATGAAACTCACTTTGCCCATAAGATTGGCAAAAATTTGAAAGACGCTATTTGTTGTTTTTTTTGTGACTCTATCACAGTTCTTAGTTGCACACAATAGAATCTACTATAGCTAATTTAAACAGAAATAAAACATTAAAAATTATTAGATGCTCAGAAAATTAGCATACTTGCAGAAACAGGCTCTAAGCTGTGTTACAGAATAGGTCTCACTGCAAGGCTTCAGAACCGTCCTAATGAAGGAGCTGCTGCCATCCTGGACCTTGAATCACAAGGTCTGCCACCTCCAGCACCAGCAAAAACGATGTCCTGTGCCTAACCACTTCTCTTATGTAATTCTTTTCTGATCCAAGTTTCATGTGACTGACTCTAATTGGTGGTTTCCTAACTGCAGAAGAAACTGGGAAATGTAGTTTTTAAATTCTTTGGAAAGGAAGGATTCAAATATATACATTATCAAAGCATAGAAAAGGTGTCCAAAATTTTTCAATAGCCCCAATTAACTAACATCCTTCTTGATAAAGATACTGGAATCCTGAGAGTAGTATCAACTAGGAAAGGATTTTTGAAAGGCAATTTGGTGTTACCAAAGACAACTTAAAATTCATCTTCAGTATGATTAGCTGTTTCATTTCTAGGAATCTATCCTGCAAAAATAATTACATATGTATCAAAAATATGTGTAAAGACATTTGCTAGGGCATTGTTTGTAACATTAAAAACAGTCAACATTTACTAAAGGTCCTGTAACCACTAAGGTTCTGAACTGTAGGCTGTCCTTTGTTGAGAATTGCCCATACTGCCATATAACATGGATGACCAGCAATGGTGACCATGGGGGGATTCCTGATTATACACAGGGTCACTATATTCCATAGGGACCGTGGCCTTGGTAAGGAGTGGAACCAGATGCTCACTCATTCCCTTTCATCACCACCTATTTTCATCAGCAAGCCAATGGAGCACATAAGAATCGCCTAAGGGGCTTGTATATAAAACATATTCTTGGACACCCTGCCCTAGAGACTCTAACTCAGTAAGTCTGGGGTGAAGCCCAGGATTTTGCATTATTGATAGGCTTCCACAATGCTGTAGGCAGAATAATGTCCCCCAATCAAAAACAGGTCTGCATTCTCATTGTAATTTCTTCCAATCTCATGATTGTAAGTACCATCTTTATGCCAAAAATCTGCAAATTTAAACCCCTTGCCAAACCTCTCTTCTGAACTCCAGCCTCACGTATCCAACTGCCTACTCTACATTTCCAATTGGAAGTCTAATATAAACACCTCAAGCTTGACGTGTCCAAAACCAAACTACTAATGTCTCCCCTACCCCCAAAATCTTCTCTACTCACAAACTTCCCCATCTCAATTGAAGGCATCTAGGTTTTACTGTTTCAGGACAAAAACCATGTAATCATCCTTGGTGACTCTTCCCCCTTTTTTCTCATATCCCATATTTAATCCAACACCAAATTGTATTGATAAGATTTCCAAAATATCCTGAGAGTCCAACCAATTAAAATCACCCATCCACCACCCTAGCTGAGTCATAAATTGGAACACTGGACCACTGCAACAGCTTATCCACTGGTCTCCCAGATTCCATTTCACTCTTCATATTCTATTCTCAACTCAGAAACCAGAGTAATATACCGAAATACATCAGATCTCTCCACTCTGCTCAAAACTCACCAGTAGCTCCTCATTCCATCTGCAAGTCTGCAAGTCCTAAATGACCTGCCCCCATCCTGCTATTACCTCACTGACCTCATCGCCTCCTACTCCCCACCTTGTTCTCTTTGTATCAGCCACACTGCTTCTGACTTAGTACTGTCCCCTCTCCCTGAAATGCTCTTTCTACAGACATCTACACCTCTGTCATTTCCTGTGTTCAAAGGCCACCCTCTCCATAAAGCCTATCCCAATTAACCTATTGAAAATGCAGCCCTCACCCAGTGCCCATGGCACCCTTCATTCCCTTTTCCTGCTCCTTTTTTTTTTTTTTCTAACCGGTACGCGGGCCTCTCACTGTTGTGGCCTCTCACGTTGCGGAGCACAGGCTCCGGACGCGCAGGCTCAGCAGCCATGGCTCACGGGCCCAGCCGCTCCACGGCACGTGGGATCTTCCCGGACCGGGGCACAAACCCATGTCCCCTGCATCGGCAGGCGGACTCTCAACCACTGCGCCACCAGGGAAGCCCTCCATTTCTAATAAATACTATTGTTTACTTATTTATTATCTCTACTCTTTATTATTTATTTCTCCCCACTAGTGTATTAGCTCCATGAGGGCAGGAGTTTTGTCTATTTGGCTTGTTGATGTATCTCATGTTCCTATTACAATGCCTACAAGGTTCTAAATAAATAGCTGTTACATTTGTTGAAATAGGACCACAGACCACACTCTGAGAAACAGAATTAAACATCTTCTGCAAGTTGTATTTATCACATCATCATGGTGGCATTAGAATAAAATTCATATTAACTTGTTTTATTGAATACCAGAATTGTATTTCTTGAATAATTTGTGACTTTGGGATCACAAAGTCTCCAACCCTTGTACAAGATATTCTTTCCTGCTG
>NW_006793908.1:1838157-1846716 GCF_000442215.2 Lipotes vexillifer
ACTTTTCATGGCTTAATGAAGCATTTTAATGTGTAGCCCACATGGAGCTCTCTCAAGAACTGTCATCAGAACATTTTGTTTCCTGGACCCTGAAACTAGGCTGTGAATATAGGGAAATAAGATGGACTTTATTTTTTTTACATCGTTTGGAAGAACTGCAATGGTCTAGAGTTTTACATTGTTTGTTCCTCTACTCACTGAAAGGAACAAAGGGGCAAAGTAATTATTCATCACACAATATTTCTAGGCTTATGCTAAAGCTAAAGAAAAATGTCCAATTGAGGGAAACTTCCCAGAAAATAGTTTCGAGTATTTTGGTGTTCAGTCACATTGTGTTCCAAATATGTAACTGAATGTGTCTCTTGATCAACAGAATAACCAAATTATTATTATTTACCAGTTGGGTTTTCTTTTCTAAATAGTCCAGCTCAGTTTTTTTCTGACTGAGTAAACTAGCAAGATGAAAACAAACCTCCACTTACCCTTGTTCTAGATCTGATTCTTCGTGGGATATTTTAGAAAGTGGCAATTACCAGATAGCAGGAATATTCTGCAGAAAGGGTGATTGTACCTTGCATTCAAGCTTTGCAAAACTACTACTCTGGCATATACTTATTGGGGTCTGTCTTGCCTCAGTATCTTTTTGCACATTCCCTTTCTTTGCTTTTTGAGTCTGAGCTCAAGAGCCAACATCCTCTACCTTCATCCTCTTATTCTCATCTCTTCCTTATCATCCCATATTGTACTCATCTTGGCCTTTACCACTCTATGTTGTAATCCTATATTGCAATCATCTGTTTTTCCTTGGCTGTTCTCTATTAGACCATATCGTTCCTTTCCCTGTCCCATTTCTACTAGGGTGTATGGCACATAGTTCTAAATGAGCACTTGGCAGTGAATTTTTTTGGAAGGAATGTGAGCACTGGGAGTTAGGCCATCAGGAGGTAGAGAAATTTTTACAGATCCTGATACCTGGACATTAGGTAACAGAGAACTATTCAGATCCTTGTAAAACTTTATAGTAACCAGTGCCTTTTCCATTTCCTTGTCTACCCTCAAATGAGAAATGAGAGAAAAATTAGGCTCAGTGAGATCTTTATTCAAAGAATAATTCATTTTCGCTGGCTTCAAGATGATGGAGGAGTAAGACGTGGAGATCACCTTCCTCTCCACAAATACATCAAAAATACATCTACAGGGCTTCCCTGGTGGCGCAGTGGTTGAGAGTCCGCCTGCCGATGCAGGGGACGCGGGTTCGTGCCCCGGTCCAGGAAGATCCCACGTGCCGCGGAGCGGCTGGGCCCGTGAGCCATGGCCATTGCGCCTGCGCGTCCGGAGCCTGTGCTCCGCAACGGGAGAGGCCACGACAGTGAGAGGCCCGCGTACCGCAAAAAAAAAATTTAAAAAAATTAAAAATTAAAAAAAAAATACATCTTCATGTGGAACAACTCCTACAGGGCACCTACTGAACGCTGGCAGAAGACCTCAGACTTCCCAAAAGGCAAGGAACTCCCCACGTACCTGGGGAGGGCAAAAGAAAGAAGAAAAACAGAGACAAAAGGATAGGATTGGGACCTGTACCTCTGGGAGGGAGCGGTGAAGGAGGAAAAGGTTCCACACACGAGGAAGCCTCTTCACTGGAGGAGATGGAGGGTGGTGAGGGGGGAGCTTCGGAGCCGCGGGGGAGAGCGCAGCAACAGGGGTGCGGAGGGCAAAGCGGGGAGATTCCCGCACAGAGGAGCGGTGCCGACCGGCGCTCACCAGCCCGAGAGGCTTGTCTGCTCACCCGCCGGGGCGGGTGGGGGCTGGGAGCTGAGGCTTGGGCTTCGGAGGTCAGATCCCATGGAGAGGACTGGGGTTGGCAGCGTGAAGACAGCCTGAAGGGGGCTAGTGCGCCACAGCTAGCCAGGAGAGAGACCAGGAAAATGTCTGGACCTGCTTAAGAGGCAAGAACCCATTGTTTTGGGGTGCACGAGGAGAGGGGATTCCTTCCCCGTGTGCTCATATAAGGCAGAGTACTGCCTAAATGAGCTCCAGAGATGGGCACGAGCCCTGCTCACCCCCGGGGCGGGTGGGGGCTGGGAGCTGAGGCTTGGGCTTCGGAGGTCAGATCCCATGGAGAGGACTGGGGTTGGCAGCGTGAAGACAGCCTGAAGGGGGCTAGTGCGCCACAGCTAGCCAGGAGAGAGACCAGGAAAATGTCTGGACCTGCTTAAGAGGCAAGAACCCATTGTTTTGGGGTGCACGAGGAGAGGGGATTCCTTCCCCGTGTGCTCATATAAGGCAGAGTACTGCCTAAATGAGCTCCAGAGATGGGCACGAGCCGTGACTATCAGCTTGGACCCCACAGACAGGCATGAAATGCTAACGCTTCTGCTGCTGCCAACAAGAATCCTGTGTGCAAGCACAGATCACTACACATACCCCCCCACTCACACCCCGGGAGTCTGTGCAGCATGCCACTGCCAGTGTCCCGTGATCCAGGGACAACTTCCCCAGGAGAACACATGGTGCACCTCAGCTGTTGCAAGGGACTCTGCTGCTGCAGGCTCACCCCACATTCCAATTATGACCAGTGTACCCCTCCCTCCCCCCAGCCTGAGTAAGCAAGAGGCCCCTAATCAACTGCTGCTTTAACCCCTTCCTGTCTGGGCAGGCAACAGATGCCTGAGGGTGACCTATATGCAGAGGTGGGACCAAAACCAAAGCTGAACCCTAGGAGCTGTGCGAACAAAGAAGAGAAAGGGAAATCTCTCCCAGCAGCCTCAGGAGCAGCGGATTAAATCCCCACAATCAACTAGATGCACCCTGCATCTGTGGAATACCTGAAAAGACAACGAATCATCCCAAAATTGAGGTGATGGACTTTTGGAGAAACTGTAGACTTGGGATTTGCTGTCGGCAACTGATTTGTTTCTGATTTTTATGTTTATCTTAGTATCGTTTTTAACGCTTGTTATCATTGGTGGATTTGTTTATTGGTTTGGTTGCTCTCTTCTTTTTTTATTATTTATTTATTTTTTAATTAAAAATTTTTTTTCTTAATTTTTATTATTATTATTATTTCTTTCATTTTTTTCTCCTTTTCTTCTGAGCCATGTGGCTGACAGGGTCTTGGTGCTCTGGCCTGGTGTCAGGCATGAGCCTCCAAGGTGGAAGAGCCGAGTTCAGGACATTGGACCACCAGAGACCTCCTGGGCCCATGTAATATCAATCAGTAAGAGCTCTCCCAGAGATCTCTGTCTCAAGGCTAAGAACCAGTTCCACCCAACGGCCAGCAAGCTCCAGTGCTGGATGCTCCACGCCAAACAACTAGCAAGACAGGAACACAACCCCATTAGCAGAGAGGCTGCCTAAAATCATGCTAAGTTTACAGACACTCCAAAACACACCAGTGGATGCAGCCCTGCCCACCAGAAAGACAAGATCCAGCCCCACCCACCAGAGCACAGGCACCAGTCCCTTCCACCAGGAAGCCTACACAAGCCTCTGAGCCAACCTCACCCACTGGGGGCAGACACCAAAAACAACAGGAACAACGAACCTGCAGCCAGCTAAAAGGAGACCCCAAACACAGTAAGTTAAAAAAATGAGAAGACAGAGAAATATGCAGCAGATTAAAGAGCAAGGTAAAAACCTACCAGAGCAAACAAATGAAGAGGAAATAGGCAGTCTACCTGAAAAAGAATTCAGAGTAATGATCGTAAAGATGATCCAAAATCTTGGAAAAATAATGGAGAAAATAGAAGGAACGTTTAACAAGGACCTAGAAGAACTAAAGAGCAAACAATGATGAACAACACAATAAATGAAATTTAAAATTCTCTAGACGGAATCAAGAGTGGAATAACTGAGGCAGAAGAACGGATAAGTGACCTGGAAGATAAAATAGTGGAAATAACTACCACAGAGCAGAATAAAGAAAAAAGAATGAAAAGAATTGAGGACAGTCTCAGAGACCTCGGGGACAACAATAAACGCACCAACATTCAAATTATAGGGGTCCCAGAAGAATAAGAGAAAAAGAAATGGTGTGAGAAACTATTTGAAGAGATTATAGTTGAAAACTTCCCTAACATGGGAAAGGAAATAGTCAATCAAGTCCAGGAAACACAGAGAGTCCTATACAGGATAAATCCAAGGAGAAACACACCAACACACATATTAATCAAACTATCAAAAATTAAATACAAAGAAAAAATATTAAAAGCCGCAAGGGAAAAGCAACAAATAACAGACAAGGGAATCTCCATAAGGTTAACAGCGGGCCTTTCAGCAGAAACTCTGCAAGGCAGAAGGGAGTGGCAGGACACATTTAAAGTGATGAAAGGGAGAAACCTACAGCTAAGATTACTCTATGCAGCAGGAACCTCATTCAGCTTCAACGTTGAAATTAAAACCTTTGATCTCATTCAGATTCAACGTTGAAATTAAAACCTTTACAGACAGGCAAGTGTGAAGAGAAATCAGCACCACCAAATCAGCTCTGCAACAAATGCTAAAGGAACTTCTCTAGGCAGGAAACACAAGAGAAGGAAAATACCTTCAAAAACAAACCCAGGGGCTTCCCTGGTGGCGCAGTAGTTGAGAGTCCACCTGCAGATGCAGGCGACACAGGTTCGTGCCCCGGTCCAGGAAGATCTCACATGCCGCGGAGCGGCTGGGCCCGTGAGCCATGGCTGCTGAGCCTGCACGTCCGGAGCCTGTGCTCTGCGGCGGGAGAGGCCACAGGAGGGAGAGGCCTGCGTACCGGAAAAAAAAAAAAAAAAACCCAAAACAATTAAGAAAATGGTAATAGGAACATACATATCGATAATTACCTTGAATGCTCCAACCAAAAGACACTGACTGGTTGAATGGATACAAAAACAAGACTCATGTATATGCTGTCTACAAGAGACCCACTTCAGACCAAGGGACACATGCACACTGAAACTGAAGGGATGGAAAAAGACATTCCATGCAAATGGAAATCAAAAGAAGGCTGGAGTAGCGATTCTCATATCCAACAAAATAGACTTTAAAATAAAGACTGTTACAAGAGACAAAGCAGGACAGTACATAATGATCAAGGGATCAATCCAAGAAGAAGATATAACAATTGTAAATATTTATGCACCCAACACAGGAGCATCTCAATACATAAGGCAAATGCTAACAGCCATAAAAGGGGAAATCAACAGTAATACAATCAGAGTAGGGGACTTTAACACCCCACTTTCACCAATGGACAGATCACCCAAAAAGAAAATAAATAAGGATATACAAGCTTTAAATGACACATTAAACGAGATGGACTTAATTGATATTTATAGGACATTCCATCCAAAAACAACAGAATACACTTTCTTGTCAAGTACTCATGGAACATTCTCCAGGACAGATCGTATCTTGGGTCACAAATTAAGCCTTGGTAAACATAAGAACACTGAAATCATATCAAGTACCTTTTCCGACCACAACACTATGAGACTAGATATCAATTACAGGAAAAAAACTGTAAAAAATACAAAAACATGGAGGCTAAACAATACACTACTAAATAACCAAGAGATCACTGAAGAAATCAAAGAGGAAATCAAAAACTACCTAGAAACAAATGACAATGAAAACATGATGACCCAAACCCTATGGGATGCAGCAAATGCAGTTCGAAGAGGGAAGTTTATAGCAATAGAATCCTACATCAAGAAACAAGAAAAATCTCAAATAAACAACCTAAACTTAAACCTAAAGCAATTAGAGGAAGAAAAAAAAAAAAAAAAGTTAGCACAGGGAAAGAATTCATAAAGATCAGATCAGAAATAATAAAAAAGAAAGGAAGGAAACGATAACAAAGATCAATAAAACTAAAAGCTGGTTCTTTGAGAAGATAAACAAAATTGATAAACCATTAGCCAGACTCATCAGGAGAAATGAGAAAAGACTCAAATCAACACAATTAGAAAAAAAAAGGAGAAGTAACAACTGACGCTGCAGAAATACAAAGGATCATGAGAGATTACTACAAGCAACTCTATGCCAATAAAATGGACAACTTGGAAGAAATGGACAAATTCTTAGAAATCACAACCTTCCAAGAAGGAACCAGGAAGAAATAGAAAATATAAACAGACTAATCACAAGCACTGAAATTGAAACTGTAATTAAAAATCTTCCAACAAACAAAAGCCCAGGACCAGATGGCTTCACAGGCGAATTTTATCAAACATTTAGAGAAGAGGAAACACCTATCCTTCTCAAACTTATCCAAAATATAGCAGATGGAGGAAGACTCCCAAACTCATTCTACGAGGCCACCATAACCCTGAAACCAGAACCAGACAAAGACGTCACAAAGAAAGAAAACTACAGGCCAATAGTAGTCATGAACATAGATGCAAAAATTCTCAACAAAATACTAGCAAACAGAATCCAAAAGCACATCGAAAGGACCATACACCATGATCAAGGGGGATTTATCCCAGGAATGCAAGGATTCTTCAATATACGCAAATCAATCAATGTGATACATCATATCAACAAACTGAAGGATAAAAACCATATGATAATCTCAATGTATGCAGAAAAAGCTTTCCACAAAATTCAACACCTGTTTATGATAAAAACTCTCCAGAAAGTGGGCACAGAGGGAACCTACCTCAACATAATAAAATCCATATACGAGAAACCCACAGCCAACATCATTCTCAATGGTGAAAAACTGAAACCATTTCCTCTAAGGTCAGGAACAAGAAAAGGTTGCCCACTCTCACCACTCTTATTCAAAATAGTTTTGTAAGTTTTAGCCACAGCAATCAGAGAAGAAAAAGAAAGTAAAGGAATCTAAATCAGAAAAGAAGAAGTAAAACTGTCACGGTTTGCAGATGACATGATACTATATAAAGAGAATCCAAAAGTTGCTAGCAGAAAACTACTAGAGCTGATCAATGAATTTGGTAAAGTAGCAGGATACAAAATTAATGCACAGACATCTCTAGCATTCCTGTACACTAACAAAGAAAAATCTGAAAGAGAAATTAAGGAAACACTCCCATTTACCACTGCAACAAAAAGAATAAAATACCTAGGAATAAACCTACCTAAGGAGACAAAAGACCTATATGCAGAAAATTGTAATACACTGTGAAAGAAATTAAAGATGATACAAAAAGATGGAGAGATACACCATGTTCTTGGATTGGAAGAATCAACATTGTGAAAATGACTATACTACCCAAAGCAATCTACAGATTCAATGCAATCCCTATGAAACCACCAATGGCAGTTTTCACAGAGCTAGAACAAAAAGTTTCACAATTTGTATGGAAACACAAAGACCCCGCATAGCCAAAGCAATCTTGAGAAAGAAAAACGAAGCTGGAGGAATAAGGCTCTCTGACTTCAGACTGTACTACAAAGCTACAGTAATCAAGACAGTATGGTACTGGCACAAGAACAGAAATATAGATCAATGGAGCTGGAGAGAAAGCCCAGAGATAAACCCATGCACATATGGGCACCTAATTTATGACAAAGGAGACAAAAACACACAATGGAGAAAAGACAGCCTCTTCAATAAGTGGTGCTGGGAAAACTGGGCAACTACATGTAAAAGAATGGAATTAGAACACTCCCTAACACCATATACAAAAATAAACTCAAAATGGATTAAAGACCCAAATGTAAGGGCAGACACTATAAAACTCTTAGAGGAAAATGTAGGCAGAACACTCTGTGACATAAATCACAGCAAGATCCTTTTTGACCCACCTCCTAGAGCCCAAAATAAACAAACGGGACCTAATGAAACTTAAAAGCTTTTGCACAGCAAAGGAAACCATAAACAAGACAAAAAGACAACCCTCAGAATGGGAGAAAATATTTGCAAAAGAAGCAACTGACAAAGGATTAATCTCCAAAATATACAAGCAGCTCATGCAGCTCAGTATCAAAAAAACCAACAACCCAATCCAAAAATGGGCAGAAGACCTAAACAGGCATTTCTCCAAAGAAGATATACAGATTGACAACAAACACATGAAAGGATACTCAACATCACTAATCATTAAAAAATGCAAATCAAAACCACAATGAGGTATCACCTCACACCGGTCAGAATGGCCATCATCAAAAAATCTACAAACAGTAAACGTTGGAGTGGGTGTGGAGAAAAGGGAACCCTCTTGCACTGTTGGTGGGAATGTAAATTGATACAGCCACTATGGAGAACAGTATGGAGGTTCCTTAAAAAACTCAAAATAGAACTACCATACGACCCAGCAATCCCACTACTGGGCATATACCCTGAGAAAACCATTACTTGAAAAGAGTCATGTATCACAATGTTCACTGCAGCTCCATTTACAACAGCCAGGACATGGAAGCAGTGTCCATCAACAGATGAATGGATAAAGAAGATGTGGCACACGTATACAATGGAATATTACTCAGCCATAAAAGGAAATGAAATTGGGTTATCTGTAGTGAGGTGGATGGACCTAGAGACTGTCATACAGAGTGAAGTTAAGTCAGAAAGAGAAAAATAAATACCGTATGCTAACACATATATATGGAGTC
>NW_006793908.1:1850475-1857283 GCF_000442215.2 Lipotes vexillifer
CAGGAAGAAATAGAAAATATGAACAGACTAATCACAAGCACTGAAATTGAAACTGTAATTAAAAATCTTCCAACAAACAAAAGCCCAGGACCAGATGGCTTCACAGGCGAATTTTATCAAACATTTAGAGAAGAGGAAACACCTATCCTTCTCAAACTTATCCAAAATATAGCAGATGGAGGAACACTCCCAAACTCATTCTACGAGGCCACCATAACCCTGAAACCAGAACCAGACAAAGATGTCACAAAGAAAGAAAACTACAGGCCAATAGTAGTCATGAACATAGATGCAAAAATTCTCAACAAAATACTAGCAAACAGAATCCAAAAGCACATCGAAAGGACCATACACCATGATCAAGGGGGATTTATCCCAGGAATGCAAGGATTCTTCAATATACGCAAATCAATCAATGTGATACATCATATCAACAAACTGAAGGATAAAAACCATATGATAATCTCAATGTATGCAGAAAAAGCTTTCCACAAAATTCAACACCTGTTTATGATAAAAACTCTCCAGAAAGTGGGCACAGAGGGAACCTACCTCAACATAATAAAATCCATATACGAGAAACCCACAGCCAACATCATTCTCAATGGTGAAAAACTGAAACCATTTCCTCTAAGGTCAGGAACAAGAAAAGGTTGCCCACTCTCACCACTCTTATTCAAAATAGTTTTGTAAGTTTTAGCCACAGCAATCAGAGAAGAAAAAGAAAGTAAAGGAATCTAAATCAGAAAAGAAGAAGTAAAACTGTCACGGTTTGCAGATGACATGATACTATATAAAGAGAATCCAAAAGTTGCTAGCAGAAAACTACTAGAGCTGATCAATGAATTTGGTAAAGTAGCAGGATACAAAATTAATGCACAGACATCTCTAGCATTCCTGTACACTAACAAAGAAAAATCTGAAAGAGAAATTAAGGAAACACTCCCATTTACCACTGCAACAAAAAGAATAAAATACCTAGGAATAAACCTACCTAAGGAGACAAAAGACCTATATGCAGAAAATTGTAATACACTGTGAAAGAAATTAAAGATGATACAAAAAGATGGAGAGATACACCATGTTCTTGGATTGGAAGAATCAACATTGTGAAAATGACTATACTACCCAAAGCAATCTACAGATTCAATGCAATCCCTATGAAACCACCAATGGCAGTTTTCACAGAGCTAGAACAAAAAGTTTCACAATTTGTATGGAAACACAAAGACCCCGCATAGCCAAAGCAATCTTGAGAAAGAAAAACGAAGCTGGAGGAATAAGGCTCTCTGACTTCAGACTGTACTACAAAGCTACAGTAATCAAGACAGTATGGTACTGGCACAAGAACAGAAATATAGATCAATGGAGCTGGAGAGAAAGCCCAGAGATAAACCCATGCACATATGGGCACCTAATTTATGACAAAGGAGACAAAAACACACAATGGAGAAAAGACAGCCTCTTCAATAAGTGGTGCTGGGAAAACTGGGCAACTACATGTAAAAGAATGGAATTAGAACACTCCCTAACACCATATACAAAAATAAACTCAAAATGGATTAAAGACCCAAATGTAAGGGCAGACACTATAAAACTCTTAGAGGAAAATGTAGGCAGAACACTCTGTGACATAAATCACAGCAAGATCCTTTTTGACCCACCTTTTTGACCCCAAAATAAACAAACGGGACCTAATGAAACTTAAAAGCTTTTGCACAGCAAAGGAAACCATAAACAAGACAAAAAGACAACCCTCAGAATGGGAGAAAATATTTGCAAAAGAAGCAACTGACAAAGGATTAATCTCCAAAATATACAAGCAGCTCATGCAGCTCAGTATCAAAAAAACCAACAACCCAATCCAAAAATGGGCAGAAGACCTAAACAGGCATTTCTCCAAAGAAGATATACAGATTGACAACAAACACATGAAAGGATACTCAACATCACTAATCATTAAAAAATGCAAATCAAAACCACAATGAGGTATCACCTCACACCGGTCAGAATGGCCATCATCAAAAAATCTACAAACAGTAAACGTTGGAGTGGGTGTGGAGAAAAGGGAACCCTCTTGCACTGTTGGTGGGAATGTAAATTGATACAGCCACTATGGAGAACAGTATGGAGGTTCCTTAAAAAACTCAAAATAGAACTACCATACGACCCAGCAATCCCACTACTGGGCATATACCCTGAGAAAACCATTACTTGAAAAGAGTCATGTATCACAATGTTCACTGCAGCTCCATTTACAACAGCCAGGACATGGAAGCAGTGTCCATCAACAGATGAATGGATAAAGAAGATGTGGCACACGTATACAATGGAATATTACTCAGCCATAAAAGGAAATGAAATTGGGTTATCTGTAGTGAGGTGGATGGACCTAGAGACTGTCATACAGAGTGAAGTTAAGTCAGAAAGAGAAAAATAAATACCGTATGCTAACACATATATATGGAGTCTAAAAAAAAAAAAAAAAAAAAGGTTCTGAAGAACTTAGGGGCAGAAAAGGAATAAAGACACAGACACAGAGAATGGACATGAGGACACGAGGAGGGGGAAGGGTAAGCTGGGACAAAGAGACAGCAGCAAATGACATATACATACTACCAAATGTAAAATAGATAGCTAGTAGGAAGCAGCTGCATAGCACAGAGAGATCAGCTCGGTGCTTTGTGACTACCTAGATGGGTGGGATAGGGAGGGTGGGAGGGAGACACGAGAGGGAGGGGCTATGAGGATATATGTATACATACATAACTGATTTACTCTGTTATACAGCAGAAACTAACACAACATTGTAAAGCAATTATACTCCAATAAAGATGCTATAAAAACAACTAAAACAATGAACAAATAAACAAAATAATAAGGACTGAAAAGAAAAAGCAAAGAATAATTCATTTTCTGCAAGTAACAACAGAAGCTTAAAGAATTTAGAAATTTTCCGTCACGTACAACTATCAAAGCCCTGGCAAAAGGAGAACAAGACAAGTTTTGACCCAGCAGGCAAGTGTTGACTCCATGCAAGTTGTTCTGCCTTAGGCCGCATTTTTATGGGAAGGTGTACCCCAAGAGGGGAATTAGATAGCCCCCACTAATACCCCACCCCAGTCATCTGCTATTGTATGCCAGCCACTCTATCTCCATCATTTCACCTCATTCTGCCAATCCCTTGAAGGAGACCAGTGTTCAGAGAGGCAAAGAAAGGTGCCCTAGGTCACACAGCTACCAACTGGTAGACTTTGAGTTTGACCTCAGGTTTTTCTGACTCAAACCTGGGAGAATTCCATAATAACATGCTGCTTCCAATAAATAGAGGAATCACCAAAGTCTTGGCCATAATGTGAATAGCCAGCCGTAAAACACAAGTAGTTTTCTACTAGACGTGAAAAACAAGAGAGGTTATGTATGGTTATGATCATGCTGGAAAGCTCAGGATATGGTGACTGCAAAGACCACTGGTTACTTTAGGTTGTAACAATTCCAGCTTATCCATAGAAGTGCTTCTTGTTTCGGAAGGAAAAGTCTCTTTCAGCCTAGGAGGGGATTAATTGAATCTATTTTTCCCTTCACAACCTCATCACCACTCTTTGTCAGTGATATGAAAAAGAGAACCTTCTAGAAGAATAATGATTGATATAACTTTCACTAACTGAGCCCTTACTATGTGTCTGGCACAGATTGCTTCATAGCTAGTACCTCACTCAATCCATCCAAAAACTCTTTGAAGTAAATATTTCCATTTTATGAGTGAGGAAACTGAGGGTAAGTTTATTTGCCTAAGGTTGCACAGACAGGGAAGACCGATCCTGGGTTTGAATGACCTCACGTGATCCTGAAAAGTGCATCCTTTAAACCACTACACTTTATTGCCTCCACGCTGAAGTAGGCAGCTAAACACAGCCGAAAATGAGTGCTCCTTTTAGACAACTGCTATATTTAAACCAGAGTCTATTAAACTTTATATAATGCCTTTCTCGAGTGCTTCAGAGAAAAGGCGTATAGGTTGTATGGAGTGTACAGTGGACTTTGTTTTGCACATTTTGGCAAGAGGAGAAAGTCTTAGCTTCTGTATGTATCTCTCCTGCAAGCCAGAAGTACTCTTCTAGGAAAAGCCATCTTTTAAGGAGGGAAACACTTAAAAAGAGATCAATCCCCAAACGACAATGAATTGATTTAAGGGTTAGACAAGGAGCAATGGATCATTTCTGGAATTAATGATTTCTCACCCCTCTGGGAACTCAGTGATTTCTCTGGAATGGCCTGGCTTGATTGAATAAACTGATGAGTTCAGTCTACAATCCCAATAGATGGCATCCATTGTTCTCACGCTCCATTGACTCAACCAGAATTTACCGAGCATGTACTTTGTGTCAGCACCCTATACTGGGTACTTAAGAGGAAGGAAGAAACCAACAAAATCCCATGGATCCTGCTCTCCTGAAGCTTATAGTCAAGTGAGGGGGTCCATTATTCATCAAAGAATCACAGTGGTAGGAGTATATTAACAAATTGTGTTGCAGAACTCTGAAGGAAAGGACCGGAGTGATATGATACCACGTAGGATCATAAATAGGCCTTGACTGGGGTTAGGAAGGCTTTGTAGAGGGAGTAAAATTGAGCTGAGATCTGAATGTGATGGAGGTGAGATAACTCCATGCAGACAGAATGGCACAGGCAAAGACCACATGGCAGGTGGCAGCATGACACATCTAAGGAACACACAGTATGCCATAAGAGGGAGTCAGGCCACCTGGGAAGGCTTGAAGCCTCATCAGGGACCCTGGTCACTGTCCCCACAGCCCTGCATAGGCCTTGATTAAACACAGAGGTCAGGGAGGGATGATATATCTATATCTATATCCATACCTATATCCATCTCTCTCTCTCTCTCTCCCCCTATCTATCTATCTATAATATATATATACATATATACATATACCCTTATTCTGCAGCCCTCTGGGACTTCATCGCTAAGATGATGGGTAACCTCTGGGTTTTAGCTTGGCCCAGGGAGGGGGCCCTAGAGAAGCTCTCTTTCCATTTGATTTAGCTCCCCCTATCCTTTTAGATCTTTGGGAGGCCTAAAGCCAGGGATTTTTTTAAACCACATTCATCAAACCACTTGGGATTCCAGAAATAAAATCAGACAACAATAATAAAAATAAAAACTAACACTTATTGGGGCTTTATTATATTCTGACTACGTGCTGTGCTGAGCATTTTGCATGAATTATCTTATAGAATCTGCTCAATAAATTGTAATATAGGAACCCCCAAGGCAGTGTGGGTCTAGGATTCAGAAAGCTGGAACTGTGGCTTGTGGAAACCGACACGAGCAAATTTACATTGTGGGGATTTGAGGAGAGCCCTTAAAGTGTTTGACCAGTTACTGCAGGAATACTGAGCAGCAGTTGGCTGTTGATGTTAATTATGCTTGTGGAAAGGGATTTCTGAAGCCATTGGAACATCCACCCACAGACCTTTCTCTTTTTGATGTCAGGGGCAGATCCTATCTGACCTCTGGTCTGCACATCTGGGATAATCACAGTGCTCCGCATTTGTACAGAACAGGTGGTTTCCAAATGGCTCTGCATTCAGGGGTGAGGTCACCCCCAGGGCCTTCCTCTCCTTGGCAGCATGATTTGCCGCCTCCCTACCATTAGTCAGGCCTCTTAATTCAAAGACAGAAACCCAGCTCACACCGGCACCAGGAGAAGTGAATTTATTTGGCTATATAACTGAAAAGTTCAAGGGTAGTCAGGCTCCAGGCTCAGCCTGTTCCCAGCTCACTCTCCAGTCTCATCCATAACCCTCCTCCCCTCTCTCTGTGCTCCAGCCCAGCTGAACTTCTCCCAGGTCCTTCAAAAAATACTTAACTTGTACCTGCCTTTCTATCATCAAAGATGCTGCTTATGCCTCTCCCTCCACATTGATTCCTACTCATTTCTTCCCCCGTTACTAAATATAAAATTATTGAGCACCTAGAGGGACGCCTAGACTCTAGAGATGACCTCCCCCAATGAACCACACCTCCAGAGAGTCATACCCTGTGTGATCCTCTCCCTCACTGAGTCTGGGCTGGCCCTGGGACTCACTCCGACCACCATGATCCAGCAGTAGTGGCTCCATTCCAGAGTCACACCTAAGCTTTACAAAGTCATGGCAGCTTCTGCTTTTGCACTTAGGGGATATCTTAGCTGTTATGTAAGAAGTCCAGTGACCCGGCTGGAAAAATTACATGGAGAGGCCATATGGAGTAGCAGAGCCCCTGGCACTGCAGGGACAGAGAGGCCCAGTGGTTCCAGCCATCCCTGCTGAGCTCAAGCCTTCCAGCCATCTCTCCCAAGGTACCCAACATGAGAGTGAGCCACCTTGCACATGCCGGCCCCTTTGAGCCCTTAGATGACTGCAGCCCAAGCCAATGGCACGTGGAGCAAAATAATCCTCGGTGGAGTCCCACCAACCCATAGAACTATGAAAGAAGAATAAGTTGTTGTCATTTTAGGCTACTAACTTTCAGAGCAGATTGTTACATAGCCATGATAACCCAAACTGAGTATCTGCCAGGCCCTGCGCTAGTTTGGGGTTTATAATTAAAAATACACTAGAGGGCTTCCCTGGTGGCGCAGTGCTTGAGAGTCCGCCTGCCGGTGCAGGAGACGCGGGTTCGTGCCCCGTTTCGGGAAGATCCCACATGCCGCGGAGCGGCTGGGCCCGTGAGCCATGGCCACTGAGCCTGCGCGTCCGGAGCCTGTGCTCCGCAAATGGGAGAGGCCACAACAGTGAGAGGCCC
>NW_006793908.1:1858006-1869780 GCF_000442215.2 Lipotes vexillifer
AAAAAAAAAAAAAAACACTAGGCATGGTCCACAGCCTCCCACATCTTTCCAGGCTCATCCTTCTCAGAGGGATATCCTGACTCTGTTTACCAAATAAGCTTCCCCTCTAATAAGCTCTAACAAGACTCTTTACTTCTCCACCGTAGCCCTTTGTGTACTCAGAAGTAACTTTATTTCGTATCTGTTTCCCCTGGTAGGATGTAAGCCCTATGAGAGTAGGGTCCACAATGTTGAGCTCAGCACTACATGCTCTGTATCCTGTGCTCCACAGAGAACATGGCAGATGCTCAACAGGCATTTGGTGGTTGGCTGACTGGAAGCAGCCTCCCTCTAGTCTGCCTTTTTTTTTTTATGTGGGAGAACACACTGTGGTGATGACTCCTTCACTTCCCATGGGGCAACCAAGAGAAGACAAGCCACTTTTTAATGGGTTTAGAAGCTCAAGTCCTACCAGAGCAGTTTGAACCTGAAAAATACGTTCCCTTTACAATGAGGACCTTTTGCTTATTTTCATTTGGAAATTGTATGCACAGTAGTTGCCTGGGGTTTTTTTCTAAATGATTTTCTTCATCTATTTCCCTCAAAAGACATTAACCTACTAGCACATTTTTCTCACCACCCCATGTCTCCAGAGGCCTAGCTGTTATGGAGGAGAAAGAAAGAGGAGAATAGAGTATTTCTGGTAGGTTTTAGAAGAGTAAGAAGGTAAAGTGTTTGATTTTCAGAGGAACATGGCTCATGGCCCTCAGAGTCAGCTAGTGTGGCGCAAAACAAGGACTAGAGCCCTTGCTTTCCGTTGTGGGAACTGGGTCCCTCTCTGCCTTACATCAGCAAACTCCTCCAGGGTTGAAAGCACTTCCTGCTAACTGGCTTTGAATCTGCCTTCCTCTAGCCCAGACTCCCATCTCTCATCTGACTGAAGACTTAAGACAACTTTGCTGGAGCAGTTCTAGCAGTATGCACAAGAAACAGCCTTATCAGTCAAGGCCATTTACATATGGTTTGGATTTAATGTACTTGCTAGATTTAAAATATATTCTCTTTACTAGTTGATGGATCAGTAAGCCTTCTACTGTATGCTAAAAGCTAAGGTATTTCTCTGTGGATATTTAACTACCGTGGCAACTGACTAATTCACAAACTATGTGGCATAATCCAATATCATGGAACCATGATAAAATTAACAACTTTTCATTGAATAGCAATATGAAAGATATTACATAATTTAATGGAAAAAAATGCAAGGTAGCGATGCAAATACAGCACATTCCAATCAGTATTGTCTCGTAACAGCTGCATGATCTCAGGCAAGTTACTTCTTTTTGATCCTTGGTTTCCTTATTTGCAAAATGGAGACAATAATTCCTATCTCATGAATTTCTTGTGAGAATAAGAAAGAGAACACATTCATTATCTATCCATCAACAAATTTATCAATTGCCTACTATGTGACAGGTATTCTAGTCACAAAATCCCTACTCTTGAGGAATGCATTTGTGTGTGTGTGTGTGTGTGTGTGTGTGTGTGTGTGTGTGTGTGTAGAGGCGGGACACAGCCATAAACAAGTAAACAAATTGAGGCGTCCACAGGAAACACGTGGCTCAGCCAAGCAGGGTAATTAGATTGGGGAGAGTTTAATGAAGGGACTGATTGTAAAGGTGCTACAGGATTAAGGGAAACCAACAAGGCGTGGTGAATTACCCTGGGGCTAGCAATAGTAGACAGCTGCTAACCCTCTAGGGTTAGGAGAAGGGAGCAGTCAGTCACAAGAACCGAGACCTGTAGCTGTGGGAGACCACTGTGCTATAGTACCTGTGGCCATGGGAGAAGAAACAGACACTCCAAAAAGCAGTATGGCGGGAAGGCAGATGGGTGCTAACACTCCAATCTCACCCTCCTCCCATGGTGCAGTCTCTGCCAGTGTCCACCACTGGCTGAACCTAACTGGAATCTAGAAGGCCGGGGGCCAGAATGCCCATGTGATGCAGTCCATACTGGTGAGCCTCCCAGTGAACAGAATGGGTGTGGAAGAGAAGAGAGTGAACCTGGAGGGGCAAAAAGAAAATCCAGGATAGAAAGTTAGTATGTAATGTCTCAGATGGTGAGAAGTAACATGGAGAAAATTAAAGCAGGGTAAGAGGGATGGGGGACATGGAGCCGATAGGCATTAACTATGCTATTTTATATAGGACAGTCGGGGAAGAGCTCCCTGAGGAGGTGGCATTTGATTGGAGGAAACCTATAGGAAGTGAGAGATTGAGCTGCTGAACAAGAGGAAGGACTTTTCAGGCTGAGGAGACAGCAGGTGCAAAGACCTTGAGATGGGAGCACACTCAACATTTTCAAGGCCAGTATGACTGGAGTAGAGTAAGCGAGGGTGGAAGGGAATGCGATCAGAGTCAGATCATATGTGGCATTTTGGGCTTTTATGTGATTTTGATGGAAAATCACTGGAAGGATGATAGGGTAAACATAGTGTCCCATAAGCCATTGTAAGGACTCTGGCTCTTAATCTGAATGATAATAGTGACTTTGAACAGAGGTATGACATGGTCTGACTTAGGTTCTTAGAGCATCACTCTGATGAACTGAGAATAGACCATGAAATTGGGGACAAGGCTGAAAACAGGAAGACCTGTTAAGTAGCTATTGTAACCCAGTAATCCAGATGATAATCGCTCAGACCTTAGTGGTAACAATGTAAATAATTAAAAGTGGTCAGCTTCTGGATGAATTTTTAAGGTAAATCCAACAGGACTTATGACAAATTATTTGGGGAATCTGAAGAAAGAGTGGAATAAACAAAAACTCCAAACTTTTTGGTCCTAGTAACTAGAAGGATGTAGTTACTGCTAACTAAGAGGGTGAGGTGCCCGTGGGATAGGATTTTGTTGCGGGTGATGAGGATGGCTGAGTTGGGGGGGGGGGTGGAATTAGGGATTTAGTTATGACTAAAATCCATGTCAGATTTGAGAAATCTATTAGATCTCTTAATGAAGATCTGTAGAAGGCATCTGGGCATATGAACCTGCGGTTTAGGAGAGAGGTCTAGATGGAGATGTAAGTTTGGAAGTCATTGGCATATAGTTGGAATTTAAAGACATGAGACTAGATGAGCTCACCAAAGGTGTGAGTGTGGATAAAGAAGAAAAAAAAGCAAAACTAAAAGCTGAGCTCTGAGCATTCCAATTGGTAAGAGGTCAGATTGAACAGGAGGAAGCAGCATGCCATATATTTTCCTTCTGTTCCCTCAAAGAATTTAGCAGGACACTCAACACACAGCAAGTGCCCAGTACTATGTGCTGCTTAATGAGAATTTACTACAGTAGAGATGAGTTCTCCAATAGCCAGACAGAGGAGCTGTAGATTTCAAATGACTGACAAAGGGTTCTAATACCAATTTCAACATGTATGTGTGGTGGGTGGTTTTCCCAAGCAATTCCCAGACACTAGCTGGGTGTCACACAATTCATCTCAATTCTGACACTATCTACCTGGAGAACAGCAGCAGATCCCACAGGTTAAGGGCTCAGTCTCACAAAACTCCTCTCCAGCTTTCAGATACCAGTCACAAATTGAGGTTGTTACCTGTACTTCTGACTGACTGGCTGTAAATCAGTGGTTCTTACAATGCCCTCCTTAGGTTCAACTAATTTGACAGAGTGGCTCACAAAACTCAGAGAAACATTTAACTTACAACATAACCAGGAACAGCCAGATGGAAGAGATGCATAGGGCAAGGTATGGGGAAAGGGGCACAGAGCTTCCATGCTCTCTCTGAGTGTGTCACTCTCCCCAGATCTCTTCATGTTCACCAACCCAAGAAGCTCTCTGAACCCAGTCCTTTTGAGTTCTTATGGAGGCTTCATTACATAGACATGATTGCTTAAATCATTCACCATTGGAGACTGGTTCAACCTCCAGCCCCTCTCCCCACCCCAGAGGTCAGAGGGTGGGACTATAATTTCCAACTCACTAATCACATGGTTGGTTCTCTTGGCAACAAGCCCCCATCCCATCCTTAGGTGAGGTCCAAAAATCACCTCATTAACATAACAAAACACACCTTATGGCTCTCATCACAGGAAATTCCAAAAGTTTTTGGAGCTGTATGCCAGAAATGGAGACGAAGATCAAAAATATATTTCGTATTATAAATCACACTATCACAACTGCCTGTCCCTTCATTGCCTTTCTCCACCCTTTCTGGCTCCACCTTAACAAAGAGCATGTTCTTTCAAGGGGTAAGTGAGGATGACACTGATTCCACACAACTCTTGAACAATATGTACAGATGACCCTTGAACAACACAGTCTGAACTGTGTAGGTTCACTTATACACAGATTTTTTTTCAATAAATACGCACTACAGTACTACATGATCCATGGGTAGTTGAATCTTTACTTGAATGTGGAACCGCAGATACAGAGGACATGCTGTAAAGTTGCATGTGGATTTTTGACTGTGTGTGGGTTGATCCCCCTACCCCCCATGTTGCTCAAGGGTCAACTTTACTTTCTAATATTAAAAATATCATGTCTCCCATTCTACTTCCTATTCCCCATTGGTCACGGTAAGACTTGGGGGAAATCCAAAGTAGTTCCACCTGCAAAAGATTTGGATGGCTTACTCTAAATCACTCCACTTAATTTCCCCACTGTAGGAAAAAAAAGTAACGTGCAAAAGCTCAGATAATAACTCCAGCTATGATTT
Organism: Lipotes vexillifer; assembly: GCF_000442215.2. NCBI lineage: Eukaryota > Metazoa > Chordata > Mammalia > Artiodactyla > Lipotidae > Lipotes > Lipotes vexillifer. The sequence goes on from NW_006793908.1 coordinate 1,862,721, forward strand.
AATGAGCACTTATCCTATGTCCAGTACCATGCTAAATGCTTTACACGTATTATCTCATTTAATCCTTTCCTCTACCAAATGAAGTAGGAAATATTAGAACAGGAATAGACTTCAGGAATATCTAAAGGAAAATGACCTATCTAATATCACAGTAAACACTTAGGAATAGGCTGTGGTTGCCTTACACCCATGATTTGCAACTAGCGGGCAGGCAGACACTATCAAAGCAGAAGAGTCAAGTGGAAGACATATAAACTTTCATGAGAATGGTAAGAGTATGTGTCATAATTTGCAAAATCTTTTCACTGTGGGGGTGAAATCTTTGGCAATTTTTACAACGTCATCAAGAGCTGAAGACCTGCAAAGAGTCAATATTTCCAACTGGGAGCCTACTGCCTCATCTCTGGCTTCATGTAATATGTCCATAATTTTCTATTCCCTTTTCCATAAATAGAGTTTACATCTTTTAAGTGTTTTTGTTGGTATTTGTCCATAAATCACATTCCCATTTTGTGACAATCACACAATTTCAATTCTCATTCCTCTATGACAAAATCGAGCTTACAGTACATTAAAAACACTTTCCTGAGATCACACTGGTAGTAAGTGGTAGAGCCAGCTTTGACTCATGTCTGCATGATTTCAGAGACCAAGCTCTGGACCTCAGCTTCATATTTTCCCTCTAAAAATGTTCAGTGAGCTGGTTATATGCTTGGAATTCTTCAGTTTCTGTCATTCAGTTACCAAATGAACAGAACAATAACACTGAGCTATTTTCACCATCAAGACACAGTGAATTCTCAATGTTATTCTCTGCTCAAAGTACCAGCCATATAGGTGCCATAAAGATGAACATGAGTAAGGAACCACTATACTTACTGTTAGGGAAATAAGATGTAGGAGTTGCTATGTCTGTAAGCTGAGATCCCACAAGTCTTTAAACTCAGAAAAGATGGAGGTAGAGTTGAGATGGGGATTTCCCCCTTGCAGAATGAAGAACATATGCAGAGGCAGGAAGAATATGTAGTGCAGTCAGAGAAAACAAATGGCCCCATATTTATAGGTTATCCTCAAAGAAGCAGACATCTGGTCAGCATGATTGACCCCTTCTTCAAGTGAGGGCCTTGATGCCCATAACAAAAGTAGAACAATGGCATATAGGGCTGAGAGATTGGGGCCATATACCACAGGACCTTGGATGTCAGGCTGAGGAGTATGGACTTCATGAGGCAGGTGACAGGCATTGCTAAGGGACAAAGCATCTGAGTGATATGATCAATGTTGCCCTATAATAATAAAGCATAAGATGAATCGAGGTTGGGTGAGAGAAAGTGATCAGGAAGGCCAACCAGGAGGTTGCTGCAGTAGATATGGGGTTATAAGCTGCTGGGATAAAAATATGCATAGTAGGTAGCTAGAAAATGTCTGTTAAGGGGATGAAGCACCTTTACGCCTATAAACATAAATGTCCCAAATTGACTATGTTCTAAGAAGACTATGTGATATTCTACAAAGTAGATTATAATGTTATTTAATTAGAAAGCTATAGAATTATAACTTATTTTCTCCATGCCATAGACATAGTGGAATCCTGTCCCGTTTCATCTACTTCAGAATCATGTTGAACACATCACTGGTCCTTTAGGCTGTCAGTGTGAAATTTTACTTTATAGGGTTCAGTCTTTCCTCTAAGGTTTAACACTCTTGTTGTAAATTAGTGTCAAATCTCTCCATGCTGTTTACACTAAATGCAGTTTGCCTCCAACATGAATCAATATTTAGAATGTCCCTTGTACTGGTTGAACCACAAATTGAAATTAACATGTTGCTGGGCATAATTTTTATTTACAAAGTGCTGAAGTGAAGTTTCTTTTATGGAAGATGCGGTAGAAAATTCACAGGTTAGGAAGGCTTTTGACCTGAAATTTAATCTATCATCTAGTTCTCTTTATGTTAAGTTACTGAAGAACACTGAATATGTTTTCCTGGGGAAAAGAAAAGAAAGAGAAGGAAGGGATAAAGGAAGAAAAATTAAATTTGTTTGAAAAGGAAGAGAAGAGAAACATGAACAAGGCCTGGTGCTTTTAGAAGTCTCAGATTTATTATTTCCCCATTATTGGCTTTGTATAGGCTAATTTCAAACAGCCGTCTTCCTGCCTATAGTACGAGGATGGTGCATTTGTAACATAGCAACAAAATAGACAGGCCTCCCACTATAGGGAGAGGCCAAATGTGCCCTTATTGAAGATCATTTTTTCAGGGACTCTGATGAGAACGACTGCAAAGATTGACTGCTTTGGAAATAGAATTCTGGATGTTTAGTTCATGGTAAAAAAAAAAAAAAACAACTGTTTTAAGCTTAAGAAATTTTAGTGAGTATAGAAGGAGGAAATAATATGTGCAATATTTATTTAGGGATCTTATATAAAAGAAAACTCAATTTTTCTGCCTTGAAAGAATTTCTTTCTAAGCAGAATATTTTATTTTGCATTAATCCTGACATTCATAGTTATGTTTACTTTATTGACAAATGAGATCCAGACACCGGATATGCACATATTGTCCCCAAATGTGCTCAATTTAGGGCAATAGTTTGGTGAATATTCAGTTTTCATACAAAACAGAACTAATTCCATAGAGCAGTTAAGATAAACTCACATTTCAAGGCTTTTCTCTGCCCCTTAGGAACTTAAGAAGGCACACTGTAATACAGTCCTCCTTCTGAATCTAAACCTATTGAAACATGTCTATATAGATAATTGTTAGACTTATTTGAGTGGCCTAAGACGGAAGGCTGGGAGTCATCTCGCTCTCCTTAGCTGTAACATGCCCTTGGACACTAAGGCCTATCTATTTGACTTCAGTGGCAGACAATACTGATTGTCTACCCAACAGGTGTTTCTGGCCTTCCTTTTTTCTTGCCGAGAAAATTCCATCTTTGTTCAAGTACTGATCAGCCATGTGTGCATCAGGAAACACTGGTGAATTTTGATTAGGCAAAGCCAATAACACATTCCCCTTGCAAGTGATTGGTTCAGGAATGGGCGTGTGATAGAATCGTGGCCAATCAAATGAGGAGACATCTGTTATTAATCTGTATAACTGAATCACTTTGCTGTACACCTGAAACTAACACAACAAAAAAAGAAATACGTGGAATTAAACAGTTCCTTCTCCCCATTCCTGCCAGAGTGTTTATCCTAACATGTAGCAACCTATGTCATTTCCCTAAGTTCCAAACTTCACATACTGTGCCAGTATCCCAGCCTCATGTCCCAATATTTCTCTGACTGCACTGTGTTACCTTCATGGAACTGCTCATAATTTCCCAAATGTACCACGTAGGATACCTAAAGCACTTTTATGCCTGCTTTTTTCTCTGCTGAAATGGCATTCTCAATCATCCTGGCAAACACTCAATCATTCATCCTGGCCTCTAAACGTTCTCTCCTTATTAAGGTTATTCATCACTTCCATCATGCTACACTATACACTGTGTGCCCACTATTGTAATTGTCACAATGCACTGAAATCACTTATTTATGTATCTCTCTTCTTTACTTGTCTATGACCTCCTGAGGAACAGATACTAAGTTTATCATTGCACCCCTAGCACCTAGCACAGATCTTGGCCAGATACTCAATATATGAATATAGAAGAAAGGAAGGGAGGAAGGAAGGAAGAGGAAAAGGAGAGGATCCATTGAAGGAAAGCTGCCATAAATTTTAAAAAATCTGAGCACCTGAAGGCACTGTGTGGGTTGTTTTCTGTGATTATGCAATAGCAACAGAGTGGTGGCAGCAGTATCAACACCAACAGTTAAGCGCAATGCTAAACATTTTATATAATTTATTTTTTTTAATTTCATGACAACACAGTGAAGAAGATACTATTATTATCATCCTCATATTATAAACAAAGCAACTGAGGCTTAAAGACATTCTTATTATAAAGTAAGTGATGGCAGAGTCAGGATTCAAACCCAAGTCTTACCCCAGAACTTTAATTAACTATCTGTAAATATGTTATTCTCCTATTTGTTCTAGATATACGTTGTTCATACCAAACAGAGGGAAAATTGAGCCTGGGGCCTTTGACTAGTGGTTTTTATGTCACTGTCTCCACCAAAACCCCCTTCAGAGAGAACTGGGATTCCTGAAGGACCAGGTACAGTGAAATAGTTTTGCTTCCTGGCAACTTCTTCTGGCTCTCAACGTGAAATCCCTTTTCCAGTCCGGTAGCTCATCAGAGTCAGCTTGGTTAATAACCCCATGAGTCTCTCATACCTCTGCCATCTACCATCCAGGTAACTAATACTACGGGTACAGGTGATTCAGACTGGCCAACCACCACTCTCTGCTAGAGCTTTCCTTAAAAAAGAGTCCAGGGCTTCCCTGGCGGCGCAGTGGTTGAGAGTCCGCCTGCCGATGCAGGGGACACGGTTTCGTGCCCCGGTCCGGGAAGATCCCACATGCCGTGGAGCGGCTGGGCCCGTGAGCCACGGCCGCTGAGCCTGCGCGTCCGGAGCCTGTGCTCCGCAATGGGAGAGGCCACGACAGTGAGAGGCCCGCGTACCGGAAAAAAAAAAGAAAGAGTCCAGCAGTTCTGAAAGGCTCCCCCAGAAAGACACACCAGAAAGAATTCAACCTCCTTAGGGAAGGTTGGGCCATTACCCCTACACGGGGACTTCTCCAATACCCTCAGGCTTCTCATGGGCCTTCTACCAGAACCTACCCCTAGCCTGAGATAGAGATTAAAGTTCTGGTTACTCCACAACAAACACAGAGTCTTCCTCAGAAACACTAGGGACTACTGATTTATCAATTCTGAGGCACGTCGCTCCCACAGGCAGGCATTGTATAGAGCTAATGCAGACATGGTCCCTATCCCTAAGGGTCTGCAGTCTAGAATACACTTGTAATCTTGATAAAAGTGGAGAAAGCCTCATTTAAAAATTGTCAGCAGTTCTTACTCAGACATGGAAACACTACGGAACTCACTTTGCTTTGGGGAGGCCACCTTATTGGGTACTTAAGTTAACCCAATGAAATTTTACAATTCTTGTAAAAACAAAAACAAAAACTATAAGGTCATTATTGACCTGAATGCAGATGTTTTAGACAGATACTGACTCGTTTGTTTACTGAGGTAAAATGGATCTACTAGAGAAATGTATACTCACATAGTTAAACAAATGTGCAAATTTCTCATAAGTACAGATTGTGATTAGTCTGTTCCTGATAGTTATTATTTATTCTTGGGAAATGTGAGGGTTAAAAAGTTAACTAGAAAAACACCAAAAATACAGTGAGCACTTTATGAGAAAGGCATTTATAACTGTACGGAAAATTTAGAGAAAAAAAAAAATAGCTTTTAGCCGGTGGAACCAATTATAGAATAAATCAGAGGGAGGCTGACACTCGGACAAGACGAGGTCTTTGACAGATAGAGAAAATCATGTGACAGATAGTAAAAAATCATACAACATGCAGGTATGAATGTTAGGTAATGTTATAAGAGGTCTACTTGGATTGAGTGTTAGAGCCCTCAAGTTCAGGAAGTTTCTCCTAGGATATATTTGGTCAGTAATCATTCACCACGCCTATAAATCCTCCCCATTCCATAAATCAGCACTGGAAGAGAAAAGAGCTGAAGTGGTAAAGTGCTCAAGTTTTATTTAGCACCATCTGGCTCTTTTCTGGGTCAGCATTGTACACAATTTGCTCAAGGTTTACGATTTTATAATATACTCGCACTATTGTCACTGTTAATGCATTTCCTCCGAACTCCAGTTATTCAATGCCTCTCTGATCTTAAAAATTCTCTTTAGCCTCACTCTTCAAATATACATGAGCTCTGAACACACAGTGTAATGTCTCACTCAATGGAAATCTGAATATACTGGGACTGAGAGGGTCTGGATAAGAGCAGGTGAAAAGTCAAGATTCCTTTTATATGGTTCCTTTTTTTTTTTTTATGGTTCTTGAGTAATATGATCTTTCATAAAAAGAAATCACTCTACTCCACTCCTCTCTACTAGCCATTTTCCACTAGCCATTTTCTTTCTGTTGCAAGCATCAATGTTTCTCCCCTTGAAGTAGGTTTTTGCTGTTTTCAGGCCACTTAGAAATCCTTCCCCCTCTTCCTAACAATGCTTCAGTTTCCATTGGAGATTTGACTCTTCTCCATTGGGTACTGTGGTGAAGCTAAATCCACAGGCTTGCCACCAACAAAAGAAACACCAAGAGGTCCTTGGAAGCCCTTTCTCACGAATTCTTCCTCTCATTACTCTGGTTCAGCCAGGAGACAGCCAGTTGACCAGAGCCCAGCCAAACAGAGCTCTCTCCCAAAGCCAATCAGTGGTGCTTCCCTGGCCAGACTGCTATTCCCTGTTAGAAGACCATTCCTGTACTTCCTGCTCCCTTCCCATTTCCAGGTAAAGGTCTCCAACTTTCCATCGATAGTTGTTTTTTCCCCTGTTTCTCGAGCATACTTAAGGACTTTGCACTTGCCCTTCCCTTTATCTGAAATTCTTGTCCCCCAAATCTTTGGGAGTGCATGGTTTAAATAGAAAGTGTTCTCATTTCCCCAGGCAATTACCTAGAATCAGTCTAAGAAGTTAAGTTATTGCAGGCACCAGAAGAATTTCAAAGGTGATAATATAGTGCCATTTAAAATATTAAATTATAATATTGCATTTTCTAAAAATGTGGAATATCATATACCCCATTCTCTAGATGTTATTTTCCTGATTCAAACTCAACAATTCCCTACTGTCTACATAAAATGCTATGTATTCAAGGCCTAAATTATTTTTCTTGTCATATTTCATTCTTTTTTTTAAACCTAGTCAAGGTTTCATCTAACTGAACAACATACATAATGTATCTTCTAGGCTTCTCTGTCCCTGTGCTTCAGCTTAGCTGTTTGCTTCATCCCACATACTTTCATCTTACTTGTCTTTCCCTCTCATATATATATATATATATATATATATATATATATATATATATTTCTAGATTAAAAACTACTTTTTCCACAAACTTTCCATGACCACCC
>NW_006793908.1:1869801-1924152 GCF_000442215.2 Lipotes vexillifer
TCTCTCTCTCATATATATATATATATATATATATATATATATATATATATATTTCTAGATTAAAAACTACTTTTTCCACAAACTTTCCATGACCAGCCACTCAGAAACATTTTCTCTCTGAGTTCCCAATGCACTTTATGTGCACTATTCCTATAGGACTTAATACAAGGTAGGAAGTCTTATTTATATGAATGCTTTATTTCCCTTACCAGACCATAAGCTTCTCATTAAGGGAGCAAAGGAGGGCTTTTGTCGTTACATCACTGACATTTGAAATGCCTGACATTCAAATATTTATTGAGTACCTCTTCTATGCAAGGCTTATTCTAGAAGTTTCAATTACAAAAGTGAGTCAAGTAATGCTAGCTATTGTCATAATCCGCATGTAAACTGAGGCGGGTCTGGGGTAGATAATATCTAACATCTTTGGTTTTCTTAAAAAATGTAGAACTCACAGTTCAGCCACAGAAAAATACACATACAGCAAACTAAACAAGAGAAATAGTGAGAGAAAATAAAGCTTTAAGAATGGAGGGCTCTTATGTAAGAGAATTAATTCTCTAGAGGAGAAGGAGGTTGGGGTAGGCTTCACAGAAGAATCACCATAGTTTAGTCACCATATAATAATTCTGTATATATTTCAGGAGGAGAAAGATATGGACACATTTAACAAATTGTCTTATGTTGAGGTACGTGTTGGAGGAGAGAACAGTACCTTGGATGATGCATAGTCAAAAAATACCTCTCCCCAAGTTTACCTTTTGATTTTGAAGTGCACTCCATGATTTACACACCTGACTGTTTCTGGCATAGAATTCTCTGAAATCAAGTCTAATAACTGAGGAAGAGACCAAAGGAAGAAAGCAATTCTGGAACTAAAATGTACCATGGAAGATTCATTTAGTGGAATTGGCTACATTTAACTAAATAGAGAAAAAAAGAATATAGAAAATAAGGCTATAAGTAACTCTCAGAGCACTGATACTAGTAAGTGAAACCAAGAGCACCATTTCTTCAACTCCATTCTCCATGAAGACCTCTACTTGCCTTGTCCTTGCAGGTAGTCAGTGCTGAAGAAACATATACACTTTTGAGAACTCAGTTATCTACCAGGAAGCCAGTGGATCTGAGGTAGTAGCTCTTTAACCTGAAATGAAAAACTCATTCTTTTTTCCCTAATCAGAGATGGATCTATTCCTACCAGGTGAGTCTACCATGTTTCTTTCCAATGATCAATAGTGACACCTGCTGGCTCAGGAAGAAAGACACCTGTTTGTCTGAAATGACTGTAAGACTGAATTAATTGTGGGAAATTGTGGCTACAGGCATCAACCCTAAACACCAAAATAAAAGAACTTCAAGACCAAGCTGATTATTATGGGAAATTCTCAAGATGGTGACAAAAATGAATCAACGTTGGGATGTAAACTTGGTGGCCGTGCAGAAACACGGCCCCAGACTCGCCTCGCATGCTCCAAAGCTTGTGATTTACAAGGAAAAAGGGAGCTACGTACACAGTGGACAGTTTCACAGTCACACCTGCTCAGATGCAGTGGCAAGACTCAAACTCATGACCAGGTATGCTCTGACAGGCAGAGATGCAGGTGCCAAGGATCTGAGCTGACACATTTCACCATGTGGTGCCTGTGGGGTGGCTTGGCAGGTCTGTGGAGTAGGGCTCTCTCTCAGGCCCTCCAGCCCCTGTTCCTGTCCTGCTCTCAGCTTTAGTCACTGCTCTGAGTGTCTCCTGCCTGTCTGATCTCCCAGGCCGTGCAGATCCCCCTGACTCCCATACCTCTGCCTCCATGGTCTGTTATTCCTAAGGAGGAGAAACCCATGCTCTAAAACTACTCCCAGTTTCCATTCAACTTGGTACCTGCTTTTGGTTAGTCATCCCGGGGTGGGGGGTGGGGGGCGGGAAACAATATCAAAGTTAAACTAAGTTAAGTAAATTCTCATTTTTAATGAGAAAATCTCGGTAGAGAATATACCTATCCCAAAGTAATGTATCTTTAATGCCCTAATGAGCATTGTGCCAACGAGCAAGAAAGATACTTAGGGTGGTGGGAGGAAACTTTCCAGATGCACTTGAAATGAATACATACAAATAAAAGCAATAATAACAAGTCATTCTTAATATTTATTAGGTACTCGCGTATATGAGACACAGTGACATATGTTTGACTTCTCTTACCTTATAGAAGCATCACAAAAATCTCAATAGGTAGGAATCATTATACCTAGTTTATAGATGTAGACACAAATGTTCAGAACATTGAAGGAACTTGTCTAAGATCACAGGGCAAATATACGATGAATCTACAATTCCAATCAAAGTCTTTCTGATTCAGAATTCATCCACTTAACCAATTACGCTCTGCTGCATGTTTCTTCCAAGCCTGACCCAGAACATCAATGACACCTGACTGCTTAGACTAAGAGAACAAAGGCATAGGCTCCACAAGTAACAGTCCAAAGGAACAATTTTACAAAAGAGCCATGTAAACTGTGAAGCAGTGCATACCTGCTAATTATTATTATAACAGGAAGAATGTGGCGTAAAGTTTTAGCTTTTATGTAATTCTATAGGACACGGAGTGAAAGGGAGGCTCAGCCTGACCGGGAGCTGAGAAAAGATCATCTCAGTGAACACAATGAATTCTTCTTTTTGTGGAAGCATGTCGACATGGACATAGAGTAACGTGCTGGTTTAGCGCACTTAGCCACACCTGCCCTATTGCTTTACTTGCAATCAGTCAACCTCAGCTTCTGAGCATTTGGTGTCAGCAGCATTGCATTAGGTCCTGCGTACGTCTAACACCATAGTCCTTTCACAAAACAAAAAGCAAAAAAAAAAGAATAGGTAATATATTTACCTGCTTCAAATATCAAGGTGATATAAGAGGTATAACACTGAGAACCTTATTCCTACAGCATCCTCATTCCCTCTGTTCCCCCTTGCCTCTACAGATAACTCTTTCACTAACAGTTTCTTACACATCCTTCCAGTGCTTCTTGATGCAAGGATAAACAAATATATATATTCTTATTCTTCCCACTTGTATAGCACAAGAGTTACCATACACAGTTCTTCAGACTAATTTTTTCACTTAAACTTACCCTAGAGATCTCTTCCTATCTACCTACCTACTATCCATCTGTCTCTGGCTGTCATTTCTGTCTATCATCCATCTACTGCATAGTAAATTATTTTTAACTTTAACTTATCTAGGAAACATATGGAAAAAATTTTTAAAACTAGTACCTATTTCCTAGTGTTAGGAGTGATAATATAAATATGATAGGATTTCAGAGAACGGAGAGATCACAGATGAGATGGCCACTGGTAAAATGTCGGGGGTTGACAGGGAGAGAGGACATTATTCCTCAAAGAAAGAGGTAGCTAAGCTGTCACACAGCATCTTAATTCACCCACAGGTGAATTTCTTGCTAATGTCAAAGATACTCTTAAAATTTTCTCAGTTAGCTTCCTCCAGTCTCCATTTAGATTCAAGCCAAGGAGTAAACACTGTGTTAATTGGAGCATTTTCCTGTAGAAACTAATTATAGCTCCATGCTGTCAAAACAAGGCAAATTGTTAATGATACCTTACCTGACAAAACAGAAATAAAACTATTTTGCCATGAAGGAGGATGCTGGGATTGTGTCACAAAAGCCATTTTAATCACAATTATAAAAATGAAGAGGGCTGCTGGAGAGAACCCATCTGGGCCTATCACACTCAACTGGCTCTCCCCGGTGAAGGAAGAGGGGAGGGGGGGAGACAGGAGAGTGCGGAGCGGAGAGCATCCTCCCTTGGCCTAGGCTTCAACATTCCAGATGAGATGTTGATACAGATGACAGTTCCTGTAGTACGTGGGCTGCTCAGGACTCCTCTCTGACTGTTTCCACAGATGTACTTACAGCTATTCCTTAAGCTGTTTGAAAGCCTTTGTTCATTCATCTAACTAATGTTCACTCAGTTTTTATGACACGCCAGGCACTGTTCTAGGTGCTGGATTCACAGCAGGTGATTAAACAGAACAAAAAATTCAAAGCAAAACAGAACAAACAAAACAAAACAACAAGACCTCTGTCCCGTGTAATTTACATTCTATTATATGTAATAAGATAAATAAGCAAAAAATATATCTATATGTCAGATGGCAGTAAGTTACACAGAAAAATAGAAAGTCGAGGAGTTAGATAAGGAGTGTAGGGGTACAATTTAAAATAGCGTGCTTGGAATAGGACTCTCAGAGAAGGTAGCATTTGAGCAAAGACCTGAAGGTGGTAAGAGATTAAACCTTGTAAGTTTCTAAAAAAGCAGAAAATATAGCAGAGGTGAAGCTGACGTTCATCCAGCAAGGTTAGTAAGACCAAACAGGTTGTTAAAATACTGAAATATGTCTGCACTATATGGTAATAGCCACCTCTCCAGGGAGTAGAAGACTAAAGGTGAACTCCTCACACAGCAGAGGGCTTCTAGGATTAAGCTCCAGCCCTCCAGCCAGCCTTCATTCTGATTGGCCCATGCCTGCATGGTGGTTATATATCAGACTATCACCTCTGGCACAGCACGCGTAAATGACCTGAGGCAGAGCACCTGGGTGTTTGAAACAAGGAGGCAGGCAGCCAGGTGTGCTGGGATAGAATGAATAAAAAAGATGAGAAGGAGGGGGGCATGGAGGAAATGTCAGATTCTGTAGAGCCTCAAAGGCCATTGGAAGAACTCTGGGTTTTGCCCTGAGATAAGGAGTCAGTTTTGAACCGGGGAGGCACATGATCTTACTTATGCTTTGGAAAGGATTCTCTGGCTGTTGTGTTGAGAATGTATGTAGGAAATGCAGCTGGGAGCAGAGTCTAGTTAAGAGGCTATGGCATTTATCCAGGCATAGCGTGATAATGGTTCTCTTAGTTTCCTAGGGCTGCCATAACAAATTACCATAATCTTGGTGGCTTAAAACAATAGAAATTTATTCTTTCCTAGTTCTGAAGCCTACGATTCTGAAATGAAATTAGATTTGGGACAGGGCCATGCTCCCTCTGAAGGCTCCAGGGAAGAATCCTTCCTTGCCTCTTCCAGCATCTGGTGGATCCAGGCACTCCGTGGTTTGTGGCTGTTTCACTCCAATCTCTGCCTCCATCTTCACATGGCTGTCCTCTCCCTCCGTGTCTCTCTGTATCCACATCTCCCTTTCCTTTCTCTTATAAAGACATCAGTCATGAGGTTTAGGGCCTGCCCTAATCCAGAATGACCTCATCTTAACTTGACGACCTCTGCAAAGATCCTATCCAAGTAAGGTCACAGTTACAGGTACTGGGAGTTAGGACTCCCCAAAATGTATCTTTTGGGGACACATAACCCAACCCACTCTAGCAGCTTTGGCCAGGGTAGCAGGAGTGGATATGGAAAGATGCATTCTGATTCTCAGTATATTTTGAAGACAGAGCTAGTAACGTCCTCTGAAAGGTTGAATGTGGGATATGTGAGAAAAAGAGAAGTCAAATTTGATTGCAAAGTTTTTGTTCTGGGCACCGAGAAGGATGAAGTTGCTATCAAATGGGATGGAGAAGGGTGAAAGGAGGCAGATTTGGGGTCAGGAGTTCAGTTTTGAATATGTTGAGAAGTCTATTAGGCATCAGAGTAGAGGATGAACAGGCAGTCAGATTCTGCCTTCTAATATTTATATATTCCTTATAACCTCCCATTGTGAGGCATGGCAGATGTCTTAACAACTGATGTATGTAAAAATGAACGAATCAATGACTATAAGTAGAAAAAACATAGTTAAAACAAGTATGACTTTTTTTAAACTTAGGATGAAAATGATACTGCTTAAGAATAGAAACTAACATTTGTATACCCTTTCCCATTTGCAAATTTCTTTTCACATGCCTTATTTTAACCATTCCTTAAGTAAGTGATCTGTAAAAGACATAACTATATCTATAGTGAGAAAACCGAGAGCTAGAGAGGTTAGACCACCTCACCAAACTCAACACAGAGAGGAAAAGAAGAATGGGGCTTTAGCACTAGACTCCTGACCCCAAATACCAAGCCCTTCTCACTGCACTGAGTTCTCAGGGATGTACGTTCTGATCAGGAGATCGGTAGTGCTATTCCCACTGATATTCAGAAATTTCTTATATCAGACTCAACACAAGAAAATCAGCTTAGGTTGTAGCAAGCGGTCTTCAGACCACACTTTTTAACTGCTAATCGCTTTTAATTTGAAGTAGGTGACAAAGTTTGGAAGTAACTTTCCTAAATACAGATATTCCACATATTATCTGTAAAAATGCTAGAAATAGTGTGTTTCTGCTTTGACATTCAGCAAAACAGTACTGATTGGAGCACTTACCTACAACAAAGAAACGCTCCCCTTCACTCTCGGCAAGAGGCCTCCTGGAAATCAAGAAATCTGCATTTTTATTCCACCTCTCTCAGCAACCCTTTGTGAGGCTTTCAGTGAGCTGTAATTTCTCTGGGCCACAGATTTGACAAAAGTAAAATGAGGGATTGAGACTTGATGGTCTCAAGACAGCACAGCATGGCTGCACATGGGCTCTGACGTCAGACAGAAATCTCAAGTCTACCATGTACTAGCTGTTAGCTGGGGCAATTATCATCTTTGAGCCTTCATTGTCTCACCACTGAAATGGACATAATTCCTACTTTGCAGCACTGTTGTATGGATTAAATGAGATAATGTATAAAAAGCACTTAGCACAGGGCCTGACATATCGTTAAGAGGTCAGTCTAGTTGGTTATTGCTATCACCATTAGAATGTTGTGCATCCTTGCCCTTCAGAAAATGTGTGGTACCTATAACATAAAGGAAAAACCAGATAACGCAGTTGAACAAGTGTGAGATAAAAACCATGATGCTTCATTTCTCTAATTTACTGACTCACTCATGACCTGTACTTTTCCTGCTCTGTGCCCTGGTTTACAGATCTTTAAAATAGGCAATGTATCACTTCCTGCTTCCTTTACAAATATGCAAGGTGATTAAAAACGATTGTATTATTCATATGTCTTATTTTCCTGATACTATCAATCACTCCTTGCCCTCACATCATTAGCTAGAATTAGGCCTCTGGAAAAATCTTTCATCTTTTAATTAGAAAGAAGGAAACAGGAAAAATCAGCTAAATGCTAAATGTAGCAAATTGTGGCATCAGAAAAAGAGGCAAAGCTGTTTCCAGCAACAAAACTTAGTTACAACTAAGAGCTGCTTAAGAAAGCACAGGCTATTCCCAGTAACACCTACAGATACCCTGAGTGGCACCTTAGTTTCTCCTGTAATGAACAGCACTGCTGCTAAAAAATGAAAAGGCTTTTTCTTAACTGAGTGGGAAGCAAGAAGAGAACATCGTACACAATAGATATGTTTAGGCTGACACCTGATTCCAGAGCAGTAGTTGTTTGCCTAATTATGAGTTGAGGATCCAGGGCAAAGATTTCCCAACAACGGGTAACTACAAGGGAGTACGGGTGCTATGGGTGCTCCTCTCCATTATCCAGGCAAATCAAATACAGTCTTTTGGGGCCTTCTCACAGAGTCCGCTACTCAGAATTAGGAGAATGTTTCGTGCTTATTACCTTGCCTTAAGTTGTTCTTCAATAAATTTGTTGGGTGATCAAGTGGAAATAATCTAGTTCAGTGGAGTTCCATGCTTGATTTGAATCTCTAATAAAGCATGACTGTGGTTTGCCCTCTATTAGAGCTACTCAGGCACGGGCTGTTTTCTATTCATGCTGGAGAAAGCAGCAGACGAGGCTTAGTCATCTTGGAATCCCAAATACCTTTCATGTAGTAGGAGCATAGTACACATTTTTGCTATTGTGTTAGCTCAAATTACTTTTAAAACCCCTTTAGTACGGCCCTAGGGGGAGCTGATGCCCGGCCTTTCCTTCTGTTGTCATAAGTGCACCCACGAAGTGTGTCCCTGTGCTCCCTTGTCATTGCTCACGCAGAGATTTCCAGAGCACTACTCTCTGCAA
The DNA here is from genome assembly GCF_000442215.2 of Lipotes vexillifer. Lineage (NCBI taxonomy): Eukaryota > Metazoa > Chordata > Mammalia > Artiodactyla > Lipotidae > Lipotes > Lipotes vexillifer. The sequence continues at coordinate 1,877,813 of NW_006793908.1, forward strand.
GGCAGGGCAACAGATATATACTGATGACCCAGGCAAGGGTGCTGCCCTCAAGAAGTTCACTGCTTGGTGGGAAGAAGATGGCACACATATAGAGATAAACAGGAGATATAGCAAAATGTGGTCATGTGGTAGCAAAGAGGTAATAACACTAAGAGCTAGAGGCGACTGCTACATCAAGGTGAGTTGTCATTTAGAAAAGGTATTTACATTAAATATTTTAAAGATAAACAGGTGAAACTTTCACTTATAAAAAGGGTATAGCCAGCAGTCCCTGACGCAACTTATCCTGACCTCCCACTTTGGTACCTAAGAAGAAAGGAAAAGATGAAAACTAGCCACATTGAAGACTAAAACGAAAAGGAAGCCCATGGCTGGAATCTAGGATGACTTTCCACTATACCTAAGATCCATTGAGCTGGCCTAGGAAACTCAACCAGGAAGAACTATATCTGTATTTTACCTCTTGAAATAGCCTTTTCAAGTACAGAAAGACGGCAGAAAAAATTATCCTTCTACCACTGCCAGTTACCTGGTTCAAAGACCTGGAATCTCTACCAAATGGAAAACTGGTCAGCTTTGAATGCATGGCTACAACTTTTGAAGGTCTTTGCTCCCACTTTTCTGTATCCACTTGGAAACAACTTCTATAAAATAATTGGCTAGAAAGGAGTGGCTGGGACTTTTTTTTTACATTGCATCCTAGAATATGGTGCCTATAAAGATAGGAAAACTTCATGCTAGGAATTTTGTTTTCCAAATACCGTATTAGTTCAGAATATCAAAGAACCAGACAGTGTATGTGGGGGAAATCTTCGTCCCATACAACAGAGCCACACTAGATACACAGCTATTTGACACTGGGGACTGAACTGAAAATTAGAAACAACCACCAGAAGAATTTAGAAAAGAATTTGATGCATACCCAAGGGGATGATGATAGGGTCAAGGGAGATCCAGAGAATCAGTCTATGGACAAATGCCAAGTTCCAAAAGATCTCTCTTTGTTTGAAGATGAATAAAAAGGACCCAAAACACACCCAAGGATCTTATGAAAACATACTGGAAAAAAATGGAGAGAAAAAAATCATTCTGAAGTTTTGGAAGAACAGACTTCTAAAAATGATCTGTACAGAACTCAGAAGAAAATTTTAAAATATCATGTGACATTGTTAGTGGGCTACTACTACTATCATACTACAAGATATGATCTAAATGAAACAGGAGAAGAAAGTTATTAGGAGAATAAGCTGAGAAGAAAACAGGGTACAGTGTAAAGAGAGCGAGCCAAGATAAAAAACAAGCTGGATAATATAATTAGGAATTGCCAGGAGACTGTTCAATTGTAATAAGATCATCAAAATACACACTGGAGGTAGTAAAATCAGGCTTGTCAGTACAGAATATTGAATCAGTAACGTGGAGGACACACTTGGAAATGCTTTCTGAGGATACAGGAGAAAAATATAAAAAGATCAAGAGATGAAAAGAAGGGGGTAAGTAGGCAGAAGAAAGATAGAACAGAGAGATACACCTGAGAATTAGAGGAATTCTAGTGGAGCAAGCTAGAGCAATTGGAGCATACATGTTACAGTAAGAAATTATTAGGGGTAGAGGAAAAATTTCAGAGATGAGAGAAGAATGGATTAGCATAATAGAAAATAATGGATAATTTGGTAATAATAAAGATTTCTTGACCACTTGTCTAAAGACTTTATTCATATTAATTTAATTAACTCAAAACTATAAAAAATTATGATCTCTACTTTATAGATAAGGCAGCTGACTCACAGAGAGGTTGCTATCCTGCCTAAGGTCACATAAGCATACTGCAAATCAGGGAACTCAGTGCCACCTGGTCTGGTTCTAGAGCCAAGGCTTCTAACCACTGCCCTGTAATAATGAAGAGAAGTCCATGTCTAGATAAATCTTGGCAAACATTGGTAGTTACCCAGGTACAGAAAAAAAAATCTGACAAAAATACTCAAAACAAAAGCAAGTCATCTACCAAGAACAAAAATCCAGCTGACCCAGTACTGCTGAAGTTCCATATATTTAGATATTACAAATATCTATAACTTATAATAATCTATCTATAAATCTATTTTTATATATTTATATTTACATATAAGACTTATGTAAAAATGACATTTATCAGTGTTATTTATAATAGCAAAACTTCAGTGATGTGTCTGACAACTAAGATATAGTTAAGTAAATTATGTTTGGTATCTACAATGAAATTATATAGTCATTTAAATTATGATTTGGAAGACTTTTAATGATGTGGAGAAAGGTCCCTGATATAACGTTAAGAGGAAGAGTAAGAAACGGAACCCTACATAACATTTGATCCCAATTTTTATGATAAAAATATGTGTTATCTCTGAGTGGTGAGATTTCAGGTGAATTTTTGTTTTACTTCTAAATTCTTCTGCTTTTTGTAAATGATCAATAGCAAATACCATTCTAAGTAAGTAGAAGACCAATGACAATAAATAAAGGACCACTGACCCAGAGGGCTTAGTTTACGTACTGGCTCTGCCCTCATTAACTAGAGGAATTTACGTCTAGTCCTTAACCTTTGTAGAGTTTCCACACCCCAAAAATGGTTTCTCCTTTTAGGAAAATGGGGACTACTGTGTCTTTCTTTCTCAGTATTACTCCTTTCCAAAGGATTAAATGAAAGTAACCTGAAAGTATTTGTAATTTGTCAGCTTCACGAATGTGAACCACTGTATTTGGGAGCCATCTGTTATTATTTTGGGGATTCCAGCACACTTTGAAGTTCTCTGTTTAAAGAATTTCCCACCTTTTGAGTCAGCACCTCTCCACTGGAAGGTAGGCACTGGAAATTCACTTTCTCAGTCTGTTCTCTTGCCGTTAGGCTTTGCCAATCAGATGCATCCACACAACACTTGAATTGGAAGCTAGGGGTACAAAGAACCAGCACTGAGAGGAATTCCTTCTGGTATAATAAAGGAGAACAGCTTCCAGGGACACCAGAGGAGAAGGGTCAAGGAGGGGCCCATGGACAAAACTGGTTGCTAGGAATGTGCCTGGCAGTTACAGCAGTGGGGAGTCCACTGGGGCAGTCAGGGGTTTAATTGAGACTTTCTTCCCCTCCTGTGTAGTCTCCACGCCTGTGAGCTACCTAACAGTCTTAACTAAATAAATTGCTTTTCTATTTAAACTAGTTAGGATGGATTCTGTGTTGGCTCCAGCAAGCCGCTTGGATTTGAGTTCTGCTAGTTATCAAAAGGAGTCCTATACTCTCTCTCAGCCTCAGTTTCTGCATATCATATCTTATTTGATGACCACAATAACCTTATGAGATTGAGTCTGCCTACTTCAAAGACCCCATTCATATTCCACTAAGGCAATACAAATGCTTTCCTCATTCTCAGTTGAAAGTCACACTCACTAGACTATGTCTGCCCCTAACCCTTCTATTTGCAAAGATGTGCTAATTTGGGTGAAGAGGATGCAGTGAATCAGAATCCTAGAATCTGGGGGAAGGGTAGGGTTTTAAAGAATTTCTAGCTCAGCCACTCATCTGATACATGGGAAGTCAACACTGGGAACTTGTATGTTGATGTTCTATTTCCAATCCATCCAAAGCTGAACTTATCCTGAGCCTGCTTTCCACCACAAATGTGCAGCAACACCTGAAATTATCTGTATTTGTCTACATGTCACCTAGTTTGAGTACCCTTGATAAACTGACTGCAGTCATTAGTAGTAGTTCATGTACTGGAAGAGCTCATCCCAAACGCCCATTCCAGAATATGGTAGACATAACAATCTCATGGGGCACTTCCCTGAGAAAAGCTTGCCTGGCGCTTCACTTTTGCCAATCACTGTCACCTTCACTGACAAGGGGTTATCTAACAGCTCAAACGGAACTGGTAAAAGATCCAAGCTTGGTAATAATACAAACCGTACAACCCAAATTGTTCCAAATGGAACCTTAGGCAATTTCTCCAAAATGAATTATTGACTAACTTACCTGGAGAAAGCTTCTACGTAAAATTTCCTTTGTATATTTATAATTACACACTTCTCTCTGAATTGTTGTCCTTTGCCCTGGGTAGCATTTCACACTAAATGTAACGCAGAGGCCATGTCCCTTTTCTTACCTAAGATTTTTTTTACTGTGGGCTCTAATTTCCTGGTTGATGGCTCCCAGTCAGCGACCACATTTGCTTTCCGAGCACCAAGTTATCTTCTTATTTTATGAATGTGGGCTGACACAGATGCCACTTGGCACCATGAGAAGATGCTGAGGGCAAAGAAGGGCTTTGCAGATGAAGACCACAAGCTGAGCTCAGACTCAGAAACCCTCTAGTACCCAGCTTTCAGTAGCTAGGGATGGCCATCCCATCTATTCTTAGAATCAACATCTCAGAGGATGTCTACACCATTGTTTTGAGGCAGACGTTCTGGCGATGAGATTTAAGAGTGGACTCTCACTACCCAGTGACTATTTGGTTCCATCACAGGTGCTCTGCCATCCCCAGAGAGTGCCTTTTTGTACACACACACACACACACACACACACAAGATTAAACTGTGCCAGTCTGCTGGTCCACATGTAGACAAATTCGTCCACAGTGACTCCTCCCCCTGCCTCCTGCATTCTGGCTTGGCCCTCAATTTTAAGTAACACTCTTTAAGTAACTTCTCAAACTCCCCTTTCACTGACCAAACTGAAACTTCCTCTCAGTATTGAAAAATCATCCACACTAAAACTTTGAGACTTGATGCCCCCTCTACCCCTTCCGTTATCTTCTGAACTTCTTGTAACTCTTTCTCATTCATCAGTGATGGGCACCTAACTCACCTCTCCTTCAGGATTACTTCTGTCATCATACACACAATGGCCCATCCACCATTTTGGCTTCTCAGTTCCTTAGCTCAAGTGATTGTTTCTCCACCTCACCTCAGCCACCCATTCATGTGGTCTCTTCTTAGATTTTTTTTAATCATCAGAAACTGTGCCACTTGTAGAATCTCTACTTCAAACTTTGAACTTGCTGCTCATCCTTCCAGTAATTTCATGCTAATATTCTGTCTCCAACAGTTCTTTAACCCCACTGAGTTCTCTATCACATTACTATCATTTTTATGAATTGCCACTGCTTTATGTCCTCACTTTCCTCTTTATCCAGCCCAAATCCCATGGTGCACCACTCAAATAATTGCTTTTATTATTTTCTATTTTATTTTTTATAATTTCTTCACACTTGTATGCCCACCAAAATCCATTGCAACATGTCAGAATTCATTGTGAATGCTGTGTTATGGATCACTCCATGTTTAAGAATGTTAGGACTTCAGAGCTCAATGAATGATAAATTCTTTTTTTTTTTAACATCTTTACTGGACCATAATTGCTTTACAAAAATAATTGCCTTTAAAATTGCCCCACTCTTTCTGTTACACTAGCCTGGTGAACACCAACCCTAATTACACTCACATATACTTTAAATGTAAATGGTCTCCTATGCAGATAAATTTTACTGGAGAAAATTAGGCAACTGGACTAACTGGACTCACTTAAAATTTATGACCACAAAACTCAGATGGGCACTCGATACTATAAGACGATCCTATACACTTTTTCAGTAGATTAACTTTCCCACTCCTCAAAACAGCTATTTCATACTTTCCTTTTTCCTCAAATCTCCACCACACCCTCCTCTCTACTCTCTGTTGATAACTTTGCCTCAGACTTAAAGAGGAAGAAGATGCATTAAGATCAGAAGAGTCTCATCTTCCCACTATCAATTCTACCAGCTTACCCACATCATATGTTCTAAATCTCTGCCTGTGAAAATGAAAGCAGTATCCCTTCTCCTATCAAAGAAAACACTTCTCCTTGTGCACTGGATCCCATCCCATCTCACCTCCTCAAGTACTCTGAGGCAAATGTCCTCTAATTTGATACAGCTGGGAACCACACTTGATCCATAAATCAAAAATGCTAACTAAAACTGGGTATCATTAAAATAATTATAACTAACATATACCTATTCATTTATTTGCTAATCTTCTGCAGGACAAAAATTGCAGTTTTGGCTCAGCATTTGCATACATTGTGTCATCTATGAATATTAGTTTTGTTTCTTTACAATACAGTGAGAAAAGAAAGACACTTAAAAATGATCTAAGGTCAATATCCTTGATTGTTACGATTTCCTGCAATCTTTTATAGCTGTGTTGCTCATAACAATAGAACAACGTTTTTAGTAACTTACTAAAAAGTCTTTCCAAAGCATTCAGCTAATTTTTGATACAATTTTTTTGCATGATTTCTTCATTTTATATAGTATTTCATTAAATTACATAATTACAGTAATGAGTACAATAGGCTGTACTGGTTGACTAGGGCTGCCATACCAAAATACCACAGACTGGGTGGCTTAAAAAACAAATTTATTTCTCACACTTCTGGAGGCTAGAAGTCCGTGATTAAGATATTGGCAGATATGGCTTCCCTTGAGGCCATATGATAGAATGGGATGATGTCCTCTGACTTGCAGATGGCCATCTTCCAGCTGTTTTCACAAAAGGTCTTTTCCCTCAGTGGGCATGCTCCTGGCATCTCTTCCTCTTCTTATAAGAACACCAGTCCTAGTGGATTAGGGCCCCACCCTTAGGACCTCATTTAAAATTTTAGAACATCCTTAAAGGACCTATCTCCAAATATAATCACATGAGAACGGACAGACTCTGGGAGGGCTCACGCCAAGGAGTACTTCCCAGAACTTCTGCTGCCAGTGTCCTTGTCCCTATGGTGAGCCACAGCCACCCCGCACCTCCGCAGGAGACCCTCCAACACTAGCAATTTAATATCATTCTGTGTAAAGAGTTAAAATCTTGAGAGAGGGGGAAGATGGCAGAAGAGTAGGACGCGCAGATCACCTTCCTCCCCACAGATATATCAGAAATACATGTACACGTGGAACAACTCCTACAGAACACCTACTGAACGCTGGCAGACCTCAGACCTCCCAAAAGGCAAGAAACTCCCCACGTACCTGGAGAGGGGATTAAGAGCGCTGCTTAAAGGAGCTCCAGAGACGGGCGCGAGCCGCGGCTAACAGCGCGGACCCCAGAGACGGGCAGGAAATGCTGAGGCTGCTGCTGCCGCTACCAAGAAGCCTGTGTGCGAGCACAGGTCACTCCCCACACCTCCCTTCCGGGAGCCTGTGCAGCCCGCCACTGCCAGGTTCCCGGGATCCAGGGACAATTTCTCAGGGAGAACTCACGGCGGGCCTCAGGCTGCTGCAACGTCACGCCGACTTCTGCCGCCGCAGGCCCGCCCCGCACTCCGTGCCCCTCCCTGCCCCCGGCCTGAGAGCGCCAGAGCCCCCGAGTCAGCGGCTCCTTTAACCCCGTCCTGTCTGAGCAAAAAACAGATGCCCTCCAGCGACCTACACGCAGAGGCAGGGCCAAGTCGAAAGCTGAGCCCCTGTGAGCTGTGAGAACAAAGAAGAGAAAGGGAAATCTCTCCCAGCAGCCTCAGAAACGGCGGATTAAAGCTTCACAATCAACTTGATGTACCCTGCCTCTGTGGAATACCTGAATAGACAATGAATCACCCCAAATTGAGGCAGTGGACTTTGGGAACAATGATATATGATTTTTTTTCCCCTTTTCCTCTTTCTATGAGTGTGTATGTGTATGCTTCTGTGTGAGATTTTGTCTGTATAGCTTGGCTTTCACCATTTGTCCTAGGGTTCTATCGGTCCGTTTTTTGGGGGTTTTTTTACTTTTTAAAATAATTTTTCTTAATAATTATTTTTTATTTTAATAACTTTATCTTATTTTATCTTTATTTATTTTCTTTTAACCTCTTTCTTCCTTCCTTCCTTCCTTCCTTCCTTTCTTTCTTCTTTCTTTCTTTCTTTCTTTCCTCTTTCTTTCTTTCTTTCTACTTTTTCTCCCTTTTATTCTGAGCCATGTGGATGAAAGGCTCTTGGTGCTGCAGCCAGGGGTCAGTGCTGTGCCTCTGAGGTGGGAGAGCCAACTTCAGGACACTGGTCCACAAGAGACCTTCCAGCTCCACGTAATATCAAAGGGCGAAAATCTCCCAGGGATCTCATCTCAACACCAACACCCAGCTTCACTCAACGACCAGCAAGCTACAGTGCTGGAAACCCTATGCCAAACAACTAGCAAGAACAGGAACACAACCCCACCCATTAGCAGAGAGGCTGCCTAAAATCATAATAAGTCCACAGACACCCCAAAACACACCACCAGACGTGGACCTGCCCACCAGAAAGACAAGATCCAGCCTCAACCACCAAGAACACAGGCACTAGTTCCCTCCACCAGGCAGCTTACACAACCCACTGAACCAACTTTAGCCACTGGGGACAGACACCAAAAACAACGGGAACTACGAACCTGCAGCCTGCAAAAAGGAGACCCCAAACACAGTAACATAAGCAAAATGAGAAGACAGAAAAACACACAGCAGATGAAGGAGCAAGGTAAAGACCCACCAGACCTAACAAATTTAGAGGAAATAGGCAGTCTACCTGAAAAAGAATTCAGAATAATGATAGTAAAGATGATCCAAAATCTTGGAAATAGAATACAGAAAATGCAAGAAACATTTAACAAGGACCAAGAAGAACTAAAGATGAAACAAGCAACGATGAACAACACAATAAATGAAATTAAAAATATTCTAGAAGGGATCAATAGCAGAATAACTGAGGCAGAAGAACGGATAAGTGACCTGGAAGATAAAATAGTGGAAATAACTACTGCAGAGCAGAATAAAGAAAAAAGAATGAAAAGAACTGAGGACACTCTCAGAGACCTCTGGGACAACACTAAAGGGACCAACATTCAAATTATAGGGGTTCCAAAAGAAGAAAAGAAAAAGAAAGGGACTGAGAAAATATTTGAAGAGATTATAGTTGAAAACCTCCCTAATATGGGAAAGGAAATAATTATTCAAGTCCAGGAAGCACAGAGGGTCCCATACAGGATAAATCCAAGGAGAAACATGCCAAGACACATATTAATCAAACAGTCAAAAAGTAAATACAAAGACAACATATTAAAAGCAGCAAGGGAAAAACAACAAATAACACACAAGGGGGCTTCCCTGGTGGCACAGTGGTTGAGAGTCTGCCTGCTGATGCAGGGGACACGGGTTCGTGCCCCAGTCCAGGAGGATCCCACATGCCGCAGAGCAGCTGGGCCATGAGCCATGGCCGCTGAGCCTGTGCATCCGGAGCCTGTGCTCCTCAACGGGAGAGGCCACAACAGTGAGAGGCCCACGTAGCGCAAAAACAAAAAACAAAAAAAACACACACACACACACACACAAGGGAATCCCCATAAGGTTAACAGCTGATCTTTCAGCAGAAACTCTGCAAGTCAGAAGGGACTGGCAGGACATATTTAAAGTGATGAAGGAGAAAAACCTGCAACCAAGATTACTCTACCCAGCAAGGATCTCATTCAGATTTGATGGAGAAATTAAAACCTTTACAGACAAGCAAAAGCTGAGAGAGTTCAGCACCACCAAACCAGCTATACAACAACTGCTAAAGGAACTTCTCTAGGCACGAAACACAAGAGAAGGAAACAACCTACAATAATGAACCCAAAACAATTAAGAAACTGGGAATAGGAACATACATATCGATAATTACCTTAAATGTAAATGGACTAAATGCACCCACCAAAAGACACAGGCTGGCTGAATGGATACAAAAACAAGACCCATATATATGCTGTCTACAAGACACCCACTTCAGACCTAGAGACACATACAGACTGAAAGTGAGGGGATGGAAAAAGATATTCCATGAAAATTGAAACCAAAAGAAAGCTGAAGTAGCAATTCTCATATCAGAAAAAATAGACTTTAAAATAAAGACCATTAGAAGAGACAAAGAAGGACACTACATAATGATCAAGGGATCAATCCAAGAAGAAGATATAACAAGTGTAAATATTTATGCACCCAACATAGGAGCACCTCAATACATAAGGCAAATACTAACAGCCATAAAAGCCATACAAGACAAGTAACACATTCATAGCAGGGGACTTCAACACCCCACTTTCACCAATAGACAGATCATCCAAAATGAAAATAAATAAGGAAACACAAGCTTTAAATGATACATTAAACATGATGGACTTAATTGATATTTATAGGACATTCCATCCAAAAACAACAGAATACACATTTTTCTCAAGTGCTCATGGAACATTCTCCAGGATAGATCATATCTTCGGTCATAAATCAAGCCTTGGTAAATTTAAAAGTGAAATTGTATCAAGTATCATTTCTGACCACAATGCTATGAGACTAGACATCAATTACAGGAAAAGATCTGTAAAAAATCAAACACATGGAGGCGAAACAATACACTACTTAATAACGTAGTGATCACTGAAGAAATCACAGAGGAAATCAAAAAATACCTAGAAACAAATGACAATGGAGACACGATGACCCAAAACCTATGGGATAGAGCAAAAGCAGTTCTAAGAGGGAAGTTTATAGCAATACAATCCTACCTTAAGAAACAGGAAACATCTCGAATAAACAACCTAAACTTGCACCAAAAGCAATTAGAGAAAGAAGAACAAAAAAACCGCTAAGTTAGCAGAAGGAAAGAAATCATAAAGATCAAATCAGAAATAAATGAAAAAGAAATGAAGGAAACAATAGCAAAGATCAATAAAACGAAATGCTGGTTCTTTGAGAAGATAAACAAAATTGATAAACCATTAGCCAGACTCATCAAGAAAAAATGGGAGAAGACTCAAATCAATAGAATTAGAAATGAAAAAGGAGAAGTAACAACTGACACTGCAGAAACACAAAGGATCATGAGGGATTACTACAAGCAACTCTATGCCAATAAAATGGACAACCTGGAAGAAATGGACAAATTCTTAGAAATGCACAACCTGCCAAGACTGAATCAGGAAGAAATAGAAAATATGAACAGACCAATCACAAGCACTGAAATTGAAACTGAGATTAAAAGCCCAGGACCAGATGGCTTCACAGGCGAATTCTATCAAACATTTAGAGAAGAGCTAACACCTATTCTTCTCAAACTCTTCCAAAATATAGCAGAGGGAGGAACACTCCCAAACTCATTCTACGAGGCCACCATCACCTTGATACCAAAACCAGACAAGGATGTCACAAAGAAAGAAAACTACAGGCCAATATCACTGATGAACATAGATGCAAAAATCCTCAACAAAATACTAGCAAACAGAATCCAACAGCACATTAAAAGGATCATACACCATGATCAAGTGGGGTTTATTCCAGGAATGCAAGGATTCTTCAATATACGCAAATCTATCAATGTGATTAACCATATTAACAAATTGAAGGAGAAAAACCATATGATCATCTCAATAGATGCAGAGAAAGCTTTTGACAAAATTCAACACCCATTTATGATAAAAACCCTGCAGAAAGTAGGTGTAGAGGGAACTTTCCTCAATATAATAAAGGCCGTATATGACAAGCCCACAGCCAACATCATCCTCAATGGCGAAAAACTGAAAGCATTTCCACTAAGGTCAGGAACAAGACAAGGTTGCCCACTCTCACCACTCTTATTCAACATAGTTTTGGAAGTTTTAGCCACAGCAATCAGAGAAGAAAAGGAAATAAAAGGAATCCAAATCGGAAAAGAAGAAGTAAAGCTGTCACTGTTTGCAGATGACATGATACTATACATAGAGAATCCTAAAGATGCTACCAGAAAACTACTAGAGCTAATCAATGAATTTGGTAAAGTAGCAGGATACAAAATTAATGCACAGAAATCTCTGGCATTCCTATATACTAATGATGAAAAATCTGAAAGTGAAATCAAGAAAACACTCCCATTTACCATTGCAACAAAAAGAATAAAATATCTAGGAATAAACCTACCTAAGGAGACAAAAGACCTGTATGCAGAAAATTATAAGACACTGATGAAAGAAATTAAAGATGATACAAACAGATGGAGAGATATACCATGTTCTTGGATTGGAAGAATCAACATTGTGAAAATGACTCTACTTCCCAAAGCAATCTATAGATTCAATGCAATCCCTATCAAACTACCACTGGCATTTTTCACAGAACTAGAACAAAAAATTTCACAATTTGTATGGAAACACAAAAGTCCCCAAATAGCCAAAGCAATCTTGAGAATGAAAAATGCAGCTGGAGGAATCAGGCTGCCTGACTTCAGACTATACTACAGAGCTACAGTAATCAAGACAATATGGTACTGGCACAAAAACAGAAATACAGATCAATGGAACAGGATAGAAAGCCCAGAGATAAACCCACGCATATATGGTCACCTTATCTTTGATACAGGAGGCAGGAATGTACAGTGGAGAAAGGACAGCCTCTTCAATAAGTGGTGCTGGGAAAACTGGACAGGTACATGTAAAAGTATGCAAGTATAACACTCCCTAACGCCATACACAAAAATAAGCTCAAAATGGATTAAAGACCTAAATGTAAGGCCAGAAACTATCAAACTCTTAGAGGAAAACATAGGCAGAACACTCTATGACATAAATCACAGCAAGATCCTTTTTGACTCACCTCCTAGAGAAATGGAAATAAAAACAAAAATAAACAAATGGGACCTAATGAAACTTCAAAGGTTTTGCACAGCAAAGGAAACCATAAACAAGACCAAGAGACAACCCTTAGAATGGGAGAAATTATTTGCAAATGAAGCAACTGACAAGGGATTAATCTCCAAAATTTACAAGCAGCTCATGCAGCTCAGTAACAAAAAAACAAACAACCCAATCCAAAAATGGGCAGACCACCTAAATAGACATTTCTCCAAAGAAGATATACAGACTGCCAACAAACACATGAAAGAATGCTCAACATCATTAATCATTAGAGAAATGCAAATCAAAACTACAATGAGATATCATCTCACACCGGTCAGAATGGCCATCATCAAAAAATCTAGAAACAATAAACGCTGGAGAGGGTGTGGAGAAAAGGGAACACTCTTGCACTGCTGGTGGGAATGTGAATTGGTACAGCCACTATGGAGAACAGTATGGAGGTTCCTTAAAAAACTACAAATAGAACTACCATATGACCCAGCAATCCCACTACTGGGCATATACCCTGAGAAAACCATAATTCAAATGAGTCATGTACCAAAATGTTCATTGCAGCTCTATTTACAATAGCCAGGAGATGGAAACAACCTAACTGTCCATCATCGGATGAATGGATAAAGACGATGTGGCACATATATACAATGGAATATTACTCAGCCATAAAAAGAAATGAAATTGAGCTATTTGTAATGAGGTGGATGGACCTAGAGTCTGTCATACAGAGTGAAGTAAGTCAGAAAGGGAAAGACAAATACCGTATGCTAACACATATATATGGGATCTAAGAAAAAAAAATATGTCATGAAGAACCTAGGGGTAAGACAGAAATAAAGACACAGACCTACTAGAGAATGGACTTGAGGATATGCGGAGGGGGAAGGATAAGCTGTGACAAAGTGAGAGAGTGGCATGGACATATATACACTACCAATCGTAAAGTAGATAGCTAGTGGGAAGCAGCCGCGTAGCACAGGGAGATCAGCTCGGTGCTTTATGACCACCTAGAGGGGTGGGATAGGGAGGGTGGGAGGGAGGGAGACGCAAAAGGGAAGAGATATGGGAACATATGTATATGTATAACTGATTCACTTTGTTATAAAGCAGAAACTAACACACCATTGTAAAGCAATTATACTCCAATAAAGATGTAAAAAAAAAAAAGAGTTAAAATCTTAAGCTACTAATATAAATTTTACTGTTTATTGTTGTATTGTGCAATGCCCGGTTTAAATGCAAGTATAAGAGCATTTAAATCATATATGAAATCACAGAAATTAAACAATTTGCTTTAGTTCATGCATACATATGAATTTCATTACCACAACTGTGAAAATGATGCACAAAAGTAACTAAACTGTTTTTTGTTTTACTTATTGATATGTGCACGTTCTATAGATACCCTGGCTTACTGTTGAGTGAGAAGGACTGAACAGAAAAGAAATTTTAGTTTCCTTTACTTTTTTGAAAAAAATTATTTTCAATGTAAATAGTTGGCTAATTAGGGATATAAGATAAGTAAGACAGGATATGGTAGGATTCCTTGATTGTTCCAGTTTTTTTAAATGTCATTGTCTTTTTTCTGCATTTGGAGTTAAGTTTTGGTCTTTGGGAGCTGTCAGCTTCCTTGCTTGCTTACTTAACAGATAAAACACACCTACCTTGTACTCAGTGTCTTGCTGAACTGCCACATATCATGAGTCTACTGAAATTCTATACTCATTGATCACCCACAAATGCTATATGCACGTGATGTGGTAAGGAACAGCAGGGAGCATGCATACTGCACCAGTCTCCTTTGCTCATGTATGTGCTCCATTGTCTCATGGTGTTTCATCCATAATACCCAAATTGAAAGGTATAATTATTAAGAACTTCAAGACAGCAACAGCTGAGCTTTAAACCAAGGCGGAGCTATTTTGAGCACAAGGCCATACATATACATGAAACCTGTTTGCATTGGTCTTTTCAAGTAAATAATTCAGAAAATTATTTCTGTTTTCTAATTCATTAATTTCTGATTTTCTTCTGTCATTTCCTTCCTCCTATTTTCCTTCCATTTTTTTTGTTTTCTTTCTAACTTTTCCATTTGAATGTCCAGTTTAATTATTTTCATTCTTGCTTATTTAATAAAAATATATTTGAAGCTATGAATTTCATTTGAGTATAACTGTAACCGAACTCTATAAATTTTGATATTTAGTGATATAATTGTTCATTTTTTGTAAATTCTCTATAATTTTGACTTACTATTTCATATGAAAGTCACTTACCAGCATAACTTTTAGTTCCTGTAATATGTCTTATTCTACAAACACAGGTGTTTTTGAAAATGTCACATAATTTCCATTAAATAAAATTTGAATCCAAAAAAAAAAAAAATCACATCAGAGGTTAGGACTCCAACATAATGTATTGGGGCGGAGGGCAACATTCAGTCTATAAATTAGGTTTAGCAGGTTTGAAGGTGAACACAATTGCTTCTTTATAAACAATAGATCAAACTGGAAAACACAGTTATTCATGGGTTTCAGAGTGTAAAATACCAGCCATGGGGGTCATTGCTTTACAAAAAAAAAAAAAAAGGAGAAAGACAGCTAATCCAGTCTGAAGTAAAGCTTAATTAAGAGAATTTCAATTGTACCTAGTTTATCTGCATTATCAGTTTCTTCCTCTCTACTAAATGAGCTGCAACTCTGTACAAATATGACTTAAAATAATATTTTTTTAAAGATTTAAAAAATGAACCCTTCCTTGGCCCTGTGTCCTACTACTACTCTATTTCTGTTCTCCCTCCTTCTCTCCCAATCCCTCCCATCACATCTACTCTCTCTCTCTCAAGTCACAAAAGAGCTGCCCACACTCGCTGTCTGCACACCCATTTGCATTTCTCATTCTATGCTATACACTCTAATTGGGCATTTTTTCCCCACTTCTAACTCCACTATACATAAATGGTCCTTTTCAAGGTCACTGATTATTTTCATCTTGCCAAGTCAATGGCTAATCTTTTGTTCTATCTTGAATTCTCTTTGGATGTCTGCAAAGTCAATTGTTCCCCTCTT
Organism: Lipotes vexillifer; assembly: GCF_000442215.2. Lineage (NCBI taxonomy): Eukaryota > Metazoa > Chordata > Mammalia > Artiodactyla > Lipotidae > Lipotes > Lipotes vexillifer. The sequence goes on from NW_006793908.1 coordinate 1,893,535, forward strand.
TTAAAAATGTTTTAATCTCTGGTTCTGTGACAACCCTTCTCCTGTTTTTATCCCCTACTATCTCATTAGACCTCCAATCTTGAAGTGCCCATGGTTCTGTCCTTGGCTCTCTCATCATCTTTGCTTACATTCAGTCCTCAATATATTAATAATTCTCATCCCATCTTGACTTCAAAAACGACTTCAAGGGGACTTCCCAGGTGGTCCAGTGGTTAAGGCTCCGCACTTCCAGTGCAGGGGGTGCGGGTTCAATCTCTGTTGGGGAACTAAGATCCCACATGCTGGGTGGCGTGGCCACAACAAACAAATAACCACTCTGACATTAATAAATCTCCTATATCTCTGGGCCAGATCGCTTCTCTCATGACCACACTCATATATCTAACTGCCTATCTAGCATCTCCAGTTAGATGCCTAGTAGCTTCTCAAATATAAAAGGACCAAATTAGAATTCTTGCTCCCCACTCCCACCTTCAGTACAGCAAAACTCTCTTCTTTGCAATCATTCCGTGTTCAGTAATGGGGCCACAAACATCACCAGTTACTCAAGCCAACGATGTAGGAGTCACCCAGATTTCCTCTTTGCTCCTAACATTCTACATCCAATTCATCAGGAGGTCCTACCAGTCCTTCAACAGAATCTATCCTGAATCCCACCTCTTCTTACCATCTCCACGCCACCTCTCTTTTTGCAGCTCCCTATCTCTCCCCTGGGTCAGTTCCATGGCTCTAAGTCATCTTCCTGTCCCCGTTCTTGCCAGCATACCTCTTATAGACCATCCTCTACACAGCAGGCTTTCTAAAATGTAAATTGGATCATGCCACTCCCCTACAATAAAATTCTCTAATGGTTTCCATTATTTTTGCATAAAAACTAAATTCCTCCTCTGGACTGCAAGGTGATCGGACCTTGACTGACTTTTTGATCTCATGTTTCTTGATTCTCTCCATTATCTACTAGCTTTCAGCCAAACTAGCCTTCTGTTTGCCCCTCAAACACACCAAACTAGTTCTCTTCTGAGAGCCTTCACATGTGTGGTTTCTTCTTCTTGGAGCATTCTTTCTCCAGATCCTTGCAGAGTGGCCTTCTATTTACTCAGCTGTCAAACACATGCTACCTCCTCAGAGAGGCCACTACAGATCACTCTAAAGCCTGTTTCTACCTACCACTTTAATCTTTTATGTAGTATTTTTCAGTACCACCTATTATCATTTTTGTGTATTTATTTATGTTTTATTTTCTGTCTCCCAACTAGAATGTAATCTCCTTGAGTGCAAGTCTTCTGTACTGCCTTACTCACCCCTATATCCATAGTACCTAGAAGAATGGCTTGCTATAGGAAATACACAGTAAATATTTCTTGTCTGATGGAATAAATGTAAATGACTACCATTACTATCAATAATTGCATCATGTAATGTTTTTTCCAAGAGCAGGCAAAATTTTAAGCCCAATGAGTTTAACTTTATGCATGGAATTGAGGGTGCTGGTATGCTGGATGGAGGAGAAAGAGAAGAATAGTAGCTTTCTCGGCAGGACCACCCAGACCACACGCACTTTCCTGGTTTTCTTGTTTCTCGCCTTCACTTTCTTGCTTGTAGGAGTTCAGTCCTGCTGAGTAGACGACTGGGACCTCCCACGTCAACCCAGTTCTCCATAATCTTCTGGGAAACCTTTCCACTTGCTATCTTCCTGCCACTCCTCAGGACATCTCCTTGGGAATTCTTTTCCCACCAGCCCTCAGAGCCAGCCATATAATTTGTGGGGCCCAGTGCAAAATGAAAATGTGAGGTTCCTTGTTCAAGATTATTAAGAACTTCAAGATGGTGACAGCAGAGCATTAAACCAAGGGTGGGTCCCTTCTAAGCTTAGGGCCCTGGTCACTGCATAGGTAACGTGCCCTTGAAGTTAGCCCTTTAGGCCCATCTTCTCTGCCTACAGGCCCTCCGATGCATCTTCTAACACGCCCCCAACCTCCCCTCCATCCTGACTTTTCTTTCTTGATTCCTGTCCCAAATACAACACTAATCCTATGTGTGAAAGGTAAAACATTGAAGTGGAGAGAATAATGAGCAGAGAGAGTTGGAGCTTGAAAAATCAGAGAATGGGGGTGAAACAAAGTCTGGCAGGTAGGAAAATAAAAACGCTTGCTCACATTGTGGCAGGTAACAGTCACCCACAGCTTAAAAATCTCTGGATTCTGACATTTTGATGTCTTTACAATCCTCCCAATTAGTTTTTTCATAAAAGGGATTAGACCCATAGTAAGAATGGTGCTTTGTAGTAGTTAATTAGCTTGACATTTATTGTGGTCACGAATTTCATCTTTTTTATGTTGCCTAGAGGAAAAAGAAAATCCACCTTGTTATTCCAAATTCACTGAGTCCATTTTCCTTAATCTGTACACAAACTGAGCTGTACAAATTTCCACTGTTTCTTTGCCTGTTTCTTTCCACTGGGAGAGATTCATTTCGAAACTGAGTTCACACATGAGGAATGAAGCTGAGCTCATTGCCAGCAGGCCAGGAATTCGGCTCTTTTCAGTGCATCCAGGACTTGAGTAAAGCTTAGATAAAAAGTAAAATATTGGGGCAATCAGAACAAACTGTGTGGACTCAGAGACTTTTGTGTCAGTGTTTTCCCTTCAATGGCTACCTATATTTGATGGGTCAAATGTAATTTTCTCCTCTTCCTCTCTGGCATTTCTTCAAATGACATGTGTCACCACTGAGAGGCAGTCAGGTCACTGGAGGTAATATTGTCAATGCTTTAAAGCGTTCAGTGAATCTCATTTTCATATGAAAAAGAAAAAGGCTGCTTCTTCTTTCTTTCTTTTTGGGACATCACAGCTGTCTCCTTTTCCCCTAACTTCCCAGTAACTTTTTTTTAAAACATAGCTGCCTCTGACCTATTTTGGTGACTTGGATCTCCATGGAGATGCCTGAATTCCTAATTTAAAATATCTTCTGTCCAATTTTAACCACATATTTACTTGAACAGTGAAAGCTGTCACTGAGAGAATATTTTTGAGAAGCCAAAAGGCTAGAATGCAAATGATCTGAGGTGACACTGCGAGGGAGCTACTGCCTCTTGGCACCATCTGTTCTTCAATAAACCTTAGCTCTAACCTGGAGAGAACTATGTCATCCTGCTTTCAGCAATAACCTGTGCCTCTCGTTCCTTCTGCGGCTGGAGGAATCCTGAACCTAACTTTAAACTGACACAAGGCATCTGAGTTCCTCCTCCAGCCTTCTATGCTGGAGGGTTGGTTCACAGTCTTCAGGTGCCTCCAGGGCCATAAAGAACAATTTGCTGCATAAGTAAGTATGGTGTCCCCTTGGTCAGTGTAGACTCCATTTGTCCCTAAGCAGAAATAAGTCAGAGCCACGAATCAGCAAATAAGAATAAGCCATTCAAACCAGATAGAGAAGAATATTGCTTTTTTTTTTTTTTTTGGCTGGAGTATAGTTGATTTACACCGTTGTGTTTCTTTCTGCTGTATAGAACATTTCTTGAAATGTTGTAATAGTAACTCACTGAATCCATGAGTAGGAACTGGGCCTTAGGAGACATGGGGCCAGGCACGGGCTTTCCCCTTTCCCTTTATCCCTCCCTCTCTTCACCTCTCTTGCTCACTTGCTCAGGTACACAACATCAATATATGTAGTAGGTAAGAGTGTGGACTCTGGAACTAGACTTCCTGGGTTTGAATCTTAAATGATCTGTGCCTCAGTGTTCTCTTCGGTAAAATGGTACATAATAACAGTATCTACCTCGTGGTGTTGTAAGGGTTAAATGAGTTACTGCACATAAAGTGTTTTGCTCAACACTTTGTATCTATTAAGCTCCCCTCAAACTAAGCTTTCTCTGTTTATCAGTACTCATGACTCAAGCATGGTGATGCCCATTCTGTTTTTTATAAGGTCCAGAGCTCTCTGCTGACTGACTCTGCTATACTAAGTGACCAAAAAAAAAAAAAAAAAAAACCCAAACCCTGTGCAGCATTAAATCACAATTACATTTTTTTTTTACCAATTGAAACTACTCAGAATATAGATTTTTTAAAGGAAAAAAAAACTACCAAACCGCATTCTGAAATGACATTATGACTTAAATACTATGAATTCCATATTCCCAGGGAGGTAGCCACTCCTGGTCCAATTATCAGTGGTTAAAGGGGATGGCGTTGGGGTCATATTAGCAGACGCTAACACATCACTGCAAGACAGGTAGTGTTCTAAGAACTAACACTTATTAATTCATACCACCTCCAAAGTAGTCACTATGAATAACCTCATTTATAAAATAAGGGCCTAGGGACTCCCTGGTGATGCAGTGGATAAGACTCCACGCTTCCAGTGCAGGGGCCTGGGTTCAGTCCCTGGTCAGGGAACTAGATCCCACATGCATGCCACAACTAAGAGTTCGCACGCCACAACAAAGGAGCCCACATGCTGCAACTGAGGAGCCCACCTGCCTCAACTAAGGAGCCCACGTGCTGCAACTAAGGACCTGGTGCAACCAAAAAAATAAATAAATATATATATTTTTTTAAATGAGGGCCTATTAGGATGAAGAAACGAAAGCCATGGAAATAATAATGACAGAACCAAAATTTGAGCACAAGACCCATGGCCTTAACTAGGTCCTCATAGTTTCACTCATAGTTTCAGTATCAGGAAGGATGCTGACTCTCAGAAAGGAAGCAAAGACAGGTTTAATAAGAAAGGGACTGCAGACAGGGAGGAATGACTAGGCTTGCTTATTCAGAAGAAGCTTGAGGGAGTACGTCTTTGAAGAGAGCAAAGTCTCTGTCTATGTGAACAGATGTTAAGTCCTGGTGTGACCTGAAACCCCAAGAAGCAGAATTATCTGACTCTTATATCACTGTGGACATTGAGTGAGTTGCTAGAATCACAGAGAGTTTCAATACTACTGAGTGACAATGATGAAATTTGCATTTTGTTAAGTTCTTAAATACAATTATCTGTAGGCATTTGTTCTGAATACATATACATGTATTTAGATAAACGCATTTATATGAATAGATATATATAGTCCTATGCATATATGTTTATAATTTGCATAAATGCCTTATGCTGTGAGCTGTGTGGCTGTGTATAGTTCCATGGGAATTCTTGAATCCAAATATCACATAAGGTTAAATTTAAAGGTATTAAGATCTGACACATTTAAATTCTAGTAAAGATAAAAAATAAAATACCCCTCTAGTCATGGGGTTACAGTCTCTGATTTTCAGCTTCAGAATCATCTACTGAGCTGATAAGAATAGAAAGAGAGATCTTTGACTTTTTATAAAGTGACGTATTTCTCTTTTCCTCCCTGGATCTCTAACCATCTTTATTTTTCCTCTCTCCAAAAAAAGAAATCTTATTATAATTCCTTTACCTAACACTTCTCACCCCCCACTGGCATCAAACAAATCTGCCACTTCTGAAATGCTTCTTTGTTGCAGACACAAACCTTCTCTGCACACTAAGAATCAAAGACTGGAAATTCATCTGTACCTTTTCCAGTTCCCAGCGGATAACTCGAACCCCTCCAAATGTGATCCAGCTACCTCAAAACATCCCGAGAATTTAATGTCTGAAAAGAACCCATATTCAGTGAAGAGTTTTAAACTCCTTCAAATTCCATTCGTAAAATGATAAGTAAAATGACTGTGCCCTAAAAGGGTTCAGATTAATTTGTTCCAAAAATATTAGACTGCCACCCATGTTCAAACTGACTTTGGTGTGGAAGGAGAACCTAAGATAAATAAGACTTACGTCTGCCCCTACGAGTCTTAAAATTAAGAAGAGGAAGTAAGGTCTACAAAGGGAGAAAGCATTAAGGGTCAGGGCAATTATTCTATATCCTTTCATTGCCACGTCACACGTTTGAAAACTAGAATTTTTAATGGCTTGATGAAAAGATTCAAAGTAACACTGAAACTAGTGAGCGGTGATTACAATGACACAGCACAGGAAAAAATATGTCTACCAGTGTACGGGAACCCATTCACAGAAGAGCATTACCATTCCTTGTCAACCCTTCAGTTTTTGCTGATTGATCAGAAAGGTTTACTGCCTGACCCTGTCCTTTCTGGCTTCTCAGAGGCAAAGTCCTCGGAGGTTCCAGTGAAGAGGAATCCCTCTTTCATGCCTTGACTTTGTTCTACCACCTCATTTCTTACGTCAAATTGTGCCAAACACTGCCCGTGTCACACGAGGCATTAGTTCAACGTCCCATCAGTGCACAGCACAGTAAAGTGGTGTCGCCCCAACTGTAAGGAACTGTATCGTATACATTTGTGTCAGCTTGGGCTGTTTTGTTGGCAACGGACAGAGTAACCATCTTCCCAGTTTGCCCAGAACTGAGAGGTTTCCTGGGATGCAGGACTTTAAATGACTCAACAGGGAAGTCCCTCACAATAGATAGGAAACTCAATGCAAACTGGCTCAATTTAAAAGGAAAATCATGAGCTGGCTTTAATCTGAAATCCCACATGGCAGCATGTAAGCTCCAGGCCGAAAACCTCCCAGATTTGAATGTAGCAAAAAAAGGAATGCTTCTCTCTTCTATTCCCAACAGTTTGAACAAGGGCCTAATGTTTACTGGTCCAAGTTGGGTCATGTGCCCATTCTTGAACCAAATCCTGAGCCAAAGGGAAAGAAATGCTGGTTTGCTCAGGCCTAGGTCACATGCCCACTTATACATCTAGGACTGGGGTCAGGCCCACCCAAACCATGGGAACAAAGAAGGAATACATGGCAGGTCCTCCAAAGGAAACCCCAAAGTAGAAAAAAGTAGATTCTGGGAAGCCAAAAATATATTAACAATTCATGCAACAAAATTTGGTGGCATCCTTGAATCACTATTACGGAGAACAGATCCACTGAGAACTACTGGTTTAAGAAAGCCTTGTAGTTGGGAGAGGGAATGTTGGTTGGGAGGGACAGTTGACTTAAGGGAGGTGGATAGCACAGCTGGGCAGAAAGGGTACGCGCACATCGATTATTCATTAACACTGATGCTACTGATTTTAGGATAGCTTTTTAGAGATCTTCTATCCCTTCTATTGCTTCTACTATGAAAGTGAAATTTTCTGAATTCTGTAATTGGTCATTCTTGTTCCTAGGCAAAGGTATTGTACTCAGCTCAGCCACAGACGTGGAGAAGGCAGATGCTATGTGGTTGTTAGGGGAGGTTTAGATTTGGTTAGTTCTGAGCCAATATCTACATTGGAATCTGCTCAGATTGCCTCATCTGTTTTTGACTGAAGTTATAATAATAAATGCTTGGCTTTGTCATGAAGTCATAAAATTCATTTCACTCTGATCTTAAAAGAAGCCAACCGAGGCCAGACATTTAGGAACTGTTACTAAGAATAAAGGCTTGATTAAAATTAAGAGAAGTAATTTCAAATCACACTCTCTAGCTGACTTCATGGATTCTCTGGACGCTTTAATTGCTCAATTTTATAAAAACAGGTGTCATTAAGACTGTACCTTATCTAAATTGTAGGCAGGGAAGAAAAATGAAATAATCTCTTAAAACGCCTTGGTCCTCCTGGGTATGAAACAACAGCCAACTCGCAGAGTTCCACAGGTGGCCTATTCGTCTTAAGGTTTCTTGGGAATGAAGCATGTCATATTTCTAGCGTTTTTCTGCTTTCCCATACAATGTTCTCATTCAGTTCTCACAGTGAACCTGTAAGGTTGGCAGATAATCTGTTCCGTTTTGCACATAGAGGCAGCTGACATGCAGAGTGGCTAAATAGCTTGGCCAGGGTTACACAACTTGTTCAGAGACTTAGGACTGCCCACCAGGGGTTGTGATTTTTTTGTTATAACCGCCAAATACCATCTCCAGTAAGCTGGGTAAGTTGGTAGTTTTGCTTCTCCAAAATTGGACCATGGTATGGCCACATATGGAGTAATTTGTTAATTCTTTCATTTATTGAATGCTAACTCTATTCTAAGGACTCTGCTGGGTGATGGAGATATGGAAATGAATGAGGTACACCTCCTGGCTGCAATGAGTTCTCAGCCTTATGTGGTTTCCTTTCCTTATGTGTTACCAGGAAAAGTTAAATATAAATGATTTTTGGACTGTGCATCATTTTTTTTGCTATGCATACTTCCATTGTAATTATTATAAATTCAGACAGCAAACATAATAATTTTATCTATTGACTACGTTCCCAAAACTGTGCTAGGTACAAATTTAATTCCGTTTTCAAACCAGATGTGCAGAGCAAATATAGCTTATTCAATTTGTCTCCAACTTATCTGGTGTCCCTTCCAAGGCCCAATGCTCTGCTTAAGAAGAAAAAAATAACAATTCTTGTTCCAATTCCATTTCAAGCTTAATAATTATAGTTTAAATGGTCCCTTAGGTAGTGTTCAGGCAACATCCAGGAAGCAAGTCAAACCTTTCTGGAAAATCATATTTTGAATGTCAGAGGTTAAATATCACCCCTTCTCTCTTTGTATTTTTTCTAAAACAAATGCTAATACATCCTTCCTCACACCTACACCCCCTTACAAGGACTTCCCAAGATAGATGTCCCATGCAACTAAGGAGAAGACCTTGCACTCTGAAAGGCTGAAAGGAAAAACTTATTAATCATTTAAAAATATAACTCCTGTGAAGCATACAGTATCTCCCCAAATTTTCACAGAAGCTCTAAGGGAGAGGTGGTCTTTACAGATGAGCTAGCTGAGAGATGGAGAGGCTTAATGCCATGTTTAAGACCACAAAGCTGTTTATTTTGCTGTGTGCTTAGTGATTTTGCCAAACTGCTACAGCTTCAGGCGTGACCACATAGGCATGGTGGGAAGAATGGTGCTCTATGTGGCTTCCCCTCCAGCGAAGGGCAGCTTGCTGTCTACTGTGCAGAGAATGCCTCATTTATGTTTGGATTTCTAGAGCCCAACATGGTGCCTGGACGTACAGTAGGTGCTCAGCAAATGTTTGCTAAGAGTTAACTGCTTGCAATCACTCTGGGAGGGTTGTGTCTGTTTTTTCTCGATGTCCATTTCACAGATGGGGAAACTGGGGCACAAGGACACAGAGCTGGTAGTAGCCAAGCTGGGGTTAGCCCTGGCTCCTGACTCCCAGGCTGCCCCTCTTCCCCTGCCCCTCACCTTGCACAAGGCTCTGAAGCATGCCTGAATCCCACAGGAAGCCGCACTGAATCCGCATCAGATGGGCTGTTTTTGGCATTTCTGGCAACATTCCTGGGAACGTGCAGGAGTCCTCTCGCTGAACCAGAAGAGAGGCTCAGAGATTAGTCAGCAAAAATTGTGGACACTACAAGTTCTTCAATGTCTCCCCTCAGAGGAGATATTAACACCCAAACGCAGGCCAAATTCTGGATTTCCAGTCTCGTACACTATCTGGTAGCAAGATAAATTCACCCTGATTTGCCATGTTCTGCAGTGTGTGCCTCATAAATGCTGGTAATACTAGGCATAAGCACTTTACTCATGTTATACTATTCGATGACTACAGCAACTCCTTAGGATAGGGATTATTATCCACATTCTATAGCTGAGACGTTGGGGCTCAGTATCCTTCATTTTCGCAGTGTCACAGGTGCCTCAGGGCTGTGTCTGCTTCTGGAACTCTGTTGAGAACTGTGCACTTCTGCCTTCTAATAGAATGACTATTGTTCTATAACCCCACAGCGCCTTAGTCATTAGTCAACTCAAGCAGCTACTTTGGCTCTCAGCAAGGCTTAGACATTTTGTTTTTCTACTTCTAAGGAGGCTGCCAGCCACACTGGGGAATGAGCAGAAAACACCGCTACTGAAGTTTGGGCTGGGAGAGGCCAGCTTGATGGCCCCAACAGGGTCACAAGCTCCGTAGGAAGGTGGAATGGAAGGCAGTATGGCCTTATGACAAGGAGTTGCTGGGAACAGGGTTCTACTCCAGGCTTTATTTTTTCTTAGCTCTGTGGCCTTGGTCAAGGTAACTAAACGTCTCTGTGCTTCGTGCCTCTCATTCATAAACTGTGGTTATCATACAGAGATATGGGGAGGATTAAATGAGACAGTCCTTGTAAAGTATGGAGTCCCACTGCCTGGTATGTGGTAAACACTCAAAATATGTCACCTAAATGCACAAAAAGGAGATAGAAGAGCTGGCAAAGAGCAGGAGCAGCCAGGAGCTGTGCTGAGTTAAGCCCCAGAGGCTGGAGAAAGCTGGGATCCCTGGGAAATTATCTTAACACCCTTTTGATTTTTCATGGTTTGATGTTCATCTTTCCCCAGCCCTGTTAACTCTGAGTCCTTGTTAACATTGACCTTTCAATAATAATAGCCAAAATGTATTGAATACTTACATGTGCCAAGCACTGTGTGAGCTAAAGGTGAGTTATGTTAATCTTCTAAACATTTCTGTTCAATAGGCAGTATTTGATGCCTGTTTTACAGATGAGGAAACGGATCACAGAGACATGGCGCATCTTGTTTACTCTAACAGGGAGTGGACCAGGATTTGAACTCAGATGGATATCTCCTGAGTCTTTGCTCTTTGTTCTTTTTTTTGCGGTACGTGGGCCTCTCACCGCTGTGGCCTCTCCCGTTGCAGAGCACAGGCTCCAGACGCGCAGGCTCAGCGGCCATGGCTCACGGGTCCAGCCGCTCCACAGCATGTGGGATCCTCCCGGACCGGGGCACGAACCCGTGTCCCCTGCATCGGCAGGCGGACTCTCAACCACTGAGCCACCAGGGAAGCCTGAGTCTTTGCTCTTAACAACTCAGTGCCTCTTGCTGCTGCTGCTTCTGCTGACCATCACCACCATCATCCTCCTCCTCCTCATTATCATCATCATCACACCTACATTTTATTGAACTAAACACTTACAGGCTTTCAGGATTGTTTTAAGAGCTTTATGTATATGAACGTGTTTAATTCTCACAGTCTTAAGAAGTACGTACACTTAGCATGCCCATTTTACAGACAAAGGAAGGGAGTGCCGTACTCGAGGTCAGGCTGCTGAGTGGTCCAGCCACAATTGAGATCCAGGCAGTCTGGCTCTAGAGCCCATCAACTCCATACTTTGCCAGTATAACGCCTCATGACAGCTTCATGTGCTACCATCGATAAACATTTCTCATATTTTGTGTTTTGAGCCTCACTGCCATCCTTTCAAGGAGGATGCTTCCTCTTAGTTAATGAAGGAGGAAGTTGAGCCTCAAAGATGGGACATGCTCAAGGTCACCCAGCTGATCAGTAGCAAAGCCAAGACCAAGCAGGTCTGTCTGCCTTCAAGTCCAGTGCTCTTCCTATGATACCACAGCTGCCTGTAACTACCCTGATCCCACCCCAACCTCCTCCTCCCCACTCTACCAGAGACACCCCATAGATGCCCTCTGTCACTTATTTCTCTTTGTACTGTCCTTATCCTAGTCAAACATTTTGAGTGTGTTCTGAGTCTCACACTGGCCTTTAGTTAGAAATCAACCTGAAAAACCAATTCATGTGAAGAGTTAAGTGTCAACCTGTCCAGAAAAACAGAATTTCACATGGGATTTAAGCTGAAGAAGTAACACTTTAAAGGTAAAACCTTATGCAAGTGCCAGACCAGCAGAACGGGCTGGACAAAGTTCTTCCAAAATCTCTATCACCATACCACATGCCTGGTTGACCACAAAGGAAAACCGTTCTCTCCCCTCCCTAGCCGGTGCTTGGCTTCAGGAGGAATTTCAAGCCTGATCTCAGTCTATGCCTCCTGTACCTCCAAACATCTTCAACCCAAGGAGGAAGTGGCAGGCGTGGAACCCAGGCACCATGAAAGAGGAGAAGCTTTTCTTCCCTGTCCCATCGCTTCATAGAAGAGAGTAGAACAGTTGAGCTGGATGAGACAGCATCTTAGGCTGAGGCAGTAAAGGCCAGTAAGGACCAATTACTCCTTAAAATGGAGAGAAAACACAGACCCCAAAAGAGAAGTCTGAGAACCCAACATCCTAAGTCTCCGTATAAATCATAGTCATGATGAAACCAACAAGGGAGAAAAAAGAATGGAAAATAATCACTCATCCAGTCATTAATATTACTGTATGCCTATAGATTAAATTTGCAAAAGTTATATACTGTTATAGTGGTCATCCTCTAGCAAGTATTTTAACTAGATACATTCTTTGGTGAAAGAGACTATATACTACTATTTTTGTATCTCTCATAGTACCTGGCAAATAGGAGAAATATCCAAGAAAATATTTGTTGATATTGAACCATTGATTCAATTGAAGCATTGATTCAATATTGTCATATTATTACATTGATCCTAAACTTGCCAAGTTAAACCTCTACTTTCATTTTCATTCACTAATTTGCAAATATTTGCGAGTGCCACTATGTGCCAGATACTGGGATATGCACTTAAAAACACACACAGTTGCTGACCCTTACGATAATACAGTCCAGAGGGAAGTGTCAAGAAATAATTACAGACAAGGTGGGATATATAAAGGGAAAACAGGATTCTACAGGGGTGTAGATAAGGCACACTGACATTGCTTGGTGTTTTCTGGACATATTCTCTAAGGAAAGGAGGTTTCGTCTCACATCTAAGTGAAATTTACTGAGTCAGAGAGGGAGGGAAGCTGGGATCCATGAATGTGTGAAGCTTTAGATGACAGAGAAAAAGTGCTGCTTTAGAAGTAAAGAAAGAAGAAAAGAAAGCAAGCGTGATAAAAGTAAAAAAAGAGACCAAGGATAGGACCTTGGATGACTTCTAAGCCATGGTGAAGATTTCAGGCTTTTTATTAAGGGGATTATTTAAAAGATCTCTGGCTGTCCAGAGGAGGACAGACAAACAAGAGTGGATAACAGGAAAAGCCACCATATTGCATGTGAGCAACAGTGTGACAGGTGACTTCATTCTCCAGCAAATAAAAATTGCTCAGATGGGTAAAATACACATCCAGGCAACGTCCAAACCATATTTGGGGCATTCTCTCCAGAGGTCTTCAAAATTTGAAAGGGGCAATAATAAAAGCCTAGGGAATAGACAGAAAGATCAGATGTTGAAGGGTAGGTGGGAGAAATTAAACTATTAGTCAGCGTGTGAGTGCCAAGTGCCTTCTAAGTGACCATGAATATTCAGGTAAATGTGTCTGGCTGGAAGATTACTGAAACAGCAGGCTCCCAGTGGACAAAATGTACTCAAGTAAATCTCTAATTACCAGACAACGTGGTACTGACTGATGCCCTATTAGGTTCTAAGCCTGGGTGTACAGATGGCAGCCAACATCCAGGCAAAAGATTATATATTCAGTGACCATCTGGATAGGCCCTGCCATCACACCTGACATCTGGATCATTGGAAACATCTGGAATATTGACCTGCCTTTCTGCTTTTCCTATGAAAATCCATAGTGTTGCAAGTCCAGCCACAGGGACATGGAGAGGTTACAATTATCCACTGGCCATGGTAGGAGTTCAGAGAAATGTGTGTTCAGGTAATTTGAGTGGATTTCAATGTCTAGCTTAGCTGCTTCAATGCCCAAGAATCTAGTTTTTCTTTCTTTATTAGGAAAACTTGATCCTAGAGTGTTACGGTAAAATACTAATGCCTCTAAGTCAGTTGTCACTCCAAAACACACTTAAACCTCCACTTCCTAAAACATGGTCAGCAAACCTGCTATCTCACAAGGTGGAAGTGTTAGTGATTCCTGAAATGATCCCTCTTCAGACTGAGATGGCTAAGACAGTGACACGTGTCTCAGCTGAAGACAGGGACTTCCAGTGTCCTGCAGAATTAGCTTTTTGCCTAATTGATTCCTCTTAGATACCATAAACTAGTGCTTCCCTACCTGGTCTCCTCCAGTTTGAAGACAGAATTACAACCAGAATTGTTAGGGCAGAGTCGCTGAGTCCTCATCAAGAATCTTCCTAGGGACACTGAAAGCTGACTTGGACATGAGCTGTGAAGACTACAGAAATCCCAGGACACTCAGAGTCTCCCCATCAAGACTGCATCTGTCTATCCACTGACTATATCTACAGGGTAGTGTAGTTCTGTTTTTGAAGGGAAGTGAGAAAACGAACCAGAGCAACTAACAAAGAGAACCCATTTGCTTTATTTTTTTTTCTTGATTTTTAAAAATTTATTTATTTGTTTTTGGCTGCGTTGGGTCTTCGTTGCTGCGTGCAGGCTTTCTCTAGTTGTGGAGAGCGGGGGCTACTCTTCGTTGTGGTGCGCGGGCTTCTCATTGCGGTGGCTTCTCTTGTTGTGGAGCATAGGCTCTAGGCATGCGGGCTTCAGTAGTTGTGGCACGTGGGCTCAGTAGTTGTGGCTTGCAGGCTCTAGAGCACAGGCTCAGTATTGTGGCGCCCGGGCTTCGTTGCTCCGTGGCATGTGGGATCTTCCCGGACCAGGGTTCGAACCCTTGTCCCCTTCATTGGCAGGCGGATTCTTAACCACTGCACCACCAGGGAAGCCCCCCATTTACTTTTTTTCCAAGAATTCTTTTCCAGGTAAACTATGTCACTCCTCAGTTTATTGAATACCAAAATGTTTTAACTTAAAGTATGATGTCCTCATCAAAATGTTTGGGGATGGCACTCTGCATTGTATTGGCTTTGGATTGTTAGAGACATGAGTTTATGTCCTAACTACCACTTCCTAGCTGTTGGGTCTTTTTAAGACTAAATGTCCTCATTTGTAAAATGTGACTAATAGAACATGTATCTCAGAGGATATGTTTTTGAGGATTATATATGATAATTAGCATAATGACTGACATACTATTTAGCACTCAAGGAAAATCAATTGGTAAATTTTAAATAAAGGGGAACCTATGTTGGATCCTTTTGAAAAACAACATATTACCTCTAAGTTATTATTTACATGAATTTTTTATATTCTTGTATAAAGTATACTTAAGGTCATATACTTCTCTGTCATCTATATACCATTGCTCTTGAGTTCATTTGTGATTTATTTTGTCTTGTTACCCATGGTCTAGAGTGTTGATATCTTTCCTCGCCTTTAAGAAGTTTCCTCAGAGATAGATATTTGTTAAATAATTTGAGAAAGCTGATTTAATCAAAATAAGATTTAAAAATCTGATAATGTAAATGTCAACTACTACAATTTTTGTCCCTGAGTAGTACTAGTGAATTATTGTAAAGAATGGGAAGAACACAGAAGGCATAAATAATAAGTTTACACATAATCACTCCATTGAAAGAGAAATTTCATTAACATTTCCCATCCCTCCCATCCCTCCTCCTGTCTACTTCTGCTATGACTTTAGTTCCGGCTCTATCCCTTCCACTATCATCCCACAACCTCTCCCCCTTGTCCTCTGTGCCCCAGAACAGCTGAGCACAAGGTAGAAGGGAAAACAGAGCAGGAGGTGTGCAGGTCTTGTATTTTCACCTTCAGCACATCAGTGGAGGTTCTGAACATGTATCTCAGCTGAGGTACATGTTTACAATATATACTCTTAGTTTCTTGTATCCAGAAATCCTGACTCAGTAGGTCTGGTGGAGATCCTGGGAATCTGAATTTTAGCAGCTCTTTAGGTGTACTTGAGATCGAAAATCACAGAAGTAGAATTTGAGATAGCAAAACCAGAGGAGTAGAATTACGTGACCACATAATTAAAAAAAAAATTCTCCATTTCCTAAAAATCTTGGAAATCAAAACCTAAATACAGTCCCAAATTGCTGATTCCATTACCTGGTTCTTTTAGTTTAGTTTAGTTTTCCGGTCTTTGAGGTCAGGAATGGGCAGGGCAATTTTAAGAAAAGGTGAATAAGACTTTGGGGACACTGACTCAAAAGCTTATTTCTCATATTTAAAGCAAAATTTCTAAGAAAGTTTTTCTGGAACCTCCATGTTTCCTAAATAGGTAATATCGCCCTCTGTACCCAAAGCTCTAGCCACACAAGATAATTCTCAGCTTGCTCTTTCAGGACAGGTTATCTTTCCCCACAATTGTTGTTTTCTCCTTTCTCCACTTGGAGATTCCCTCCTTACCCTACAAACCAGTTTCAAATGCAGCCCTGGGACACCTTCTGTACACCCTGCAGAATTAATGACTCGTTCGTTCATTCAGTCATTCACTGACTTGAGTGATGTACTGAGAACTTAGTACGTGCCTGGCATTTGGAAGAGCTTGAGAAACAAAACTTTGTTCCCGCCACCAACCTTAAGTTACTCTTCCTCACAACATTTTGTTATAGCTAATTGTTGGAGCTAAGTTTGCCAAATACCTCACTTGCTCCAGGTTCTATGCTAAGCATTCTACAGGCATTGAAACCTATATGTTTTATTAGTCCCATTTTATATTTGAGTGAACCGAGGCAGAGAGAGGCTAAATACTTTGTCTAAAATCTCATTGCAAGGTGAAATCACAGAAATGAGATCTGAATGCAGTTAGGATGAGTTCAGAGGCTTTGCCTTAATCACTCCATAACATTCCTCCTATATCTTTACCACACTTTCACTGTAGAGTATTACAATTAGCTGTTCACCTGGCTGTTTCTCTCATTACATATTGAATAGTTCCAGAGAAAGCACAAAGGGAAAATCAATTTTATATCACATAGCACCTGGAATATAAAAATCATTGGATCCTAGAAACTGAGATGTTTATTTCCAATGGCAAGTATGCTTTGGTAAGTGAAGCATGACAAGACTGAATTGTTGTGTATTTTTGGAACTGGAGATATAATTTAGAATTTGGATGGTGTTCAGTTTTAATCTTGTACTACTTGGCTGGATTCGTGTAGTCTGGTTAAAATAGTTTCTTTTATTTTAAGTTTTTTTTTTTTTTTAAGAAATGTACTGTAGTAAAATACTTAGTTTTTGTTGCATGTTAATAGGAATACAATTGTAAATCTTCTCTGATATGATAATAAAAGCTAAAATTTACTAACATTTACTCTGTGCTTGAAACTATGCCAAGCAGTTTACATGCACGATCTCACTGGATCTTCCCCCAAAGAACACTGACACACAAACTATTTTTATTCCCAACTTGGACTTCTGATTCATCTCCAGTGTGCAAAGAGTTTGTAAGTTATCACTCCTGTCCCTACAACAACAACAAAAATCTGGGCAATCTAAAGATCAATCATTTTCCAGAGAACCAAGGTTGAAGGACAAACATCTGCCCTGAAGTATAGAGAGCTAGGCACATAGAGTCACTGCCAGAACTGCTTACCTGGAGCAGAAGCTACTGGAACCATAAATTGGTAGGAACACTTCAAAAAAACAAAACAATCATCAGAACCAGACTCTAGTATGACACAGATGTTGGGATTACTTAAAATAACTATTAATGTGTTAAGGGCTCTAATGGAAAAAGTAAAAAACATGCAAAAACAGATGGGTAATGCAGGCAAGGAGATGAAGCCTCTAAGAAAATATCGAAAGGGAATGCTAGAGATCAAAACCACTGTAACATAAATGAAGATTGCCTTTGATGGGCTCATCAGTAGACCGAACACAGCTGAGGAAAGAATCAGGGGGCTTTAAGCTAGGTCAGTAGAAACTTCCCAAAGAGAAATGCAAAGAGAAAAAGAATGGGGAAAGAAAAAAAAACAAACCCAGAACATCCAAGAACTAACAGATAGTTTCAACATACACATTATTGGAATTGGAGAAGGAGAATAGAAGACATGAACAATTTGAAGTAATAATATTTGACAGCTTTCAAAATTAATGGCAGACACCACATAACATATATAGAAAGCTCAGAGAACACCAAGCAAGAAAAATAAAAAACAAAAAGGGGCTTCCCTGGTGGCGCAGTGGTTGAGAGTCCGCCTGCCGTTGCAGGAGACGCGGGTTCGTGCCCCGTTTCGGGAAGATCCCACATGCCGCGGAGCGGCTGGGCCCGTGAGCCATGGCCGCTGAGCCTGCGCGTCCGGAGCCTGTGCTCCGCAAATGGGAGAGGCCACAACAGTGAGAGGCCCGCATAACGCAAGAAAAAAAAACAAAAAAAAACAAAAAGTACCTTGGCATATCATATTCAAACTGCAGAAAACTAACGACAAAGAGAAAACTTCGGGAAAAGCTAGGGGGTGGAATGGGAAGACCACCTTATCTACAGAGGAGAAAGGATAAGAATTACAGCAAACTTCTCATGAAAAACTATGTAAGGAAGAAGACAATGGAGTGAATTGTTTAAAGTAGTGAAAGAAAAAAAAAAAGAAAAAACCCCACCAACCTAGAATCTTAGGCCCAGCAAAATTATCCCTCAAAAGTGAAGAGTTGATGGTGTGGTATGCTCTGCACATACGGGCATATTAGTATATGGGAGTCTCTGTACCTTCTGCTCAATTTTGCTAAGGATCTAGAGCTGCTCTAAAGAAGTCTACTAATTTTTTTAAGTGAAGAAGTGTTCCCAACTTGAAGATGAATAAATGAAGCTTACATGGAGCTCTAACTTTTCTGAGGACACAAGGACAGAAGGCAGTGGAAGCAGGATTCAAAGGTGAGTCTACCTCAACACTTTTTAGACACTCAATAGTACTGTAACCATAAGAAAGAGTTTCTCATCCTAACTACAGAGTTTTGTTAAAAAGGCATTAATGCCCCTCAAATAACTTATGATGACAATTGTTTTCTTTAAGAAAGAAAATGTTAAGCTGTAAGTATGAAGAATGAAGTTAAAACAAAAACAAAAACCCCAGATCATTCAAGCTAGAGAAATTTTCACCTGAAATATTCCAAACACAGAGGCAAGGGTAGGTTTTGCCTTGTAATTTTTGTTGAAAGCCAGATGTATTGTATTGGGTAGTAGAAACTTTAGGTGGGGATTTATATTAATCTACCAAGGGTAGGTTTTTTTGAAGAGAGTTGCCTGAAATATTTATTATCTTTACCAATATCTGAGAATACAAGCAATCCCAATGAAAGCCTGCCAATTTGTTTGTTGAACTGCTACTAGTTAGGGCTAATGAACTACTAAATTTGGATTATGCCATTTAGCTGACAGTCTTAGTACAGATAAGACAGCCCAGAAAGTTCCATAAGTGCCTACTGGAGGAAGGAAATACACCAAGACTGTCTCTTCTAGGCTCTCACACTTCCAAACCGCACCCTACCCATAGGCACACCAAGTTCAAGGTTAGTGCCAAGCTGACTCAAGTTGCCCAAACACAGCAAGAAAGAGTCTTTTATCTTTAGATAAATTCTCCATTGCCTGAAATTTTTTCCTCCTCCCCTTATTATTCTTCCTTCAATAGCCAGATCACATGTCCCTCCTTTGTGAAAACTTCCGGAATCTCTGTCTCTAGACTTCCTCAAGACTCTCATGACAGTGCATTTTTTCCTCTGTTAAAACACCACTTTGTCCTATAGCTTACTCTTCACATGTCTGTTTTCTTCACTGGACTGAGAGTTCCTTGAGAGTAGAATGTCTGTTTTATTCATCTTCCCTCCCCAGTACCCAGTAATGCACGGAAAGTGCTCATAGGATACTACAGTGAGACATAATGATGATAATAATAATAGAAACTACTTATTGTATATTTTATTCTACGCCAGGTTCTCTGCTAAGAATATGCATTATCTCATGGAATCCTCACAATAATCTTTGTAAGATGAATATTCCTCTAATTGCTATAATTTGCATGAGTGAGGAAATTGAGGCTTAGAGAGGTAAAGTAATTGCCCATGGCTCCCAGTAGGGTACAGTTTGAATCCGGATGGCTTTCTTCCAAAGTCCAAGTTCTACGGCACTAAGAAACACTGCCTTATTGTGAATATCCCACTATGAAAAGGCAGACGTAACTTCTGAAATGGAAGAACGGTTTTATCCTTATTTAGTATGGACTGATGCCCTGCCAGAGTTCTGTTTTCCTATCCACAAGCTATATCTCAGAAAGTTTCTTTGGAAGCAGTTACCGCCTTTAGGAGAGTAACTTTCCTTTGACTCATTGAGGGCAGAACTCAAAAAAGTGGGTGTATCAGGAGGATGGGCAAATGGCTCCACTGCCAAGGAAAGGCAGCAGCATCAGAGCTTTTGTGTTTGAGGATGGAAAAGGAGACTCTGCCCAGTCCCCTGGGAAGGGATTGGGAGAAAGGAAAATTGGTAGAGCTCTTGGTCCATGAGATGCAGGAATCCTGAGCTGGTCCGTCTGAGCCCAGCATCTATCAGCAGGCTGGTGGCTCGGTTAACAAGGGCTATTCTGAATGCTAGAAATGAGCATGCACTAGCACCTGCGGCAGAAGCCAGAATAGAAGATGCACAGTGCTACCATGGTCCTCTAGACTGGCCGGAGGTCCCCTCAGCTCCCCTACTGCTTTCCTCTGGGCCAGCTGCCACCCGGCTGCCAGCACCTCTCCTCATGGTCACAGCTGAAGATGACAAGTTCTTATTCCATTTCCAGCTACCTAAACTGAGGGGATGCTCTGATGACAGCAGAAATGAAAATACTGCTGATGCAATCATATTAAAATGGCTTGCTGTATAATCAGCTATTTGGCTGTGTCTATATTTGGTTTTTCTTTCAACCGATATGACTGATTGCATCTCACAACAGACATGCATAATTTGGGGTATAATTTAGGTATATTCAGAGTCATCTGTGAGAGACCACTGAAGTAAATCTAGTAACTGTTGGTGCATGCCATCTATATACCATCTATATGCTTAAGGCAACAGGAGATCAAGGGGTAGTGGGAAGAGCTTTTTCTCCAAGAAAATTTAGGCAAAGATTTGGAAATCCTCATTTTCCATGCTCATGCTGAAAAGATGTGAGCTCTAGAATTCTGCCATTAGCTCAATTCAAGCTTGAAATATAGTGGAGTCACACACACACACACACACACACACACACACTAACAAAAGGGAGGGAGTATAATTGAATGGGAAAAGAAAAACAGAAAAGCTTCTAAGAATAGAGTCAGCCAGTCTTTGAGCTCTTCTAGGAGCGTCTTACCCCATTCCCCCACTGGCTGATGGCCCATTTCTGGTCATATTGGACTTCAGGGCTGCTTTAATGCCCTACCTTGAACCTTTACTTCTACCATCAGATGATTTGCATCTTACAGGCATGACCTCTGCCTCTGAATATACACTCTTCAAATTGCATCAGAATCAAAATGCTGTTAAAAGAGAATCTGTATTTCTGAGTTGGACCAGGGAGGAAACAAGTTGTGTTCACTATCTTCTTCCTCTGACCAAGACATCTAAAACACAGTTATTCATCTTGCAAATGCATTTTGGTAATTTCAATACCACTGAGGAAGCTGAAAAGCCTCCAGCACACACTCAGATTCTGAATTTGTACTGTGAATACAAAAAGGACTAAACTGAAAGTATGCAATTTGCCCAGGAGTGCCTCATTCCTTTGAAGCTCTACCTCACTAAACATCAGTCAGTGTTCCTAAGGTGGCCCGGACCTGAATGCAATATGGAAATGAAGGGAAATGGACCACAGATTCTTTTTATCTATCTACTTCTGGGATACTTCACACAGGATAGGCTAATGGAAATTTCCAAAGGGAAGTTATAAGAGAACTGGATGGCTCCTGGGGTTTTCAGCAATGGCTCCAGAAATAATGTTGAGCTCAGGGTTTTTCACATCATCCATAGGCACTGACAGATAATCTTGAAAGAGTAGAGATCTGCCTGGTTCATTTCAGCCTCCATAGAGTCAACAACAATACAAAAAGGTGGCTTTCAATTCAGTAAAGACTAGTTTCCTAGCAACAAAGGCCACAGGAAGTTGAGACCCATTAAGAAAGAGAAGGAAACACAATGCTGTGATTGCTCTGAGACACTGAAATACCTCTTTAGAATGCTGAACTTTCAATTCATCTGTCTTACAAATTAATTACTGCTTTCACTGCAACTGTCTGCATATATGTATAAAAAAAGAAACAAGAAAGAAATCATAGTGCTTTGTCAAAAAGCAGCAGCACTGAAAACTGAATTACACTTTTCATCTGAATTGAACATTTTGAGAAAGATCTGCATGCATTTAAATATCTGTTTGAAATGGCAGCCCTCATTTTGAGTTGAGAATTTAGAAGATTCTTTGCTCTAAAAAGGAGAAATTTTAGCATGTCTAATTTTCTCATGAATGGTGAATTAGCAAATAAGATATTTGGGTGTTTAATCTCTAATCTGCATAATAATAACTGCTCTCAAAACAAAATCATCTGTTTTATATTCTTAGTGGGAAACCACTTCACACAAATTTTAGAGGAAATGTAATGCTTTGCATCCAGAAGGCCAATATTTACCTTCTAGTTTTTACAGAGCTGTGAATAATAATGAGTCATTCTCCTCCAGATCTAAGCTTTCTCTCTAAATGAATTTAGGCAAAGATTGTGAAACTCTCATTTTTCATGCTCATGCTGAAAAGATGTGGGCTCTAGAACTTTGACATTAGCGCAATTCAAATCACGTTGGAAGGAGGAGTAGAAGGAGGAGGGAAAAGATCAGAAGAAGAAAGAGAAAGGAACAGGAGGAGGAAGAGGAGAGAATGGTTGCTGCCAGAGCTTAATTCAAAGTACTTGTAGACTCCTGGGTGCAACTAACAGCAGTTGTTGTGGAATAATACTTACTAAAACGGCAACCATTTATTGTGTGCTTAACATGTGGAAACCTCAGGCTAAAAGCTTACACCCATCTTCTCATTTAATCCTCACATCAACCCATGAGGTATATTCTGTTACGACACCTATTTTCTGGAAGATAAAGCAGATGCTCAGGAGGGAGACCTTTAAGATGGCAGAGGAGTAAGATGTGGAGATCACCTTCCTCCCCAACAAATATATCAAAAATACATCTACATGTGGAACAACTCCTACAGAACACCTACTGAACACTGGCAGAGGACCTCAGACCTCCCAAAAGGAACAGATGCCTGAGGGTGACCTACACGCAGAGGTGGGGCCAAATCCAAAGCTGAACCCCAGGAGCTGTGCAAACAAAGAAGAGAAAGGGAAATCTCTCCCAGCAGCCTCAGGAGCAGTGGATTAAATCTACATCTGTGGAATATCTGAATAGACAATGAATCAACCCAATTGAGGCGGTGGACTTTGGGAGCAACTGCAGACTTGGGGTTTGCTATCTGTGATGATTTGTTTCCGATTTTTATGTTTATCTTGGTATACTTTTAGCGCTTGTTATCACTGGTGGATTTGTTCATTGGTTTGGTTGCTCTCTTCTTTTCTTACTTTTTATTATTATTATTTTTATATTTTAATAATTTTTATTTATTTTTTTAAAAAAATTATTTTTCTTTCTTTTTTTTCCCTTTTCTTCTGAGCCGTGTGGCTGACAGGGTCTTGGTGCTCCGGTCTGGTGTCAGGCCTGAGCCTCTGAGGTGGGAGAGCCGAGTTCAGGACACTGGACAACCAGAGGTGCCCTGGCCCCATGCAGTATCAATCGGCTATAGCTCTCCCAGAGATCTCTCTCTCTCTCAATACTAAGACCCAGCTCCACCCAAGGGCCAGCAAGCTCCAGTGCTAGACACCCCATGCCAGTCAATGAGCAAGACAGGAACAAAACCCCATCCATTAGCAGAGAGGCTGCCTAAAATCATACTAAGTTACCAGACACTCCAAAACACACCAACAGAAGTGGTCCTGCCCACTGGAAAGACAAGATCCAGCCCCACCCACCAGAACACAGGCACCAGTTCCCTTCACCAGGAAGCCTACAAAAGCCACCGAACTACCTCACCCACTGGCGGCAGACAACAAAAACAACAGGATCCATGAACCTGCAGCCTGCTAAAAGAAGACACCAAATACAGTAAGTTAAACAAAATGAGAAGACAGAGAAACACACAGCAGATGAAGGAGCAAGGTAAAAACCCACCAGACCAAACAAATGAAGAGGAAATAGGCAGTCTACCTGAAAAAGAATTCAGAAAAATGATAGTAAAGGTGATCCAGAATCTTGGAAATAGAATGGAAAAAATACAAGAAACGTTTACAAGGACCTAGAAGAATTAAAGAGCAAACAAACAATGATGAACAACACAGTAAATGAAAGTAAAAGTTCTCTAGAAGGAATCAGCAGCAGAATAACTGAGGCAGAAGAATGGATAAGTGACCTGGAAGATAAAATAAAATAACTACCACAGAGCAGAATAAAGAAAAAAGAATGAAAAGAATTGAGGACAGTGTTAGAGACCTCGGGGACAACATTAAACACACCAACATTCAAATTATAGGAGCCCCAGAAGAAGAAGAGAAAAAGAAAGGGTCTGAGAAAATACTTGAAGAGATTATAGTTGAAAACTTCCCTAACATGGTAAAGGAAATAGTCAATCAAGTCCAGGAAGCACAGAGAGTCCCATACAGGATAAATCCAAGGAGAAACATGCCAAGACACATATTAAAC
This sequence comes from Lipotes vexillifer, assembly GCF_000442215.2. Lineage (NCBI taxonomy): Eukaryota > Metazoa > Chordata > Mammalia > Artiodactyla > Lipotidae > Lipotes > Lipotes vexillifer. Next base: position 1,917,877 of record NW_006793908.1, read on the forward strand.
TATCAAAAATTAAATACAAAGAAAAATATTAAAAGCAACAAGGGAAAAGCAACCAAAAACGTACAAGGGAATCCCCCAAAGGTTAACAGCTGATCTTTCAGCAGAAACTCTGCAAGCCAGAAGGGAGTGACAGGACATATATAAAGTGATGAATGGGAACAACCTACAACCAAGATTACTCTACCCAGCAAGGATCTCATTCAGATTCAAAGGAGAAATTAAAACCTTTACAAACAAGCAAAAGTTAAGAGGATTCAGTGTCACCAAACCAGCTTTACAACAAATGCTAAAAGAACTTCTCTAGGCAGGAAAAAATAAAGAACAAAAACAAACCCAAAACAATTAAGAAAATGATAATAGGAACATACATATAGATAATTTCCTTAAATGTAAATGGACTAAATGCTCCAACCAAAAGACATAGACTGGCTGAATGGATACAAAATCAAGCTTTAAATGACACATTAAACAGGATGGACTTAATTGATATTTATAGGACATTCCATCTAAAAAGAACAGAATACACTTTCTTCTCAAGTGCTCATGGAACTTTCTCCAGGATAGAACACATCTTGGGTCACAAATCAAGCCTTGGTAAATTTAAGAATGTTGAAATCATATCAGGTATCTTTTCTGACCACAACACTATGAGACTAGATATCAATTACAGTAAAAAAAAAAAAAAAAACCTTGTAAAAAATACAAACACATGGAGTCTAAGCAATAAACTACTAAATAACCAAGAGATCACTGAAGAAATCAAAGAGGAAATAAAAAAAATACATAGAACCAAATGACAATGAAAACACAATGACCCAAAACCTAAGGGATGCAGCAAAAGCAGTTCTAAGAGGGAAGTTTATAGCAATACAATCCTACCTCAAGAAACAAGAAAAATCTCAAGTAAATTACCTAACCTTACACCTAAAGCAATTAGAGAAATAAGAACAAAAAACCCAAAGTTAGCAGAAGGAAGGAAATCATAAAGATCAGATCAGAAATAAATGAAAAGGAAATGAAGGAAACAATAGCAGAGATCATTAAAACTAAAAGCTGGTTCTTTGAGAAGAAAAACAAAATTGATAAACCATTAGCCAGACTCCTCAAGAAAGAAAGGGAAAAGACTCAACTCAACACAATTAGAAATTAAAAAGGAGAAGTAACAACTGACACTGAAGAAATACATAGGATCATGAGAGATTACTACAAGCAACTATACGCCAATAAAATGGACAACCTGGAAGAAATGGACAAATTCTTAGAAAAGCACAACCTTCTGAGACTGAACCAGGAAGAAATAGAAAATATAAACAGACCAATCACAAGCACTGAAATTGAAACTGTGATTAAAAATCTTCCAACAAACAAAAGCCCAGGACCAGATGGCTTCACGGGCGAATTCTATCAAACATATAGAGAAGAGGAAACACGTATCCTTCTCAAACTCTTCCAAAAAATAGCAGAGGGAGGAACACTCCCAAACTCATTCTCTGAGGCCACGATCACCCTGATACCAACACCCGACAAAGATGTCACAAAAAAAGAAAACTACAGGCCAATATCGCTGATGAACATAGATGCAAAAATCCTCAACGAGGGCTTCCCTGGTGGCGCAGTGGTTGAGAGTCTGCCTGCTGATGCAGGGGACACTGGTTCATGCCCCAGTCCGGGAGGATCCCACATGCCACGGAGCGGCTAGGCCTGTGGGCCATGGCCGCTGAGCCTGCGCGTCCGGAGCCTGTGCTCCGCAATGGGAGAGGCCACAACAGTGAGAGGCCGACATACTGCAAAAAAAAAAAAAAAAAAATCCTCAGCGAAATACTAGCACACAAATCAAACAGCACATTAAAAGGATCATACACCATGATCAAGAGGGGTTTATCCCAGGAATGCAAGGATTCAGCAATATATGCAAATCAATGAATATGATATACCATATTAATAAATTGAAGGATAAAAACCATATGATAAACTCAATAGATGCAGAAAAAACTTTCCACAAAATTCTACACCCATTTCTGATAAAAACTCTCCAGAAAGTAGGCATAGAGGGAAACTACCTCAACATAATAAAAGCCATATATGACTAACGCACAGCCCAAATCATTCTCAACGGTGAAAAACTGAAACCATTTCCTCTAAGATCAGGAACAAGACAAGGTTGCCCACTCTCACCACTATTATTCAACATAGTTTTGGAAGTTTTTGCCACAGCAATCAGAGAAGAAAAACAAATAAAAGGATTCCAAATCAGAAAAGAAGTAAAACTGTCACTGTTTGCAGATAACATGATACTGTGCATAGAAAATCCTAAAGATGCTACCAGAAAACTAGTAGAGCTGATCAATGAATTTGGTAAAGTAGCAGGATACAAAATTATTGTACAGAAATCTCTTGCATTCCTGTACACTAACGACGAAAAAATCTGAAAGAGAAATTAAGGAAATACTCCCATTTACCATTGCAACAAAAAGAATAAAACTCCTAGGAATAAACTTACCTAAGGAGACAAAAGACCTGTATGCAGAAAACTATAAGACACTGATGAAAGAGATTAAAGACAATACAAACAGATGGAGAGATATACCATGTTCTTGGATTGGAAGAATCAACATTGTGAAAATGACTCTACTACCCAAAGCAATCTACAGATTCAATGCAATCCCTATCCAACTACCAATGGCATTTTTCACAGAACTGGAAGAAAAAAATTCACAATTTGTATGGAAACACAAAAGAACCCACACAGCCAAAGCAATCTTGAGAAAGAAAAACAGAGCTGGAGGAATCAGGCTCCCTGACTTCAGACTGTACTACAAAGCTACAGTAATCAAAATAGTATATACTGGCACAAAAACAGAAAGATAGATCAATGGAACAGGATAGAAAGCCCAGAGCTAAACCCACGCACATATGGTCACCTTATCTTTGATAAAGGAGGCAAGAATATACAATGGAGAAAGGACAGCCTCTTCAATAAGTGGTGCTGGGATAACTGGACAGCTACATATAAAAGAATGAAATTAGAACACTCCCTAACACCATCTACAAAAATAACCTCAAAATGGATTAAAGACCTAAATGTAAGGCCAGACACTATAAAACTCTTAGAGGAAAACATAGGCAGAACACTCTGTGACATAAATCACAGCAAGATCCTTTTTGACCCACCTCCTAGAGAAATGGAAATGAAAACAAAAATAAACAAATGGGAGATAATGAAACGTAACAGCTTTTGCACAGCAAAGGAAACCATAAACAAGACGAAAAGACAACCCTCAGAATGGGAGAAAATATCTGCAATGAAGCAACTGAGAAAGGATTAATCTCCAAAATATACAAGCAGCTCATGCAGCTCAATATGAAAAAAACAAACAACCCAATCCAAAAATGGGCAGAAGACCTAAACAGACATTTCTCCAAAGAAGATATACAGATTGACAACAAACACATGAAAGGATGCTCAACATTACTAATCATCAGAGAAATGCAAATCAAAACCACAATGAGGTATCACCTCACACAGGTCAGAATGTCCATCATCAAAAAATCTAGAAACAATAAATGCTGGAGAGGGTGTGGAGAAAAGGGAGCCCTTTTGCACTGTTGGTGGGAATGTAAATTGATACAGCCACTATGGAGAACAGAATGGAGGTTCCTTAAAAATCTAAAAATAGAACTACCATATGACCCAGCAATCTCATTACTGGGCATATACCTTGAGAAAACGATAATTCACAAAGAGACATGTATCACAATGTTCGTTGCAGCACTATTTACAATAGCCAGCATATGGAAGCAACTGAAGTGTCCATCGACATAAATGGATAGAGAAGATGTGGCACATATATACAATGGAATATTCCTCAGCCATAAAAAGTAATGAAATTGAACTATTTGTAGTGAGGTGGATGGACCTAGAGTCTGTCATACAGAGTGAAGTAAGTTAGAAAGAGAAAAACAAATACCGTATGCTAATACATATATATGGAATCTAAAAAAAAAAAAAAATTCGGATGAACCTAGGCGCAGGACAGGAATAAAGACGTAGACGTAGAGAATGGACTTGAGGACACAGGGAGGGGGAAGGGTAAGCTGGGACGAAGTGAGAGAGTGGCATGGACATATATACACTACGAAATATAAAATAGATAGCTAGTGGGAAGCGGCTACATAGCACAGGGAGATCAGCTTGGTGCTTTGTGACCACCTAGAGGGGTGGGATAGGGAGGGTGGGAGGGAGGGGATATGAGGATATATGTATACATAAATAGCTGATTCACTTTGTTGTACAGCAGAAACTAACACAACATTGTAAAGCAATTATATTCCCATAAAGATGTTAAAAAAAAAAAAAAAGCTGATGCTCAGAGGTTAAATGATGTGCCATAAGTTAACCAGCTGCTAAATGGAAGAGACTAATTTAGACTCCTAAGCCTGTGTTCAGCCTTCCTGAACAGTTTTAAAAAATGGGTTGCCATCTGTTAGCACTTTGCTGAGTTCATGCTAATTATCACTATCCTACTGTCCTTCTACTACGGTCCTCCTCCCAAAAATAGTTTTCAGCTTTGCTTAGGATGCCCTCAGAGCTCCGAGGAAGATGCCTCATAGATTGCATAAACAATGGTATATTTTCAGCCTCTGTCAAAATTTAAACTGCCTGAGGATCCCATTCATTTTTGTTCTTTTTAAATATTGAGGTTCCATCTTAGTTTTCACTTGAATAGAAAAAGAATAAACACAGAGCAGGACACTACACCACAATTTAAATGAATGTCTTTCATCTTTCTCCCATGCTGACTCTGCCTACAGGGCTCTTAATCCTCCACATGAAGCTGAATGTTTCCTTTCATTTACTTATTTTTTGTTTACTTTGTATCCAGATATTTGGGGGATAATTAAGACTATTTCCTCAAATCTGGCTTCATTTCCTGAATGACTCAACACCCTTAAAACAAAAGCAATGAGAAAGCATACCTTTAAAGAATGACTAGACAAGAAAGTAATTGTCAAGTAGGGAATTAAATAACTCTGCCAGGAAATAAGGTATCCTTGTTATGCCTTTTAGTACACATATGTTCTACATTGATGGCCTTACTCTGAAAAGTTGGGCAAATCTCTTCTCTTTCTGAGACTCTAAGATCTCAATGGGAAAATGGCTGTAACACTAACCTTTCAGATGCTGTGATGCTGAATGGGATAAAATATGTCATGATATAAATTTGCAAGACCAAATTTTGCTGTGCAGGAAATGTATTTTTTTTTAGATCAGCTTAAATCTTCTCCAAGTGCCCACCTGGCAGGCTGGTGTGAAATTCAAGTACAGCCACCTCTAGAGATCTTCCTCCTCTCCTTTCATTATGCTGCACCTGTCAAAGCACCAAAGACCCCTCCAGACATCTGCCCACCCTGGGTGCCAAGAAGACATTCACTGTCTCTGCAGGTCTGGTGGCTGTGCTCTGTCTTGTCACTCTTGGGGCACAGATTGTCAAAGAAACAAAATATTCTGACGTTTGTTACGATGGTAAGGCAGACTTCCTTCAGGACTGTTGGGACCAGTGTAGGAATGACTGCAATGGGGTTTTTGTAGTAGGGGTGAGAGATTGGGCTCAGCTCCAAATATGATAAAGAAAAGTGGGGATTTATAGCCAAGGAGCAGAGTGGGGAGAGGGGGGTTGGTGGATGGAAAGTTACTAAGACAGAAGGGTAATTCTTGCTAAACTGACCTAACTGGATTCTTACTGAAGGCCAGCCAGGGTGCTTAGATATTACCAGCGGGATGATGGCAGATGATGAATTGGGGCAGATACTGAAGGTGATCAGATTTCAAAAGTGGAGGATTCTGGCTAAACTGCCATAGCAGGATTCTTGCAAAATTGGACTCTACAAGGACAGAGACAGTAGCCCAAGTTTGGGCCCAGTCGAGCAGAGGGTTCAGAGGAGCCTGACTAAAATGTGGTCCAGGAGAGAGTCTTTGTCAAGATTACTACGGAGAATTAGAGTCCTGTAAGTGGGGTCCACCTTCCTATATGTACTTGGAAGCCATCTCCTGAGACCACCTTCACAGAGGGGGCCACAGTGCTGGGCTCATACCTACACCCTTCCCCAGGGTGGAGGTGGGGAGGTGGAGGACAGCCAGCATCATCTTTTAAGGACTGAACTGTTTATAAGAACCAGGAAGAGGTGTTCTTGTTTCTGGCCCTGCCACGAACCTCCCGGGGGTAAAGAGAACGAAACGTGGCTAGACATGGAGGAAGAGCGGGAAAAATGTAAACA
>NW_006793908.1:1924184-1931059 GCF_000442215.2 Lipotes vexillifer
CGGTAAAATTGTACACAAGAAAGCACAAAATAGTACCTCAATAAAATCCCCTGCTCCATATGTACCGTATCTAGTTCTGGGTCCATCCCACAGCAGGAGCTCAAGAAGAGCTATGTTCACTCTGCTGTGGGTAGTCAATCTCTCTGGTTACTAATTTTCAAAATTCTGTTTTGTTTTAGGTAGCAACACAGCCTCTCTTCTAAGGAAAGCTTGTGGAGAAGTCCCATTTGTTTGGAAAGAAAGAAAGAACAAAAGGACAGAGTTTCTGCAAGGGTGAGCCCAAGCTCCCTCCTCGCAAGAAGCCCTAGAGCTCCTAGGGCACATGTGGAAGCTGCTGCCTTCAGTCAGGGGCTGTTGCATTTCTCCAGCGCCTAGTACGGTATAGAATACCCAGAAAACAGTGCTTTATAAACATCTCCATCATATTTCACTGGATTTAAGATATATCAATTATAACATATGCCATTATTTTCTATCTTCAGATAATAAAAAACAGTCACATAAACCATGACATGCCACTGATTATGAAACATATATGTATTTCAGCTCTGTTAAAAAGATATGTGCTTTAGAATGGTTGAAATTCAGTAATGCAATGACTTTTTAAGCAGTGAAGGAAAACGCAATCCAAAGCAAATATTTAAGGAATATTGTTTAGATTTTCCTGTTTTTTTTTTTTTTGCTGTACGCGGGCCACTGTTGTGGCCTCTCCCGTTGCGGAGCACAGGCTCCGGACGCGCAGGCTCAGTGGCCATGGCTCACGGGCCCAGCCGCTCCGCGGCACATGGGATCTTCCCGGACTGGGGCACGAACCCGTGTCCCCTGAGTCGGCAGGCGGACTCTCAACCACTGCGCCACCAGGGAAGCCCCAGATTTTCCTGTTTTAATTGACAATCTTCTCCATGCTTTGATGATCAAATGACACCTTTTTTTTTTTTTATAACTGTGTAGAAGAGGGGTAAAGTGTGAAGTGTAAAGAGTATATGAGACTGCAGAAAATCTGAAAAATTAATTTGGAAAAGTAGGAGGTCCATTTAAACTGCTAACTCCAACAATTCAAGATGAAAACAATGGAATTATTGTAGTAAACTCTTCATAATACATCTAATAATACCCAGATGACTAGAGAACTATACAAATGCAACTCTAGAAAATTAACTATACGTTGTTCATTTAATACCTTATGGGAACCTATGTACATTTGAGGAGCAAAATAGTTTGAGAATAGATATTAGAAAAGCCTCCTTTTTATGAATTAATTTCAAAAACGGAAACATTATTGCATGCATTCACAAAGCTCCATTAAACACAGCCTTAAAATAATAACATTTGTTGTGACTATGTTTTTATATTATTCTGCTTTACATTAGGCTTAATCTCTATGACCTGAAAATATAGCATTTTTTTTTCTTTATAATCAGATTTAGGGACTATGAAAACAGCACAAGGAGAAGAATAAATGTTAGAGTCAACTGCTTCTCCCTGAGCATCCACTACAGGCAGAAATGTCCACAAATACAGGACGGGTGTTCAAAGAGCACGGAGAAATCACAAAAACATAATAAATGCCCACTACTGAGCAAGATCCAACACTCTGACCCTCTAGCTACACCTCGGGGACCTACAGGCTAACAAAAGCATCATGAAGGTCCTTTTGAGGCCTCTTAGACGCTTAAAGGTGTCATCTGCCCATCCTTTAAAGAAGCATGTGATTAACCTTTTGTAGAAGGCTTTGCCATAAGCCACGGATAATCTCCTGAGTTAGGGAAATAGACTCAAAACCTTTGATGCCCTTCTTTCTCTGTTCCAGATTTAGTTTCTCTGGGTTTAAGAACAACTGAAATGCATTAGATACCAGATGTTTAAGACTCTATTACAAATTTTTCTCTGTCATGTACTATATATTTCCATTTTCTTACCTTGATTTTCCTCTTGAAATTTATTTTCCACATCTCATTTTATGTCTTGCTGCATGATATACAGTCTCTTTGGGGTGCCTCAAATCCTTTTTAGAATAAGAAGTTGCTACGGAATAAACAAACAAACAAATATGTAATTTGGTTCAGCTCAAAACTCCCTTTCTTAAACATGGCTTGAAACTTCAGTGCATACTAATAATGTGCAGAAGTTTCTAGATATCTCAGATATCTGATCATTCTCATCATACCTCAGGGGTGATGTGTTCATCAAACTCTTAATTTTATCTTCCCCAGTTGGGAAGGTAGTGACGCTAACTGCCAATTGTGGAACACATCACGCCAGGTGCTGTGCTGAGTGCTTCAGGGAGATTGTCTTATTTAATCTTTACAGCAACACTAAAAGGTAGGTACTAGGGATATGCCTACTTTGATAATAAGGATGCCAACTGAGGCTCAAAGAGGTGAATAACTTCTCCATAGGTTCAGAGACATTAAGTGGCAGTGTGGTGCTTTACCAATCAATAACTGATAATCACAGCAAAACCACCATGATGAGAAGGCCAATGTGAGGGGGAAGGGGAGGAAGAATCAGGGCCTGTGGCATTTCTGTACATCTGAGCAATTCTCTTCAGCTGCATGGGAACTTTGCACAGAGCATTGAGACAGTCCACGACACAGAGCTCTCCTGGTTGTTCTTTGTGGTCAAAACACTGCTTCAGGAAGGAAAGGAACATGCTTGATGCTTCGAGGGGAATGTGAAAGGAAATAGGAAATCCTCATCCTCATCCAAAAGACGGCATGACTAACACCATCCCAAACATGAGTAGGATGACCATACACCACTCCTCGGCCTATGTAGGCGAAGAGCCCAGGAAACATCAAGGCTGAGTCAGCAACTCCGTACCTTCCTTCTGAAAACCTCAACCTCGACCTCTCACATGGCTCTGCATTTCCAGCAACTCTTTTCTGTTTCAGTTTAGTGTTTTAGGTGTCTGAACTGTGGAGATCAAAGGGACCTCAAGGGTCATCGAGCCCAGGCTCTTTAGTTTGAAAATTCACTTAGGAAACACTACTTTTAGAGTACTCAGTAGGCTACTGTGCTTCTGGCTATGACAGTGTACCTGGATGCTATCATGTATTTCAATGTTTTTGTATATGTGCTGATGTGCATTAAAGTTTTTGGAATTTTATCTGTGGGAAGTGTTTGAGGCCAAGGTTGAGGTTAGTTTCTCTAGATATGACTTCCATTTGCTTCTTCCAGGCAGCTGGATATTCTTCCAATCTAGGACCACTTAAACAAACTTCTTGGCCTGAGGTTTTGGGGGGATGCAAATACATTGTGAATTCCAGCCCCACATTTCTTTGAGGTCAGTGGTAATACTATGAATCCTCAAGAGAGTTCATTAACCATTTCCCCTTCCCAACCCCAAACCAAGACTGTCTTGGTTTGTGGGCTGTAGCCTTTTCTAGTTCATCCACCAAGGTCAACACTTTTGAGGGGTCCCTGTTTTATGAGAGTAACTCCCTACCTTGTGCAATGTCTAGGCTTTGCCTTCTGCTTCCTATGTAAAGCCAACTAAAACTGAAGTTCTAGGCACCAGAGGTTAGTGAATACCCTCAGGAGGCACTCCAGCCATCAACTTGGTTACTTGTCAGGAGCTGTACTTGTCATCAATGTGGCTCTTCTTTATTATCTAGTGAACTACCTCTGCATTTTAAAATATGTTTTTATGTTTCATTCAGCATTTTTATGATTTGTACCTGGAGGTTGATTTGGAAGAAATCTAGTCTGCCATTAACACAGGAAGCATTTATATCACCAGGCTGTGTTTTAAAATATAGGTTTTATTACGGTCACTGAAAAGATAGTTTGTTATATGCTCACAGATCCCAAGAGGAAGGGGCACACCACGCCATAGGGTGGAAGTGCCAGGATTGCTCAGGAGGCAGAGGGAGAGGGGAATATTGTGTCAGGAGCCTTTACTGTGGTTTCTTCAGGAAGTAATTGGTGAGACTAGGACACGCTAGTTTGAATAATTCAGCAGGCTCTGTGGTGGAGGGGGTATTCCTGGTTGTTTGGGAGTCAGACCCTGGGATGATTAAGTTAGGGAAATAGGGGCTCAGAGTGGAAGAGCTCAGTAAAGTTGGTGGTTAGAAGTATAAGCTCTGTATTGGTTGGTCTGCATATGAAAGGCACATTCACAGGCAGGTTATTTGCTATCTCTAGGAATTAGCTGACCCTGAGACAGGCAGTCCCTCCAGGGTTAGCAAGGCTCCAAGATGGCAAAAGCATCAAAAATACAGAATAAAAAGACATGAAAAATAAGGCTAATAAAAATACATTAGTAAATAAGGTGTCATAAATTTTTTACTAGTTATCTATATTCATGTCCATTTCATCTTCTGATAGAAAGTTACATATATATATATATATATATATATATATATATATATATATATATATTCCCTGAGAAATTGAGCTTCACTTATGTTCAATTCAACTTACTGAATATTATTTGAGTATAGATTCTACCTCCACTGGAATCATGAGCTACAATTTTAAGAAACTGTTAGCATTGGGACAGTAAAACATTTATGAATCAAATTCACTGCATACTTTCAAATATCTTAGTTAACTGCTTCTTAGATGTTCATTTTTTCCCATTAATCTCTCCTGTTCCTTCTCACTATTTTTAAAAGACTCAAATTTAAAATTAAAAAATGAAGTCACAATTAAGACGTCTAATAACATATGGTCTTTGTTGGGAATCTGTAGGTATAGGTGATTGTAACTTCAAAAGATTCAGTAGTACAACAAACCAACTTCCTCCTTGGTTTTCTACTTCAATCGAATGACAACTGCTTTTGATTATGAAGTTGAGAAGTTACCTAACATATTCCAGCCACATGTCAGATTTCTCTTCAATTGTATTTCTCCCCAGCAATGTTTTAGAAAAGCATTCTTGGAAGGCATGCTCTCTCTCATGTCTTGATTTGATCCATGCTAAGGATAAAAGCAGTCTCTCCTACAGTTCCAATGATTTTGCAGGGCATTGTGCCAAATTATCTGACAACACTTAAGCGATCATTATCCACATTTACATGTGGTCTAAGTGTGAGTCCTATTTGAGGAAGGCTTCCATGGAAAGGATGGAGACAATGTTTGTGAATCAATATATAGAGAGAGACATACCTTTAGAAGGGACAAATCAAGACCACCATCCCTATGTTTGCCCAAGGGCTCAATCCCTGTAGGATGGGATTTAGCACAAATACCAGGACTGCCAATGTAGTTGAAGTATTCGCTTTCCCTGCAGTGACACAGTGTCTCTTCAAAGTTACAAACATTAATGTGGATAAGGGTGGCGCTGGACTTCATGTATGAGATAAATTCTTGGCACTTGAGGCTTTAAATCATTTGTAACTGATGTGAGCAATCAGCCCCTTTTCCATCAGCAAATAAATATTTCCCAAAGAGAACATCTAACCCTCCCAGATTTCAGACAATACTACAAAGCTACAGTAATCAAAACAGAGTGGTATGGCATGAAAAACCAGACATATGGATCAATGGAACAGAATAGAGAGCCTAGAAATAAACCCACACACTTATGATCAATTAATCTTTGACAAAGGAGGCAAGAATATACAATGGAGAAAAGACAGTCTCTTCAACAAGTGGTGTTGGGAAACCTGGACAGCTACACGTAAATCAGTGAAATTAGAACATTCCCTCACACCATACATAAAATAAACTCAAAATGGCTTAAAGACTTAAATATAAGACATGACACCATAAAACTCCTAGAAGAGAACAGAGGCAAAACATTCTCTGACATAAATCGTAGCAAAGTTTTCTTAGGTCAGTCTCCCAAGGCAATAGAAATGAAAGCAAAAATAAACAAATGGGACCTAATCAAACTCATAAGCTTTTGCACAGCAAAGAAAACCATAAACAAAATGAAAAGACAACCTACAAACAAAAAAGTTTGCAAATGATTCAACCGACAAGGGCTTAATTTCCAAAATATACAAACAGCTCCTACAATTCAACAACCAAAAACAAACAACCCAATCAAAATGTGGGCAGAAGACCTAAATAGACATTTTTCCAAAGAAGACATACAGATGGTCAAAAGATAGATGAAAAGATGCTCAACATCGCTAATTATTAGAGAAATGCAAATTAAAACCACAGTGAGGTATCACCTCATACCAGTCTGAATGGCCATCATCAAAAAGTCTACAAATAATAAATACTGGAAAGGGTGTGGTGAAAAGGGAACCCTCCTGCACTATTGGTGGGAATGTAAATTGGTGCAGCCACTATGGAGAACAGTATGGAGGTTCCTTAAAAAACTAAACAAAGAGTTACCATATGATCCAGCAATCCTACTCCTGGGCATATATCCAGAAAAGACAAAAACTCGAATTTGAAAAGATAATGCACTCCAATGTTCATAGCAGCATTATTTACAATAGCCAAGACATGGAAGCAACCTAAATGCCCACTGACAGAAGAATGGATAAAGAAGATATGGTGTATGCATGCATGTATGTGTGTGCGTGTGTGTGTGTGTGTGTGTGTGTGTGTATAAAATGGAAAATTAGTCAGCCATAAAAAAGAATGAAATAATGCCATTTGCAGCAACATGGATGGACCTTAAAGATTGTCATACTAAGTGAAGTAAGTCAAAGAAAGACAAATATCATATGATATCACTTATTGTGGAATCTAAAAAATGATACTAATGAAGTTATTTACAAAACAGAAACAGACTCACAGGCATAGAAAACGAACTTACGGTTACCGAAGGCAGGAGGGGGAGGGATAAATTAGGAGTCTGGGATTAGCAGATACAAACTACTATATATAAAATAGATAAAGGGCTTCCCTGGTGGCGTAGGGGTTGAGAGTCCGCCTGCCGATGCAGGGGACACGGGTTCGTGCCCCGG
>NW_006793908.1:1931103-1956804 GCF_000442215.2 Lipotes vexillifer
AGCTGATTCACTTTGTTATACAGTAGAAACTAACACACCATTGTAAAGCAATTATACTCCAATAAAGATGTTAAAAAAAAAAAAAAGATAAAAAACAAGGTCCTACTGTAGAGCACAGAGAACTATATTCAACCCCTTGTAATAAACTATAATGGAAAAGAATCTGAAAAAGAATCTATATATCTATATCTATATTTGTATCTATATATCTATATCTATATATAACTGAATCACTTTTCTGTACACCAGAAACTAATGCAACATTGTAAATCAACTATACTTCGATTAAAAAAATGTTTTACAAAAAAAATCCTCTATTCTTTAGGAACACAGGCTCATCCTGTTTCTTTGTTTAAGGCAACACAGAGAAATGCATGTTTGGAATGACTATCTGCTCTCTGGCAGTTTTATTGCTTGCACCCTGTGACAGAGGGAAGCTTTCAGCTAAATGACCTCATACACCAGACACTGAGGTAAGGCTATTCAGATACATACAGTTGAAACATCTCCTGAACAGAAGTCAAGGAATATTTTCTCATTTTCCCCTTCCAGTAATGACAAGTATGCTACAAGATGCCATGGAAAATGGAAGCAATCAAATGACTTTCCTTGGGTCTGTCTAGTATTATGGGGAGTAGTGGGGCAGGATCAGATCGTTTTTAAGGAGGAGAAAGCATGGCTTGAACTAACTGTGATAAATTTAGGAACCCCAGAAATCTTTCCAAAATAGTTTTTATATTGTCAGATGGTTTTCATTGTTTTTACTTGCTGAATGCTAGCTTTTCTTTAAAAAATCCCCAGACAACATAAATATGTTATCGTTTTGTAGAGTTAACAGTCTCTAAGCTTTTTGTGCTGTGCTTCCCATTGGTAAAAACTTACTGAACACCCACTTTCAATATATGAATCTATTTATACATTTTTCTGAATGGACTACTATTAATATATTGCTTTCATTATAAAACATTAAAAACTTGAAACTTTCAAAGGATGAGATAGAGTTAAAATACCCAGTATTTAAAAATCTCCCTAATTGCGACAGTTTCACACTTTTATTAACCAACTCCTCAAAGTACAAAAATATCAAAATGACAATAAAGCATTTTGGTACACATTTTGTATATTATAAAAGCATGGATATTCACTTAGATATTTTCTTAATTTATATGTTCAAAATTCATAATATAAAAAGTCAGTAAAGCTAAATATTCACCATATTGCAAACAAAAACATAAATATATTAAAAAGCAACAAGTTAAAGCAAATCTATAAAAAGATAAATAAAAACATATATTATTCAAACAAAAATTTACAGGTAAAATAAAGCATTATCCAAAACTAACCCAAATATTAAATATAAACCAATAGAGTATACATTAAGAACACTGAAAGTGGAATATATTTGATTTTTTAGAAGGCAATCCTAAACTGTTATAATTGTTAGCACAAATTTGTTCCAGCTTCCGGAAAAGTTTTATGATTCGAATTGACAAATACTGAGAAGAGAGCTATAACTCTAAATGTTTTCCTTTGACTCTTTCCTCTCCAACTATCCCCTCTACTGTTTTATTATTTTGAGAACATATTAATCTTTTTTTTCAAGAACTGTAATTTTTTAAATGATGGTAAACCATACTTGTTGTTTTAAAGAAAGCACTACTGATTCCTCTTGTGCTAGTTTGATCATAGGTAGACTGATATTCCAATGGAGATTAAGTTCCCTGTATCAGTTTTAGTACTGTCAATTTATTTCCCTTTTGTTCAGGAAGTCTTTGAACTAGAAAAAGAATGATTGTTTCAACAGAAACTTTGCTTTTATTCCTCCTCTTGAGGGTTTTGAAGGTACTGAAGAACATTTCCTAAATAGCTGAATCTTTATTTGATTTGAAATTTTAATCTACTTTGTTACTCTCCAGGAATTTCTTAGGACAGAAATAATTCAGATTTTAGATATAAAATAATGATATTGGACCCCTCCCCCAAAATACTGATATTTCAACACTTGAGAAAAATACTGTTTACCAGAATATCAGAACACCAAAAACTTGTGTGACAATATACTTAAGGAAAAATTACCATTAATGTCAGTGAAATATATATTTATAGATGTTTTATCAATAGCATTCAATCATCAATGAATGTGGCTATAAAAGGATTCAGATCAAGAGTAGAAACTGAGAGATGTAGATTTCTTATTTTTGTCTAGACTTTTCATAATATCTTTAATCAAGGGATTCTTTTCTTCTTCCAGTTTTAGTGAGATATAATTGACATACATCACTGTACAAGTTTAAGGTGTACAGCATAATGATTTGATTTGTATAAATCATGAAATGATTATCACAATAAGTTCACTGAACATCCATCATCTCATATACCCACAAAATTAAAGAAATAGAAAAAAATGTTTCCTTGTGATGAGAACTCTTAGGATTTGCTCTCTTAACAACTTTCATATATAACACATATTAGTGTCAATTATATTTGTCATGTACATTGCATCGCTAGTACTTGTTTATCTTATAACTGGAAGTTTGTACCTTTTGACTGCCTTCATCCAATTCCCCCTCCCCCCACTCCTGTCTCTGGTAACCACAAATCTAATCTCTTTCTCTATGAGTTTATTTTTGAAGTATAATTGACCTACAATACTATGTTAGTTCCTGTTACACAACATAGTGATTTGATATTTCTATACATTTCAAAATGATAGATCATAGTCTAATTATATCACCATACTAAGATATTACATAGCTGTTGACTATATTCCCCACACTGTACATTTCATACCTGTGACTCATTTATTTTGCAACTGGAAGTTTGTACCTCTTAAACTCCCTCACCTCTTTCTTTTCCTCCCCCCACCCACTTCACCTATGGCAACCACCTGTTTGTTCTCTGTATCCATAACTGTTTCTGTTTTGTTATGTTTGTTCATTTGTTTTGTTTCTTAGATTCCACATATAAGTGAAATCATAGAGTATTTGTCTTTCTTTGTCTGACTTATTTCACTTGCTATAATATAATACCCTCTGAGTCCATTCATGTTACCACAAATGGCAAGATTTCATTCTTTTTATGGCTGAGTAATATTCCACTGTATATACATCTATGTATATACACACCACATCTAATTTATCCATTCACCTATCTATGGACTCTTATGGACACTTAGGTTGCTTCCATATCTTGGCTGTTGTAAACAATGCTGCAATGAACATAGAGGTGTATATATCTTTTCTAATTAGTGTTTTCATTTTCTTCAGGTAATTGACAAATACTGTCTAGCATTCAGGAATGGAATTGCTGGATCATATAGTAGTTTTATTTTTTTTTTTTATTTTTATTTTTTTCCTTGGCCGCACTGCGTGGAGTGTGGGATCTTAGTTCCCCGATCAGGGATTGAACCTGTGCTCCCGGCAGTGGAAATGCACTGATCCGCAAGGGAAGTCCCATGTAGTTTTATTTTTAATTTTTTTACGAATCTCCATACTGTTTTCCATAGTGACTGCACCAACTAACATTCCCACCAACAGGGTACGAGGGTTCCCTTTTCTCCACATCCTTGCCAATACTTACTATTTGTTGTCTTTTTGATAACAGCCATTCTGACAGGTGTAAGGTGATATCTCATTGTGGTTTTTTTTTTAAGATTTTTTTGATGTGGACCATTTTTAAAGTCTTTACTGAATTTATTACAATATTGCTTGTGTTTTATGTTTTGCTTTTTTGGCCGCAAGACATGTGCGATCTTAGCTCCCCGACCAGGGATCGAACCCGCAGCCCCTGCATTGGAAGGTGAAGTCTTAACCACTGGACCACCAGGGAAGTCCCTCTCACTGTGGTTTTGATTTGCATTTCCATGATGATTAGTGATGTTGAGCTTCTTTTCATGTGCCTGTTGGTCATCTGTATGTCTTCTTGGGGAACATATCTATTCAGATCCATTGTCCATTTTTTAATTTGCATGTTTATTCTTTAGATGTTGAGTTGTATGAGTTCTGTGTATTTTGGGGGTATTAACTCCTTATCAGATATATAATTTGCAAATATCATCTTTCATTCAGTAGGCAGGGTTTTCGTTTTATTGATAGATTCCTTTGCTGTACAAAAAGCTTTTTAGTTTGACATAGTCTCACTTGCTTATTTTTGCTTTTGTTTCTCTTGTCTGAGGAAACATACAAAAAAAATATTATTAAGACCATGTCAAAGACCTTATTGCCTATGTTTTCTTCTAGAAGTTTTATGGTTTCAGGTCTTACAATTAAGTCTTTACTCCATTTCAAATTTATTTTTGTACATGGTGTGAGAAACTAGGCCAGTTGGATTCTTTTGCATATAGCTGTCCAGTTTTCCCAACACTATTTATTGAAGAGGTTGTCTTTTCCCCATTGTATATTCTTGCCTCCTATATCATAGATGAATTGCCCACTTAAGTGTGGGTTCATTTCTGGGCTCTCTGTTCTCTCCCATTGATCTACGTGTCTGTTTTTGTGTCAGTATCATACTGTTTTGATTATTTTGTAGTATAGTTTGAAATCAGGGATCATGATACTTCCAGCTTTGTACTTCCTTCTCAAGATTGTTTTGGCTATTTGGGGTCTTTTGTGTCTCCATACAAAATTTAGAATTACTTGCTCTAGTTCTGTGAAAAATGTCATTAGTGTTCTGGTAGGGATTGCACTGAATATTGCCTTGGGTAGTATGGTCATTTTTACAATATTAATTCTTTCAACCCATGAGCACAGTATATCTTCCCATCCATTTGTGTTGTCTTCAGTTTCTTTCATCACTGTCTTGTAGTTTTCCTAGTATGAGTTGTTTACATCCTTAGTTAGATTTATTTCTAGGCATTTTATTCTTTTTGATGCCATTATAAATGGGATTCTTTTCTTAATTTCTTTTTTCTGATAGTCTGGTGTTAGTGTATAGTAATGCTACAGATTTCTGTATATTAATTTTTCAACTTTACCAAATTCACTGATGAGTTCTAGCAGTTTTTTTTGGTAGCATCTTGAGGATTTTCTATGTAGAGTATCATGTCATCTGCTAACAGTGACAGTTTTATTTCTTCCTTTCCAGTTTGGATTCCTTTTATTTCTTTTTCTTGTCTGATTTCTGAGGCTAGGTCTTATCCTACAATGTTGGATAAAGGATGAGGATTAGCATCCTTGTCATGTTTCTGATCTTAGAGGAAATGCTTTCAAATCTTTGCCATTGAGCATGATGCTTGCTGGGGGTTTGTCATATATGGCCTTTATATGTTGAGGTATGCTTCTTCTATACCCACTTTGCTGAGAGTTTTTATCATAAATGGATGTTGAACTTTGTCAAAAGCTTTTTCTGTATCTACTGAGATGGTCATATGATCATATGCTTTGTGCAAGGGATTCTTTATACCGATAACCTTTCTGAGGCAGTATTCTATTTTGTCAGGGATACTCTATACAGAGCCAGATAATATAATCTCAAATTCACCAAACTAAATTGTGAAAACTGAAAGCCAATGCACTGAGGGTATTGTTTATGTGTTCCTAAATTTCATATGTTGAATCTCTAACCACCAATGTAATGGTATTTGAAGGTGGAACATTTGAGAGCTAATTAGGTTTAGATAAGGTCATGAAGGTGAGGCCCCATGATGGAATTAGTGCCCCTTTAAGAAGAGGGAGAGTTACCAGAGCTCTCTCTTTCCATCATATGAGGATATAGTGAGGAGGCAGCTGTCTGCAAGCCAGTAAGAGGGCCTTCACCAGAACTCAACCATGCTGGCACCCTGACATCACGTTTCCAGTCTCCAGAACTGTGAGAAATCAATTCCTGTCGTGTAAGCCACCCGCTCTATGATATTTCGTTACAGAAGCCCGTGCTGATTCAGAGGCATCAGTCAGCTTCTTCATGGGCCAAAAACCATCCTCTTCCCTTAGTATTCCTTGAACACGGCAAGTGATAAGCCCTGTAGAACAGACAGAATTAGCCTATTGAAAAGGATAGGCAACAGACAGCATAGGGACCTAGATCTGGAAAGAGGTTAGGAATCATGTAGACGGGGGTGGGGTGGGACAGGAGCTGGGAACACCAAGGTGGATTAAATGAGGAAGGTGGGATCATACTTTAATGTACTTCAGGCACTCCTGCTGGGCCCATTAGCTACACTTTGTATATACACAGGGCCATGGCCCAGCATAGCACTTGGACATTTAATCAAATGTTATTAAATTTAATTGAATGAAAAGAGTTGGAACCATTACATGACTAATTTAAGGCCCCAGGCTGGGTACTTTCAACAGACAGCCAGCATTTGGTGAGGGCTCAATCAGTGCCTGCAGAGGTGGTGGTGGGGCCCCAGTTCAGAAGGTTGAAAGCTCCTTATTATTTGAGGGGCAGAGTAGGAGGAGGAAAAGCTAGAAATATCTCCACTGAGGAGCTAGAGTCTCAAATGAACTTAATAATGATTAGAGATTTTCTTGTGTCTTTATTTTCTTTTAAGTTGGCCTTTTTTAATATAATGACAAATCAAATTAATTATAGCAAATTTAGAAAATGAAAATTTAGAAAAATGCTTCCCAAAAAAGAAAGAAAAAACAGAAAAGGAAAGGAAAGAGAAGAAAAGGAAAGAAAGGAAAAATTTCTCATAATCTCACCAGCCAGAGACAACTACAGACCAGAGTTAACATTTCGGTGTATATCTACTCAGTCGTGTGTGTGTGTGTGTGTGTGTGTGTGTGTGTGTGTGTGTGTGTGTGTGTGTGTGTGTGTGTAGGTGAAGAAAAGAATTATTCATACACATGAACATCCTCAAAATTCATTCTTCACTACTATTACCCCAAGATGGGGTAAAGGTAACTTCAGAGTCTTTTGATAATTAACATCACGATATTCAGTATAATGATCACATAATTGAAGATAACTTTGAGTTGGGAGAGGGGAAATTAGATTGAAGGAGTAAGGGCAGAGCTAAATTGTCTGCACAAGGCAAACATGGGGATTGGGGAGATGGTCCCTTCTAGTGACCACCATGGCTCCACAGAGGGCACTACTGCTACTGCCCCCAACCCCCTCGCAGCTCCGAGGGCTCTGTGGATGTTTCAGTTCCCTGCCCTGCCCATGACCACTGCTGCTACTCAGGGTACAACAGGGCCTCCCTGTGACCACCTCTGCTCCATGGGGCTCCATGACAAAGGCCCTGGAATGCACTGTGCAGTGTCTCCTGGGAAGCAGAGAGAACGGCTCTCTCTGCTTTGATTTACTTTCTGCCAGATAGGTGCATATGATGCTCTGGAGTGCCTGATGTTTATACGTTTTACTTATATAGCTGCTCTGCTCTTTAGGTGATTCGTATTTCACCAAGGGGAGATATAACAGAAGGATAAATCCAAAGGACAACCCACACTCTAGAAAGTTCTCCACACAGAGAACTAAGGCTTTGTTGCTGGCTCTAACTGGTGGTGCTGAGGTTCTTCTCCTGTTAGCAGGAATCTTTCCAGAGAAGATCCTCAGCCCACATATATATTTTGTCCATATATATATGTATGTGAATATATATACACACATATATATTCACCCAGCAGAGCATACACCTTTTGTTTTTTTGTTTTATTTTTTTGTTTTCCCTAGGAGGAACCTTAGCTCCTATGCAAATAGACTTCTAATAGTCCCTCTACACCCACACCTTTGTGCTGGAGACACCCAGACATGTCAGAATTCTCTTAACCTTATTCACTGACTTATTCCTTTCTGACCAAAGCTCAGAAAAAACCCCGAGTCCCAGTATTATAAGCTGCAAAGTGGTATTCCATCTCTGAACCCAAATTGTACAGGGTTATATTTTATAACATCTTAGGAAGAGCCATGAATGCCACATTGAAGTGTTTGGGTGTGTGTGTGTGTGTGTGTGTGTGTGTGTGTGTGTGTGTGTGTGTGTGTGTAGGTGAAGAAAAGAATTATTCATACACATGAACATCCTCAAAATTCATTCTTCACTACTATTACCCCAAGATGGGGTAAAGGTAACTTCAGAGTCTTTTGATAATTAACATCACGATATTCAGTATAATGATCACATAATTGAAGATAACTTTGAGTTGGGAGAGGGGAAATTAGATTGAAGGAGTAAGGGCAGAGCTAAATTGTCTGCACAAGGCAAACATGGGGATTGGGGAGATGGTCCCTTCTAGTGACCACCATGGCTCCACAGAGGGCACTACTGCTACTGCCCCCAACCCCCTCGCAGCTCCGAGGGCTCTGTGGATGTTTCAGTTCCCTGCCCTGCCCATGACCACTGCTGCTACTCAGGGTACAACAGGGCCTCCCTGTGACCACCTCTGCTCCATGGGGCTCCATGACAAAGGCCCTGGAATGCACTGTGCAGTGTCTCCTGGGAAGCAGAGAGAACGGCTCTCTCTGCTTTGATTTACTTTCTGCCAGATAGGTGCATATGATGCTCTGGAGTGCCTGATGTTTATACGTTTTACTTATATAGCTGCTCTGCTCTTTAGGTGATTCGTATTTCACCAAGGGGAGATATAACAGAAGGATAAATCCAAAGGACAACCCACACTCTAGAAAGTTCTCCACACAGAGAACTAAGGCTTTGTTGCTGGCTCTAACTGGTGGTGCTGAGGTTCTTCTCCTGTTAGCAGGAATCTTTCCAGAGAAGATCCTCAGCCCACATATATATTTTGTCCATATATATATGTATGTGAATATATATACACACATATATATTCACCCAGCAGAGCATACACCTTTTGTTTTTTTGTTTTATTTTTTTGTTTTCCCTAGGAGGAACCTTAGCTCCTATGCAAATAGACTTCTAATAGTCCCTCTACACCCACACCTTTGTGCTGGAGACACCCAGACATGTCAGAATTCTCTTAACCTTATTCACTGACTTATTCCTTTCTGACCAAAGCTCAGAAAAAACCCCGAGTCCCAGTATTATAAGCTGCAAAGTGGTATTCCATCTCTGAACCCAAATTGTACAGGGTTATATTTTATAACATCTTAGGAAGAGCCATGAATGCCACATTGAAGTGTTTGGACATAGTTACACAGACAATGAATTAGGTAGGTAGGTGTGTGTGTGTGTGTGTGTGTGTGTGTGTGTGTGTGTGTGATGATATATATGCATGTATGCACACATTTATTAGTTATTCACCTTTAGAAGCTTGTAATGTTTTTAGTCTGCTATGTATGTCCAGCCAAAGTATCAATGTTCATGGTCAGATTTAGTATTTACGAGGCTGAAATAAGCAGTGGTAGAAATTTTTTAGAAGGTTTAATAAATAACTTGAATAAAGCAAGAGACCTTTGAATACTACAGCAGTTATGTTCTCATCAGCCCAGCATCCCCTTCTTTGGAGGAGTCAGTCCTTACCCATCCCATGTATTTAGGAGTCAAGAGCTAGCCCACTTTCTCTTGCTCCTGGCATATGTCTCAGGCTCAGCCAGTCAGGGTACTACAACCTCTGACACACAGTGATGAATTTAGGAAAGGGCATGTGATTAAAGCACCATCAATCAAAGTCTTCTGGACTTTTTTTTTTATACTAGAGACATAGAGATTTTTATCTCTTATTCTGAATTTAAAGCTGGAAGACTGCTGTGAGCATGGAGCTATCTATTGACAATCTTTTCCTCACTACATAGAAAGAGTCTTTGGAGAATAAAACCAAGCAGGGTCTAACTGAGCTGAGAGATGCAAAGAGAGCAACAGAACTCTGATGATATTATTTGAGCTCCTAGGAGCAACCATGCTTGGCTTCTCAGTTCCATCAGCAAGTAAACTGCTTTTTTCTTCTCTTGTACTTAAGCCAGTTTAGGGTGGTATCTGGCTAACATACTTCATAATACAAAATCAACTCAGGGGAAAAAGCAAAATTGATAAATTGATTCAAAAAGTGCTGAAGGAAGATTTGATCTAAGGAAATACTGTCATTCTGTCCTATAACGGATACCAGAATTCAGTCAAAGGGAACCTAGAACTTTCACAATTTAATCCTCTACAAATGAGAAATTTAGGACCCAGAAGCTTGCCATCTTGGCTGAGCGGACATAGCAAATAAGAGGACAAGTTGTGAGTCTGGATTTGTCTCCAAATTCTAGGCAGTCTTCATCAGACAAGGAGAAATTATCCACTCTGCCAACATATTTCATTAAGCAAATATGGGGAAACAAGAAGAGAACAAAATAAACATGTAGGTTATTGCACTAATAATTCATTAGGAATTATATGATTCATTTTTTTGTTCAAAATTGAGAAATTAAGTCTCACATCACACACACAACCCCCCCGCCAGCCCCAAATTCGATTCAGGTTAGAACATGTCCTATATTTTTCCTCTAAGCCAGGAAAATGCCCAATCCACACCAGATATATTTGATGCCCACTACAAAGTGGCTGAGCTCCTATCCTGCTGTAAAGAATGGACTTCCTTCAGCTCTTTCCATGAGCATCTTTAAATATCTCTATTCACCACTAGTCTATGCCCTTCTCTCCTTTTTTTCTCTGTCCAATTTTTTTTTTTTTTTTTTGCGGTACGCGGGCCTCTCACTGTTGTGGCCTCTCCCGTTGCGGAACACAGGCTCCGGACACGCAGGCTCAGCGGCCATGGCTCACGGGCCCAGCAGCTCCGTGGCATGTGGGATCCTCCCGGACCGGAGCACGAACCCATGTCCCCTGGATCGGCAGGCAGACTCCCAACCACTGCACCACCAGGGAAGCCCTCTCTGTCCATTTTTGATCAAATTTAACTCATTCTAATTCAACAAATATTTATTGAGAATCTATTATGTGTTAGATGCCATGCTGAGCAGATAACTTGGTTGATGAATGGATTGTGGCTTCTTGTCTCAAAAGAATGAGTGATGTTTGCCTTCCTCCTGATCCATTCTCCACCTTCCCATACCCAGTAACCAATCTTTTGTGTACCGGAGATTGGATCTTCTGTTGATAAACAGGAGAAGTAACTTGTTTTTAAATGTCTGGGTTGAAGCCACTGTTATAGGTTGAATTATAATCCCCCCAAATCCATATGTTGAAGGTCTAGCCCCCCAGTACCTCAGAATGTAAACTTATTTGGAATTTACAGATATACTTAGTAAAGTTAAGATGAGGTCATGAGGGTAGGCTCTAATCCAATGTGACTGGTGTCCTTACCAAGAGGGGGAAATTTGGACATAGACATGCAGAGAGTATAGACGGTGTGAAGATACAGGGAGAACACATGTGAATATAAAGATGACAACCTACGAACCAAGGAGAGGGGCCTGGGAGAGATCCTTCCCTCACAGCCATCAGACATATCTAATCTTGGGCTTCCCTGGTGGCACAGTGGTTGAGAATCCGCCTGCCAATGCAGAGGACACGGGTTCAAGCCCTGGTCTGGGAAGATCCCACATGCTGTGGAGCAACTTAGCCCATGCGCCACAACTACTGAGCCTGCACTCTAGAGCCCACGAGCCACAACTACTGAGCCCACGCACCTAGAGCCTGTGCTCCACAACAAGAGAAGTCATCGCAATGAGAAACCTGTGCACTGCAACAAAGAGTGGCCCCCGCTCGCTCGCTCGCCACAACTAGAGAAAGCCCGCACAGCAACAAAGGCCCAACGCAGACATAAATAAATAAATAAATTTAAATTAAAAAAAAAAAAGAACGACAGGAATCTGCAATCACACATGAGAAAAGGTAGAGTGGGAACACAGCATGGCTAACTGGGTCCTGAACTCCTGCTCTGTGGTGTCAGGAGCCATGTTGAAGGTTCCAGGAACCAGGATAGGTACTGAAGGCATAGATGCCATGAACACAGGAGCTGCTCACTTTGGAATGGCCCATGTGAACAATGAAAATCTCATGGGCACCATAGTGGACTGAAGAACAGAGCCCCTTCCCCATGCTTCAGGACTGCATTAACTCAGCTGGACTGCTGAATGCTGCCCATGCCACTATCCAGAAATAACTGATATTGGATTTCTTGTCAATCCTGACAAAGGGGATTCATTTAGATTGAGAAAAATAATATAGGTGAACTTCCTTACATTCTAATAATGTGGAGGAAAGTTTTAAAAGGAATGATTGGTGGAAGAGTCTACTCTTTCACTTCATACCCACTTTACAGATGAAGCCCAGAGAGGTCAAGTACCTTGCTCAAAGGCACACAGCCAGTAGTTGTTTTGAAAACAAAGCCTGTTCCCCATCTCCTCTGTGAGTTCTTCATTAATAAGCTCCCAGCAGGTAGGTCACACGTAGCAGATAATTAAGGTCACTGATGACCTCCTCTCTGCCCTTCTTTTTGTTCCAGAGAGCAGAGTGGCTTGTCTTCCCTAACCAGGGAACACATGCCCTTTCAAACAGGTCTCCAAGGATCTTTGCTGAATAAACATGAATACCAGCAATCATTCAGAACTGGACAGCAGCATAAGTGGTCCCAAATGCCAATGCTTTCATCTACGAAGTGTTAGGGTTGGGTTCCCCAGTGTTAGGGTTGGCATTTTTCATCACTGTGCTTTAGCTGAAATGATACCTGGTAAGGCTTCCTGAGTGCTGAAAATTGCAAAAAGATAGATTTCATAATATATGAAGGAGCGTACCAAGCCACAAGATGCAGATGTTAATAATAATCTTGCCCTAATTCTCTTCTAATTCTGGAAGTCATTATTACTGTGTACAGATTAAGAAGAAGCTAGCTAGCCTGATGAATATTTGGCACATCCTGGAAGAGCAGTCTTTTTGATAGATGAATTACTCTGCCATTCACCAAGGTTCTCTTCAGCTCTCCAAACCCTTAAGAAGTAGGAGAAAATGGGAATTAAGTGACCACCTGGGAAAATAAAGGAGCCTCCATTCTCTATCCTGGATCTTACCCCTCTACCAGCTTTCAAAATGCGTACACACAGTTGTTTCCCTAGAGCAGGCAGCACCTTTTTTATATCTTTCATTTACAACATTTCCAAAGGGAGAGTAAGGAGGATCCTGGGGACTTTACAAAGCCTGCATTCATTGTACAGATAAGAAAAATGAAGCCTAGAAAAATGGAAGGGTATTCCCAAGATGCTTTGGCTATTTACAGGACTGGAAACAGGAACCCAAGTTTTATCCCTTCTCCAAGTATGGAGTTTTCATCCTACAGTAAGTTGGCAGTGCAGGGTCTTAGGGTCTCTGTGGCCCAAAAGATCTCATAATAGGCAAACAGTGACAAAGTATTTCAATCAACAGTTTTGGTCTCTGTGACGACATGCCAGCAATTTACTATTTTCTCCAATTGGTTTGTTTGCTTTATAAGAATTTTCAAAAATTCTGTTTTTACTGAAGATGCCAGAAAATTGAAAGGTTTATTTAAAGGGAGCTAATACTTATTGAACACTTACTATGTGCCAGGCTAGTGCTACACTATGTTATCTCAGTTAATCCTCACAACAACTTTATGAGGTGGGTTGTATTTGTATCCCCAGTTTACTGATGAGGAAAGAAACTTAAGGAACTTTCCTTGGGTCATACAGATAGCAAGTGGCAGATCCAGAGTAAAACCCATATTTGTCTGATTCCAAAGCCCATGCATTCATTTTCTATTGCTGCATAACAAATTATCACAAATTTAGTGATATACACAAATCCATTTTTGGATTACAGATCTTACAGTTCTATAGGCCAAGAATCTGGGTGAGTTTGGCTGGGCTGTGCTCAAGGTATTTATCACAAGGCCAAAATCAAGGTATAGGCTGGCTGGGCTCTTATCTGCGGGCTCTGGGGAGGCATCCACTTCCAAGATCATTCAGATTGTTGGCAGAAACCAGTTGCTTATGATGGTAGCACTGGGGTCCCTGTTTTCCCACTGGCTGTCAGCCAGAGTCTGATCTTTGCTTCTAGAGACCACCTGCATTCCCTTTCACTTGTCCCCTCTATCCTCAAAGCAGCAAGGGCATATCCTGTCCTTCTCATGCTTGTGCAATTACATCAGGCAGCCTAGGTAACCTCTGTATCTTAAGATCAAGTGACATGGAACTTCACTTACACCTGAAAAATCCCTTCGCAGCAGTACCTCGATCGTGTTTTATTGAAACTAAACAAGAGGGACAGGAATCTTAAGGAGTGAGAGATGACATAGGCTGAGGGTTAGAAGATAAATAGGGTGAGAGAGGAGGAAATAGTGAGGCCTAGGGAGACCCAGCTCCTATGATGTTCCAGCCACAGGGAGCCATCACTATACAGCTCACTCCATTTCTACCACTTGGGAAAATTAAAGCAGTATTAATAGAGCTTCCAATTTTTCAAGGTCAGAAATCTGGATTGTTATGTGAAATCATTCAATTAGAAAAAGTTTACAACTGCTTTAAAAATAAAACCCACCTAAGGACTTACTGTATAGCACAGGGAACTATACCCAATATTTTGTAATAACCTATAAGGGAAAAGAATCTGAAAAAGAGTGTATATATATATATATATATATATATTTATATTTATATATATTTATATGGAGAGTATATATATTTTTATATATATACTATGTATTTTTATATATAGTATATATATTTATATATACTCTCTATATAAATACATATAGTATATATATTTATATATACTATATGTATTTATATAGAGAGTATATATGTATTAATATATATATACTATATATATATAACTGAATCACTTTGCTCTACATCTGAAACCAATACAACATTGTAAATCAACTCTGCTTCAATAAAAAAACAGATATATATATATATATATATATATATATGTATAACTGAATTACTTTGCTGTATACTTGAAACTAACACAACACTGTAAATCAAGTATACTTCAATTTAAAAAACTCATCAATTAAAAAAAAAAACATCTATCCTCAGCTAGGTAGGAGCTTCAGGCCAACAGTTAGAAACTGAACAAATTCTGTGACCATGACTGTTTTCTCCCTGATTCCTTAATCCAGTCACTTGAAGTGTCCTCACATCTATAGCCCTGTTTTTGCTCACCAGTCCTGGGCTCCCCATCTTGGTACCATCCACACAGCTGCTCACCACACTCCGAAGGGTTTTCCAAAGACAGATGATCTTCAGAGCTTAACAAAGTCTTTCTTAATCACCTGGGGTAGGGTTTCTCCAGATGGTCCTGAAGACAAATTCTCTGTTCTCTTACAGATAATCTGCACAGACTGACGCCAGAATACCCCTTTCCAGGTTGTTGCTTGTCTGCCTGCCCCACTAGACTGTAAGCTCAAAGAAAGCAGGACCCAACCACGCCTTATCTGACATCCCCTTACTTGAAGTAATTGTCTAGATTCACTTAGTTATTATTTCTTGAATGAATAAAAGGCATTCTGCAACGCTGAGCACTATCTATACGCTCCTAAAAGTTCAGTGGATATACTGGGTCTATATTCAGAACTGAAATCACAGGGCAAGACTGTTTACTTGAGAGTCTAAATACAGAAATTAATCAAACAATGGAGCTACTGTTTAAATGTCTTTTGAATGGACATTCATTTTTAAAAGTTATTATTGATATGATAATTGGAAAAGAATCTCCTGTGGGTAGGACACAGTGGAGGTGTGCTCTACTGAGCTACAAGGGAGCAGCTAGAGTTGTCACCCAGCCTAGGACGTGGTACAGCCAGGGTGGACAGAGTAGGATGGATCGTAAAAGAGGAATGCTAGTAATGTGGTAACTCCAACAGTCTCCGGTTATTTTATAACTCAACATGTAAAAAAAGAATTTAAAGGCATTGATTTACAATTATGTATATAGACATTCTATACCCTACTCCTTAATCCTTATAGTAGAAGAAAACCCTAAGGGGACTTCTAGAACATAGTGAGGTCTAGACCATCTGTTTTCTATCACCTTGTTCCTTTGGAGCTAACTCCAGTAATATCGTTAATCCAAAGCAGATCAGACCCTGGACGTTCCAGGAGACCAAAATACTACAGTTCCTTGTCCATGTTTCTGGGACGTCATCTTGTGCCGTGTACATGAACTAGTCTCTCTCCAGTCATGGTCACTGCTATGGAAACTCTTCCTAGGACAACAAGAATGCAGTTTACAGCTGCCCCAGGCTTGGCCCTGCCAGAGATACTCCATTTCACTCTAAGTAAATACCTGTTCATGCTACCTCCAAATATAGTTGATGTCTATACTTCCCTGTAAAAACAAACACCAGTAGAGCATTCTAGTAGAAAGCTCACCTACCTGGAGTCAAAAGACAGTGTCCAGTTCCATCTCCTATTAGCAAACTCTGTGATCCTGAGGAAATTACCTAATCCCTCTGGGTCTCATTTTATTCAACTGTAAGATAGGGTTTCTTTCAACTATAAACATGTATGTCACCTACTTTTATACTGATAAGAAATGGTCTTATTTATATCAGTACTTCCTTACTTAGACTGTAGGCATGGACTCTTTCTATATGGAGTAATTTTCTTTGTAAAGAACCCAGACTAGTACACATAGAATCCGCACATCTCTGAAGACCAAATAAACCATAGGTGAAACATAAAACTACACGGTTGCTCTAACTATTATTCTACACTGCAAAGGATAGTTTATTTGGTTATATGGGATTTGCCTTCCATGTTTCTCCTGATTTAAGAAGAAAAGAGCTACATAATTATGTAAAGAAGAAATCGATTGCTTCTAAAACCTTCAGTCATAAAGAGTGTTTTGTTTTGTTTACAAACAAGCAAAAACCCTTTAATGTTTAAGCTCAGGGAGCAAGAAGACAGAATTTCACTGTGAAAAAAATACTAGATAAATTCATCAAACAACACACACACACACACACACACACACACACACACACACACACACACTATCCATCCATCCATCTGCCAAACTCCATCAATTTCATTCACTCCTCTGATCTCTCCCAGGACTTGCTGGAACTCAACTCTCTCCTTTGCTGAACTTTTCATGTGATATGGATAACAAAGAAATTAGACTACATTGTAAACATGATCTTACAAAACCAGAATCTTGACATGTAACCAAAAGTTTATGAAGGGTGAAGAGGAATGTTCTTAATGGAAGGGGCCAACAGTAGGGGTGTAGCCAAGCTGGGACAAGGAAATCTGTATTTGAGAAATGAAGTGCCTTCCTCTTTCCCAGGAGAGTAACGGTCTGCCCTAGTGGTCTCCAAACAGGGGAGTGAATGTTTCCAGGGGGTGTGCCATGATGATCCAAAGAGTGTGAGAAGAAAATTCTAGAAAATATTAGAACTTCCATTTGCATTTATTTGTATATAAAAATAAAAAGAAATCAAGACCTACTGATATTTATAACACAGATTGACATAAGCATCTTCATTTGGTCAGTCCAATGTCTCACATACAGTGACACTGATCTGGTTAAGGGAATTTTTGAAACTTACTCTTAAGTACTTAAACTAAACTGACCTTTACAAAATGGACAAATGACAATTTTGTAAAGAGACAGAATTTGGAAGATCACATCAATAATCCAAGTATATTAATGGCAGAACTGACATTTCTCCTACTTCTGGCATGAGTTCTTTTTTTTTTAATTAATTAATTAATTTATTTATTTATTTATTTTGGCTGCATTGGGTCTTCATTGCTGCGCATGGGCTTTCTCTAGTTGTGGCGAGCGGCAGGGGGCTACTCTTAGTTGTGGTGCACGGGCTTCTCATTGCGGTGGCTTCTCTTGTTGTGGAGCACGGGCTCTAGGAGCATGGGATTCAGTAGTTGCAGCTCAAGGGCTTAGTTGCTCTGCGGCATGTGGGATCTTCCCAGACCAGGGCTCGAACGCGTGTCCCTGAGTTGGCAGGCAGATTCTTAACCACTGCCCCACCAGGGAAGTCTCTAGCATGAGTTCTTAATGAGCCACATATTTAATTTGTTCTTTCGATGTACAATTTGATATTTTAATAACAAGTGAGAAAATATCTGCTTCTCAAAAGACAGATGCGGAACTGCAGGTACAGAGGGATGACTAAAACGTTACATGTGGATTTTCAACTGAGCAGAGAGGTGGTGCTCCTAACTCCCTCATTGTTCAAGGGTCAACTGTGTATTACAGGCCAAGTCCTGCCATTGTAACAATGATACCTTCTATGATGAGGATGTGTATCTACTTTTACACCAGTTCAAAAACACAGTGGATTTATGACCTTTGAAATATCCTTAGATATTAGTGGAAGTCCAGGCAAAGATGGTTAATAAAGACAGTTCCTTAGAGGTTCTCGCAATGAATTCCAAAATACTTCTTGCTCATGTATTCAAGTTTGAGGAGAGCACATAGTGTTGGGTAAGTTCAAAACTAGGCTCTCAAAAAAAATAATGCTCTTTCTGTAGATTCTAGAATAAACTGTTAACAAAGAAGACACCTTTCTTTTGTAGGCTGCAGCAGCACCTCTGCCTCCCCTGTTCCAAAAATTTTATTTGAAACATCATTTGACATATCCAACTGAGTGTGCCAATACCAGCGTAGTGCTTGATCTATCCTTAAGAGCTGCCTCAAGATCCTCCCCTCCCACCCTGAGTGCCACCAACTTCACATCACTGTCATTCTATAATATTGATATTTCTCTACACTTTTTGGAGGCCAGAAGCAGGAAAATGTAGCTCAAAGATCTCACCTTGAGGTCAGATGTCGCCCAGAGCTCCAGAGACAGTCTCTCTAATGGCAGGCTTAGTGTTTAACCTGAATTCATTTCAGGTGTGTCTCCAATGGTTTGTAATTATAAGAACTGGAAGCATTTCTTAAGAATTAACTATATGACTCCTAAGCACTTTCCATGTATTTTCTCATTTAACCTTATTATTATAATACTATTATTATCCTCATGATAAAATGAGGAGATTGAGGCCTGGAGAGGTTAAATAACTGGCTCAAGTTACACATCTAGTAAGTGGAAGATCCAAGGCTCAAATCCAGGTTAGACCTGGGAGCCGGATTCTTGGTAACAATGCTCTTCAGTCTTTTCTAAGATTTGCTTTTCTCCTTGGCTGACAGTTTACATGACAAGTGTTAAATTAAGGCCAACTACTTTTCTTCCTCCTGGACTCTTTCTACTTTCAAACTGTCAATTTTTTTTAAAAACCTATACATAATTTTTTTACCAACATACTTTCTATAAAAAAATAATTAAAAATCCACTAAAAATCAATTTCTGCTTGGAATCTGTAAGATATTATACATTTCAAAAGGGGGCTGTGAATCTGAACAGGCAACCTACCGTATGATTCCAACCATATGACATTCTGGAAAAGGCAAAACTATGGATACAGTAAAAGATCAGTGGTTACAATGGTTTTGGGAGGAGAAAGGGAAGAGTAGGTGAAACACAGGAGATTTTTAGTGCAGTGAAACTATTCTGTATGACACTCTCATGATGGATACCTGTTATTAAACATTTATCAAAATCCATTGCATGTACAATGCAAAGAATGAACCCTAATGTAAACTGTGGACTTTGGTTAATTAAAAAAAAGTGGAGGGATTTGTGGCCTCAAAACACTCTTGAGAAAATAGACAAGTCACATACTGGAAGAAAATGTTCACAACAAGTATATCTGCCAAAGTCTGCTGTCTAGAATATATGAAGAACTTCCACAACTTAATAATAAGACAAACAATGCAATTAAAAAATGGACAGAAGATTCAAGAGACAATTCACATATTTGTTTTCACATTTTTGCATAAAGAAGACATGCAACTGGCCAACAGGCATATGAAAAAGTGTTCACATCATTCATCCAGGAAAAGCAAATTCAAATTGTAATGAAATACCACTACACACCTACTAGAAGGGCTAAACTGTAAAATATTGACAATATCAAATACTAGAGCAATTGGAATTCTCATATATTGCTGGTGGGAGTGTACAATGGAATGACCATTTCAGAAACCTCACAGTTTCTTCAAAAGTTCAACATACATATACTCTATGACCCAGCAATTCTACTCCTATTTATCCAAGAAATTTAAAAACATTTACAGCAAAAGTCAAATAAAACTGTTCATAGCATCTTTTTTCATAACAGTCCCAAGCTGGAAACATCCCAGATGTCCATCAATAGGAGAATGGATTAGTAAACTATGTATTTTCCTATAATGGAATCTTACTCTGCAATAAAAAGGAATCGGCTACTGATACTTGAAATAACATGAGTCATTCTCAAAAATATTATGCTAAAGAAAGAAGCAAGATGCAAAAGATGACATACTATAGGATTCAGTTTACATGAAACTTTGGAATATACAAAAATATCATATAATGATAAGTAATAGGATTAGTGGTTGTTTCTGTTAGGGGGATTGTCTGGGCAGGTACACATGTAACTTCTGGGTTGATGGAAATGTTCTGTGTCTTGATAGGGGCACAGTCTTCAAAAGAGTATGTGTTTATCAAAACTGATTGGACACGGGCTTCCCTGGTGGTGCAGTGGTTGAGAATCTGCCTGCTAATGCAGGGGACACGGGTTCGAGCCCTGGCCTGGGAGGATCCCACATGCCGCGGAGCAACTAGGCCCGTGAGCCACAGCTACTGAGCCTAAATATGTAGAAAACAAGCATAAGGCTGCTAAACGGGAAAGGTGGGGAGGGGTGTGGCATTATCCAGGAGGTTGAAATTAGCAAAGATACCATTTCAAATACCAAATTGATAATTAACGAGGCCTACACGGGCGTCTGGAGCCTGTGCTCCGCAGTGGGAGAGGCCGCAACAGTGAGAGGCCCGCGTGCCGCAATGAAGAGTGGCCCCCGCTTGCCACAACTAGAGAAAGCCCTTGCACAGAAACGAAAATCCAACACAGCAAAAATAAATTAATTAATTAACTCCTACCCCCAACATCTTCTTTAAAAAGAAAACCGATTGGCCAGCACACCTAAGATATGAGCATTTCACGAGTAAATTATACTCCAATAAATAAAATTGTGAGGGCTTATCCTTTAATCTGTGATCAGAAGATACACGGGGGTAGTTATGGTGGTGGTGTTGGGGCATGCTTTACAAATGGAGATACATGTGTGTTAATCACTCTTTGCTGTATCCTTTTCATTGATTTCTCAGTGAGGGAGCAGTAATTGCCTCCAGGGTCCTGTGAATTACAGACCAGAACAGAAAGAGTAGCAAGGCTCAGCCTGTGCCAACAAGACATCAGCAGTACTTAATGTGGTTTTCAATTTCATTTCCTGCCCTGATTTAATGCTGCATATTGTAATTTCATAGAGTTTAACAAACAGCAGCAGGAGAGGCTGACATTACCATCAAGGCACAAGCCTCCAAATATAAATGGTGGTGATAAAAATAAATTAAAAGTAAACTAATGCCTAAATAAAGGTTCCAAGTACCAGGCTTCTGAGGAATTCGTGGATACAGATTGTTACACCATGAGAATACTTGGAAAGTGACTTAATCTGTGGCCTTTGGTCAAGGGAGAAAACAAAACTAGAGCAGTATCATTAATTTATTCTTCAGACATAAGAATTGCCCCGTAAAGAGAGACTAAGTCTGTTTTATGCCATGTAACCAACTGAAAAATAAAATCAATTATACTGAATACAAATGAGTTATTCTTGTATTTAACCGTATCATATAAAGGGGTGGTAAAGTTTTCTTAACTGAGAACGTATTGTACTGGTGAGATAGAGTGAACAGGGCAGTATCATCCACATTTCTGTAGACACAGTCAGTTGCATACATGATATTTCTTCCCTTTCCTCAACTTCTTCCTACTGCATCCCTAATTTTGTTTGGATGTCCAGCCTCTTTAATAGTGTCACCTGCTTCAAGGGAGAAGGGATGCTGACTGGTCAAGTTACTCACGCAATTGATTTAGATCAGCATGTGAGGCAGGCCAACGAGCCAAGCGCAGAAGTCAGTTAGGGACTTTCTGGGAAATGGTCTTTCTTATGTGAAAATTTTATAAGGACGAGCTCATTATTAGACATTTTCAGTGTCTGCGTGGGACAGCTGAAACTGTGCCAGTCGTACTGAGACCACAGGCAAGGAATTAGCAGAGGACAAATCAGACAAGCTGAGGAAGAACAGGAGAAGGAGGGGCTCTTAATGATGTCATGAGCCACAGGACTAATGAACTCTGGAGTTAAGCTCCTTGAGAATTCTTGTTAGCAGAAACGATGCCTTCATTAGTATTCAAGCCAATCGAAATTGAGGTTTTCTGTAACTTGCAGCCTGACTGGTATGCACCTGATAGTCAAACTACTATTTAGCTATTTTAGGGGTTGCCCCCCCAAATAATAACATCAACCCAAAGGGAGAAGGAAGATGCTATGCTCATTTTAGTACACCATCACCAACCATCTAGTGAATATCTATTAATTTCCATTTTCTTGGCATCTTAGGAGCACTTATTGTGTTCTGAGTGCCACTCTCTTGAAGTTGACTGGCCAAGGAGAAGATATTCCTCCACTGTGACAAGTTCTCCTGTCTCTTAATTAATTAAAAGACATTTAAGGAAAGAGTAGCAAGAGTAGCAAGCTTTTTCACTAGTGCTCAAACTTGATAAAGAAACTAGAGAATACTGACAGTTATTTACCAGATAATGAAGGGAAGTCAGAGAAATTCACTATTTTGTTAAATCTTTTATAAAACATTAATGAGGAAATGAGAGAATCCATACTGTGAAGGTCTATTTTTAATCATTAGGCACCTGACAATGGGAAAGTTTCTTACTTGAACTAGCACATATTTTTCTTAAACTTTAAAAATAAGCATGTGTGTGTGTGTGTGTGTGTGTGTGTGTGTGTGTGTACACATATATATATACTGTGAGGGTCTATTTGTAATCATTAGGCACCTTGACAATGTGAAAGTTTCTTACTTGAACTAGCATATATTTTTCTTAATGTGTAATATATATACACACACACACATACACATACAAGCTCCAAATTATATAAAAATGTGAATGCTTAGTGTGTATTATGCACTTGTACATGCATGTATTCTCTCTTACACATGTATACAGAAACATTAAACAGACATGTAGACATATGTATGTAAACACATGTAGAAAGGTCTGGAAAGATATACAAACTATGACTTCTTCTCTGACTGTTAAAGCAGTAGAGATAGATTGAGGAAGACAGATTGATGATCTCTAGTAGTTTGACTGTATACTTTATAAAACAAAGCACAGATTTTGTTTGATATATATATAAAGCGCTTATAAGTATAAAGAGCCTTAAAAATGTTCATACTTTTTGACTTAATTTCTCCTTTGTGAAGTCATCCTATGAAAATAATCTTAAATGTGGAAAAGACTTACATACAAAGTTATTTTCTACAGAATTATTTATAATAGAAAAGTATGTAAAACATCTTTATAATCATAGTAGATTCTTATTACGGAATATTTAGCTATTAAAATGGTAGTTATGGAGAATTATTTGACATGCAGAAATACAGAAGCTAAATAAGGAAAAAATTCAGGATGCAACTGTATATGTACAGCATTATATTTACCATGTAAGAAGGCTAAAAGTTTTGAAAATATATGCCAAAATTATATTAATATTTATCTCTAGGTTCATAGGGCTTGGATTTTTTCTTCTTATTTATAATTTTCTGTGTTTTCTAGAGTGGATCTAATTTTAAATTTTAAAAATGTATTGTGACTCCCAGGACTTGGACCCCGGGCTGGCCTCCCGTCTCCCGGGGAGCGGCCATGGAAACAGCAGGCTCTTCTTGGAGAACTGCCAGATAATGACATCCTGCCTCCTCACTGGCCCCGGGGAAAAGTCGCCCAGGGACTGAACTCCAGTAAATCAGGTGATTGGCTCATGGGGGTGTCCAGAGAAGGTAACTACTTTGCCCACGTCCTAAACTGCCTAGCCGGAAGATGAGCTGTAATGTTTATCAAGTGCCTATCTGAGCCGAGTGGATGAAAGGCTCTTGCTGCTCCAGCCAGGAATCAGGACTCTGCCTCTGAGGTGGGAGAGCCAACTTCAGAACACTCGTCAAGAAGAGACCTCCCAGCCCCACATAATATCAAACGGCGAAAATCTCCCAGAGATCTCCATCTCAACACCAGCACCCAGCTTCACTCAACGACCAGCAAGCTACAGTGCTGGACAACCTATGCCAACCATATAGCAAGACAGGAACACAACCCCACCCACTAGCAGAGAGGCTGCCTAAAATCATAATAAGTCCACAGACACCCCAAAACACACCACCAGACGTGGACCTGCCCACTAGAGAGACAAGATCTAGCCTCATACACCACAACACAGGCACTAGTCCCCTCCACCAGGAAGCCTACACAACCCACTGAACCAACCTTAGCCACCGGAGACAGACATCAAAAACAATGGGAGCTACGAACTTGCAGCCTGCAAAAAGGTGAACCCAATCACAGTAAGATAAGCAAAATGAGAAGACAGAAAAACACACAGCAGATGAAGGAGCAGGATAAAAACCCACCAGACCTAACAAATGAAGAGGAAATAGGCAGTCTACCTGAAAAAGAGTTCAGAATAATGATAGTAAAGATGATCCAAAATCTTGGAAATAGAATGGACAAAATGCAAGAAGCAGTTAACAAGGACCTAGAAGAAATAAAGATGAAACAGACAATGATGAACAACACAATAAATGAAATGAAAAATACTCTAGATGGGATCAATAGCAGAATAAATGAGGCAGAAGAACGGATAAGTGACCTGGAAGATAAAATAGTGGAAATAACTACTGCAGAGCAGAATAAAGAAAAAAGAATGAAAAGAACTGAGGACAGTCTCAGAGACCTCTGGGACAACATTAAACGCACCAACATTCGAATTATAGGGGTTCCAGAAGAAGAAGAGAAAAAGAAAGGGACTGAGAAAATATTTGAAGAGATTATAGTTGAAAACTTCCCTAATATGGGAAAGGAAATCGTTAATCAAGTCCAGGAAGCACAGAGAGTCCCATACAGGATAAATTCAAGGAGAAATACGCCAAGACACATATTAATCAAACTGTCAAAAACTAAATACAAAGAAAGCATATTAAAAGCAGCAAGGGAAAAACAACAAATAACACACAAGGGAATCCCCATAAGGTTAACAGCTGATCTCTCAGCAGAAACTCTACAAGCCAGAAGGGAGTGGCAGGACATACTGAAAGTGATGAAGGAGAAAAACCTGCAACCAAGATTACTCTACCCAGCAAGGATCTCATTCAGATTTGATGGAGAAATTAAAACCTTTACAGACAAGCAAAAGCTGAGAGAGTTCAGCACCACCAAACCAGCTTTACAACAAATGCTAAAGGAACTGCTCTAGACAAAAACACAAGAGAAGGAAAAGTCCTATAATAACGAACCCAAAACAATTTAGAAAATGGGAATAGGAACATACATATCGATAATTACCTTAAATGTAAATGGACTAAATGCTCCCACCAAAAGACACAGATTGGCTGAATGGATACAAAAACAAGACCCATATATATGCTGTCTACAAGAGACCCACTTCAGACCTAGAGACACATACAGACTGAAAGTAAGGGGATGGAAAAAGATATTCCATGCAAATGGAAACCAAAAGAAAGCTGGAGTAGCAATTCTCATATCAGACAAAATAGACTTTAAAATAAGGACTATCAGAAGAGACAAAGAAGGACACTACATAATGATTAAGGGATCGATCCAAGAAGAAGATATAACAATTGTAAATACTTATGCCCCCAACATAGGAGCACCTCAATACATAAGGCAAATACTAACAACCAT
>NW_006793908.1:1960457-1972473 GCF_000442215.2 Lipotes vexillifer
AGGGAAACCGGCTCGGTTCTTTGTGGCTGCCTGGAGGGGGGGGATAGGGAGGGGGGGAGGGAGGGAGACAAAGAGGGAAGAGATATGGGAACATATGTTTACGTATAACTGATTCACTCTGTTATAAAGCAGAAACTAACACACCACTGTAAAGCAATTATACCCCAATAAAGATGTTAAAAAAAAAATGTATTGTAAGAAATATAAGAACTTATATTTGAATTAAACACTACCAAGCTTAAACTAATTAAAAAGTACATATATTAAAATTTGGCCATTCAAAATGAATGTATAGCATTTTAAAATATATTGTAAGAAATATAAGAACTTATATTTGAATTAAACACTACCAAGCTTAAACTAATTAAAAAGTACATATATTAAAATTTGGCCATTCAAAATGAATGTATAGCATTTTAAAATATAGATGAAACACATTTCAAAAACTGATTGTACAATATATGAAACCACAATAACAACCTCAAAAAATTTTAAATACTGAAATACATTTTCCCTGAATATAACACAATAAAAGTAGAAATTAATAACAAAGGATGACAAAAATAATAATCACTTGAAAATTAAAACCAACTTTCAAAATAAGTCTTAAAGATGTAATCTAAATTAAAATTACAAGCTCTTTGGAAATGATTTATAATAAGGACACTTCATGTTAAAACTTGTGGGCTATGGTCTAAGTGGTATTCAGTGGAAAATTTATAGCTTTTTATGCATGTATTAGAAAATGAGGAAGAATGAAAAGAAATCAGAATTTAGTGCAAGAAAGTAGCAAAAGAACATAGACTCAAAGAAATAAAAGATTAGTTACAAGGGCAGAAGTAAATAATTTTTTTAAAACCTTGAATTTACAAAGTTAGAAGAATTATTCAATAAAATAAAATCTTATTTGACATCAAAATTTTGGCAAATCCAGTTAAGGAAAATTCAAAGACACAAATAAACCACTTTGGAAATGAGATAAAGGACATAATTTCAGATACACAGATTTTAAAAATTGTATCATCGCATATAAAACTTTTTAAAACATATTTAAAAATTGGGATGAAATGAATATTTTCCAGGAAAAGAAAATGACCCAAATTGGCCACAAAAGAAGTAAAAAACTTGAATAGACAAATAATCATAGAAGAAATCATAGAAGAAACTATGTATGTATGTATGTATTCTGATAACTTCCTTTTAAAACAAATTCACCAAACTCAAATGGTTTTACAAGAGATTTCTTTCATAACAGATAATTTTCCTTCCTTGAAAAAATTGTTCTGGAGCTTAGAAAAATATGGAAAACTTTCTACATCAGTTTATGGAACTAGCATAGCTGTGAAACCAAAATTTATTTATGAATATCACATACATAAAAACATTCTATGCCCCTGTCACTTATGAATATACATTTTTTAAAAAGCTAAATAAGCTACTAGCAACTGATATCGAGAAGTGCATTTAAAGAAAAAGACAGCACCATCTTGTCAAGTTTATACCAAGATAAACAATCCCAAGTATGATTCAATCTAGGAAATGTAAATGTAATGTAATAAAATATAAAAATGTAAATGTAAAGATTTGCTGTACCGTATCTACCAGAAACCTACAAGTGTAAGTATCTTATTTAGTAGTCAGGTGGTAGAATTATGTTCTTTAAAGCAAATGAAATATAAGGATGCTTATTATCATCACTGCATTCTGTATTGGACTGGAGTCAGTAACCAATGTAATAAGATATTTATTTGTAAAAGAAAAGGGGATGCTATAATTATTTCCAGGTCTTTTGATCATTTACCTAGAAATGATCAATTGATCCGAATCCCCTTTTCCGAGAGAAGCGGTCTCCATTTCACCACAGCAAGATCTATAAACTTATCTGTAGAGGTACTCATATTTTCGGTTTTCTCTCAAATTCTGATAGAAGGTATACCTCTCCTCTTATCAAAGATCACTCCCATTCCACTCAAGCTCTGGGTCTCCTCCCTTCTCTTCTCTCAAAGACTCTGCTCATGCATTTTCTTCCTCCTCCCTCTCCTGCATCTTTGATTTTTTTCCTTCCTTCTGGATCACTTACTCATTTCAGCAGATAAAGAAGCTCTGATAGCTAAAATCTTTTGAACGAGCAAATCATTCTTTGCCTCCCTATGCCCTTCCTGCAACAACTTCATTTCTTCACTCCTTTTGCAAGAAAACTTTAAGGAGTTAACTGTACACTCCAGCTGCCTCCACTCCTCATCTCCCATTATTATGCAAATCATTCCAGCCTGGCTTTCACCCCAACCTGGCTTTCACCCTCTGGCTTTCACTGAAGTTGTTTTTATTTTTTTATTTCTTCTTTTAAGAATAAATTTATTTATTTATTTGTTTGTTTGTTTTTGGCTGCGTTCAGTCTTGGTTGCTGCGTGTGGGCTTTCTCTAGTTGCGGCGAGCAGGGGCTACTCTTCGTTGCGGTGCACGGGCTTCTCATTGCGGTGGCTTCTCTTGTTGCAGAGCACGGGCTCTAGGCGAACGGGCTTCAGTAGTTGTGGCCCACAGGCTTAGGTGCTCCACAGCATGGGGGATCTTCCCAGACCAGGGCTCGAACCCATGTCCCCTACATTGGCCGGCAGATTTTTTTTTTTTTTTTTTTTTGCGGTACCCAGCCCTCTCACTGTTGTAGCCTCTCCCATTGCGGAGCACAGGCTCCGGACGCGCAGGCTCAGCGGCCATGGCTCATGGGCCCAGCCGCTCCACGGCATGTGGGATCTTCCCAGACTGGGGCATGAACCCGTGTCCCCTGCATCGGCAGGCGGACTCTCAACCACTGCGCCACCAGGGAAGCCCTGGCCAGCGGATTCTTAACCACTGTGCCATCAGGGAACTCCCTGAAGTTGTTTTTATGGTCATCAACTCTGCTGCTTCTTTCGCAACTTCTTAGCAGCGCTTGATGGCATTCTTGGAGCTCTCTCCTTAAAACTCCATCCTCTCTTGGCCTCTGTGACATCACTCTTTTCTGCAATTCCTCCTTCCTCACTTTCTCAGGCTCCTTTGCTATCTCCTACTCCTATAGTTTTCTATGGGTTGCTGTCTCTTCCTCTCAGAACTGACATCTAAATGCCACATTGACTTCTTTCTTCTCTCCCTGCAGTATCTCATCTGGTCCTATGTCTTTAAATTCTATCTACATGCTTCCAAATTCCAAGTTTATGTCTCTAGGACTGACTGTTCCCTTGAGCTCCAGACGAATCCATGCAACCATCTATTTGACATATTCATTTGGATGTCAACTCCCTGTTTCAAAGTAAACATTTCCCAGACAGAATCCTTGATCCTCCCTCTCGCTTAACAAAACATTATTCCCCAGTGTTTGTTACCTCAGAAAATGGCACCACAATCCACCCAGTTACTCAAGCCAAAACCTAATAATCCTCTCCATTAAATGCATCAGTGAGTCTGATTCATTCTACTTCATAGTACATCTTGAATGCAACCATTTCTCTAACATCCACTGCTGGCAAACTAGTCAAGCCACCATCACCTTGTTACTGAAACGCAAGTCCATGTGCCTGATGCAGTGAGGCCAAACAGTACCAGAACACTGGAGACTGGAACAGAGAAAGGTTCTAGTACAGCGCCATGCAAGAAGATGTGTGCTCCTGCCTTAAAAAAACCCCCAAACTTCCTGAAAGCTTTCAGCAAAGCCCTTCTATAGGTAAGGTGAGCGAGGGGTGTGGTTAGTTGCTGCAAACTTTTTGGTGTCAGATGCTTTGTTCTCGAGGTCAGGTCAAAGTCAGGTAATGGTGTTCCTGTAAATCTCCACCAAACAAATATTACTCTCTGTTCTGACAAGAAAGGGGAAGGTCCCAAGGCACAACTTTCACCCTTCAAGGTCCAGGCCTGGCTGAGAGAAGGGGGACCCTGCGGGCGTTGGTGGGGGTGGTGGCAGTTACCCTGCCCCGGAGCGTTCATCCAGCACCCAGTCTGGGTCCTCCCGCCAGTGTCCAGGCCTGGCTGAAGAGGCAGATCTCA
Source organism: Lipotes vexillifer (assembly GCF_000442215.2). NCBI lineage: Eukaryota > Metazoa > Chordata > Mammalia > Artiodactyla > Lipotidae > Lipotes > Lipotes vexillifer. The sequence goes on from NW_006793908.1 coordinate 1,964,472, forward strand.
GTGGGTGGCTCCTTCAGGTCCCCAGATCCTGCCCAGCGGTCAACGCTGAGGAAGCCAGGTGCCCAGGACCCAACTGACCCTCAGGCTCCTCAGGCCACCCAAACAGTGGGGGCCAGGTCCCCAAGACTGTGTCCCATGCAGACTGCTGCTGCCATTAGGTTGCACAGGCAGGGTTGGGGGAGAGGGTCACCGCTGCCCTAGGGCCTGGCCAGTGGGAGGTCTTGGCGAGGGCTCTGGAGCTCTGCAGGACACAGCCCCAGCCTGTTCCCTGGGCCCCCCTCACCACCCCCTCACCCGAGGGTGGGTGAGCTGGAGGGCCCTGGGGAGAAGGCCGGGATCTGCCTCTTACCTCACTCCCTACCTGATGACCGCCGACCCTTGGCTCAGTGCCCCTCTAATGACTGCTCATTGACAGCTGCTCACTTGGGGGCGGGGTCCACTGCAGCATCGACCGATGGCTGAGTGGCCCACTAACGGTTGGGCCATTTACAACCTCCTCCTACTTCTACTCCTGTTCACTGGAAGCTCTTCCTCCACATAGTCTGAGCAATTGTTTTAAAACATAAATCAGATTGCTGCACTATTCTGACCTTTTAATAGCTCCAAACTGCACTTACATTTGGACTCCTTGCCCCAGCCTAAAACACCTTATATTATATGGGTTCCTATCTACCTCTCTGAACTCCCACTTTGTCCACTCCCACTCCAGCCACTTGGATTTACTTTCTGTTCCTTGGACTGCCAAGCTCTTTCCAGCTTCAGGGCTTTTGCATTTGCTGTTTACTCTGCCTGGAAAGCTCCTGACATGGCTGAGTCTCTGGTCTCCAGCACCATCTCAGAGAAGCATTCCTTGGTGATACTTAGAGTGTCCTACTCCCTCTCTGTTACATCATTCTCTTTTATTTCCTTCATAGCATTACAGTTCTTGTGCTTGTATATTTGTTTCCCTGTTTGTGACTCATAATCCTCCACTAGAATGCAGTCTCTCTGGGCTTAGACCAACCATATCTCCAACACATAATAGGTGCTCAATAATTATTTTTTTAAATAAAACTTAAGATGTTAACTGGCCAATTATTAGAACTAATAGATGAGTTCAAAAAGGTGACCAGATACTATAGCAATAGGTAAACTTTAGTAGTGTTCCTTTTCCCAAGTAATAGCAATTAGAAAATATAATAGATTTTTTAAAACTCTCATTCACAATGGCAACAAAACCTTATTAAACCCCTATCAATAAACCTAACAAGAAATATACAAGAATGTATTTGAAGAAAACTATACAGCCTAACTGAAGTATATAAGAGAAAATCTGAGTAAGTAGACTAACATATTGTATTCCTGGGTGGGATTAAAGAAACCAAGTTCTCAAAATAAATTTACAAATTCAAGTTAGTCTCAATAATAATCTTAAAAGGATTAAAAAGCCCTTAACAAGTTGTTTCTGAAATTTATCTGGAGAAGAAAAATTGGACTATCTAAGAAAACTTTTTTAAAGGAAAGAATATTGAGGGGGAAGTCTCACTTTTTCTGATATTTTTAAAAGCTAGAATTCACTTAAAAATTAAAAGTGTTAAAATGGTGTAGAACTAGCATGAGAATAGACAAAATAAATAAAACAGAATCCATGTATATGCAAGAGAATTTGTATTAAAATAAATGTAATAGTTCAGCGACTTCCCTGGTGGTCCAGTGGTTAACAATCTGCCTTCCAATGCAGGGGACGTGGGTTCGATCCCTGGTCAGGGAACTAAGATCCCACTTGCAGCGGGGCAACTAAGCCTGTGCGCCACAACTACTGAGCCCCCGCACTCTAGAGCCCACACCACAGCTAGAGAGCCTGCGTGCCGCAACTACTGAGCCCATGCACTCTGGAGCCCACGCATCATAGCTAGAGAGAAGCCCGAGCACCACAACAAAAGATCCCACGTGCTACAATGAAGATCCCACATGCCACAACTAACACCTGACTCAGCCAATTAAATAAATAAATAAACAGTTTTTTAAAAATGTAATATTTCAAATCAGGAGTAAGGAAATTCTGTTTAATAAATGGTGCTGAGAAAATTAGCTACCGATTTTTTTTTTAATAAAATAAAATTAAATCTCTACCAAGCATTATACACAAACACAAATTCTTTATGGATTCAAGAGCTAAGCATATAATATAAAACTAGAGAAATATTAGAAAAATGTATAGTAATTTTAAAATTTAGGGTTTAGAAAAATATAAGACCTCAGAAACTATTGAATGGTCTGACAGTTTAAATTCTCTTAATGAAAAATAAGTCATAAGAAAAGTTTAATAAGAAGTGAAAGACCTGAAGAAATTATTTGCAACATACACAATATACAGAGTATTAATACCCAGAATACATAAAGAGTATCCATAAATCAGTAAAAGACAACATAGTAGACAAATGGACAGAGATTATGAACAGACAAGTCACAGGAAAAATACATCAGGCCAATAAAAACATTAATAGACGCTGAATCTCACAAGAAATTATATTAATGCAAATTTAAAACACTGATTTTTTTTTTTCACCATCATCGTTCTGGCAAGAGACAGAAAATGAGCTCATATAACTCAACAGCAATAAAACAAGAAATCCAATTTAACAAAGGGCAGAGGAACTAAATAGACACTTTTCCAAAGAAGACAGATAGCCAACAGGTACATGAAAAAGTGCTTAACATTACTAATCAACTGGGAAATGCAAACCAAAACCACACATGAGATATCAACTCACAGCTGTTAAAAAGACTCTTATGAAAAAGACCAGAGATAACAAGCATTGGTGAGGATGTGGAAAAAGGCAATCCTTGTACACTGTTGGTGGGAATATAAATTGGTAAAGCCATTGTGCAACAAGTATGGAGGTTCCCCCAAAAACTTAAAATGAGAACTACCATACAATCCAGTTATCCCACTTCTGGTATCCCAGTTCTAGTTGTAATTTTTTGTGGAACCACCAGTTGCACCATTTCACATCCCCACCAAAAGACGAGTTATGATTCTTCTCAGTCTCACCAGGGTGATGGGGGTCAGGCTACGTAACCTCTGCTTATTCATATGTCAAATGGGAAGACTAATCTGTCCCTTACATTTATTTTGACAATAAAATAAAAATAAAATACAATAACCGCTAGCTTACTGCCTTGGCACACAGCATGTTCTCAATAAATGGACAAATTTTTGCTGATGATGATAGTCATGGTGATGATGATGGAGTGGAAACAATGATAGTAGCAACTCACATTTCTTTGGCCAAGGACTCTGCTAAATCCTTTCCATTCATCATCTCATTTTATCTGTGGAATCACCTGAAGTGGCATGTACTATAGTGCATATTATAATATCCTGAATTTATAGATGAGGAAACTGAGGTTCAATGAGGTTAAGTAACTACTGGAGATCAGCAGCAGCAAGTAATAGCCTCCAGGAGTGGAGCTTAAATTTGACTCCCAAGCTCCCACTCTTAAACACCCTATTGGTTCTTTTTCCTTTGAGCTAGGAGTCAGTAAGAGTGACTTACCTGATACCCAGGGATGCAAATTACCCAGACACCTTCTAAATATTGTTTCTTGAAGGGTGCTTGCACCAGATTTACCTTCACAACTAGACCCTGAGAATGGAACCCTGAATCAGTGTTCTCTTTGCTTTTTTAAAATATATTCCCCAGGTGATTCTAATGTACTCTGACTTTTAAGAGCCGCAGATTCATCAATCAAATTATATGGCAGGAATAGGGAATATACCTTGGCCAAATCTCACCTTCATATGCTTTTCCTTTCTATAAGAATTGCTAACGATCCATTTTCAGGTGTTTTTTTTTTCCTTACTCTTCCACTGCTAAACATAAATCGTAACTTTATATCATCCTCAGTGACGACCAGGACACATTCCTAGGGTGACTTGGGGTTACTCTTCCCCCTGACCTTTATATTCCACTGGAAATTTCTTCCAGTTGGATTCAGTTTTTCCTTAGTCTGGGTCATTAAGAAGTCACAGAGGGCCAGGTCCTCTGGATGAGTTATATAACCCCGTTGGCACATCAATTGTGAGGAGCATGCAAGCTGGCTATGGGCCAAGGAAGAGGGCGGTGTGTCTCCAGCTCTGCCTCCCAGGCTCCACCCCTCCCTCACTCCCTCCCTCCCTCCCCGCTTCCCTGCTCCATCTGTTCCTCATCATCCTCCTTTCTTTCCGGGAAAAGATGGAGAGTAAATTTCTTACCTGCTTCCCTTCGTTAGCCACGTCCTTTCAATTTAGGGCACCTCATAGTTTCTAGGCTACTAGACATTCATTCCTAAAAATTTTCTCAACCTACTAGCCCAGCGGAAAGCAGAATGCTGCAAGTCATTCTCAGAGCCAATACACACACAAAGCTCAAACACTTCCTCTGTGGGAAACTAGTCAGGTCTGCTCTTTTGCTGGCTTTCCTCTAGTTGCAGCAGTTCAGGATGGTATATATGTTTGGAAGCTCCAAGGAAAACAGACCATTTGTAATTTGCAACAGCATCCCTGTCCTGTAGCTATACTTGCATATGGGGCATCAGAGCAAGATAATTTTGGCAGCTGCCACCATCTCTGGAGAACTAGAGCTAGCAGAAGCTAGACCTCTCTTCAGTGCAGCCAGCTTAGATAAAAAGGGAAACACAGGACAAAGCCTGCTCAGTGCCACTCAGTCTTTGTCATGCTCTGGTCCTAGCTTATACCTATACTTGAGGGTTGTTGGTTTAACTTGGGTTCTTCCTTTTCAAAAATGCATATAGCAGGGTCAGCAGACAATATGAGTTTTTCCCCCCTTTCCCCTCCAGAGTTTCCTGTTTGTGGGCTCTCCACAGATGTTTTTTGTTTGCAGCAGCAAGGCACCAATAACTTACTTCTAACAAAAAAGCACACAGCTTGCCTAATGGCAATGCAGCTCTTATGGAAACTCCCCAGCTAGTCAAGGAGGGAATGTGGTTATTGTAAACATTTATTCATCAGGCACTAGGCCTCTTTAATCCCCTACCCTGCCAAAACCCCCTGTTGGCCTCTGACCAGCCAGCCAGGATTTCAAAAGGAGCATGCTGGGAGAATCATGAGGGCTTTGGAGGGTACAGCCCCTTTCCCTTGGTTGGACAGGCTGTCTGCCACTGTGGTGTGGAGAAGCTTGAGTTCATGCTTAAAGGGTTTGGAGTGAGCCCTTGGACCAAAAATTGGGCTAAAGTTCAATTCAAGGGCAGATAGAAAGGGGGCACACCTCCATGAGAGAGGCAGCTTGAGGACAGATTTGCCAATCTAGCAAATAAAAAAAAGAACACCCCATTAAATTTGAATTACAAATAATTTTTTCTTTATTCTAAGTATGTCCCATGCAACATTCGAGACATGCTAAAAAGTTATTTGTGCTTTATCAGAAATTCATTTAACTGGGTGTCCTGTATTTTATCTGACTCACTCTCGTGGGGGGTCTTCTCTTTGACGTATCTTGGGCCTTTTCTGGCTTATTGCTTTCAGGGATCATTGTTTCTCCTTGCAGCCTGGCCTGTTGGGATATGTTGTTGGAAACTCTAAAAATGAAATATCCCTTCCCTCTCTCCTTCCTCCTGGGGGTATCCAGGTGCACAGATCCAGTGAAGGCTTTCATTTCACTTTCTGGCAGTGAATTCTCAGCATGGAGCCAGATTCTCCCTGTGGGCAAGTTCTTCTGTGGGAAAGGGAGAGGTAATTCTGAAGTTGTGTTAACTCCTTCAAGCCCCCAGGATTCCAATGAGGAAGAGATATCCTCGAGACAGGAACTCTAAGCAGTGAACAGCTTCGTTCAAGGGCCTCATTTAAGTAATGTGATTGTCTGTGTGGATAAACTCTCAGCTCAGCTCATCACTGATGAACTGTGAACCGCTCTTTTGTTTTATGTATATATCAGATCAGCACTGATGGGCAAACCCGACATTGGTGTTGCCATATTGCCAGAAACAAAAGCCATGTGCCTGATGATGGACTAACAGGTTGGCCTGGGAATGGGCCTGGAAACACCCTGTTCTCCAGGCTCAGACCTCTCATTTGTAGGATGATTTTAAGTTGTGTTGCATAGAGTCCTCAGTGAAGGCTGAGCAGCCTAGATCCCGAGCCCTTTCCACCCCTTGCCAAGGGGGTGGCTTCATTCTTAATGGTTTACTATTTAGGGTTTTATCTCAGACTGTGTTTGAAAGAAAGGTCCTGTAGAGAAAAGCAAGTTTGAAAATGGCTGATCTAGGATAAACTCTAATTCCTAGCAATACCTCTGCTGGAAAAGTAGCCACCTTTCATCAATGCTTTTCCAAAACTCTTCAAGCGGCACTCTAGGCCTTCGAAGCATTGGCACAATGCCCCTCGGGGTTCCCATTACCCACCTCCATGTGCCTCCTCCCATTCATAACAGATTGTTCCCTAAACAGCCCACATTGTTTCACTCCTCTACTTCTCAATTTTGAAAAACTCTTCTCATCTTTCCAAGCCCGATTCACATTGGTCCTCCATGGAGAAGCCCCCAGCTTCCCCCTCCTTCTTCCAGAGCTAGGAACAGCTCTCCTTCCCCTATACGTCCACAGAGGTTTGTCTGGATCTGCGCTATGAACACACTCTTCATTGGTTATTTGTCAAGACAACTCTCACACTCCACTTTAGTTCTTGGAGAGTAGAAACTGGTCTGTGTCCCTCCCGAAAGCCAGAGCAGGACCCTGCGCGCAGCAGCGCATGATGGACCCCTCCTTCTTGCCTGGGCTGCTTGTTTCCTCCATCTTCGGCGCCAAACTCCCCACCTTCAGGACCCGGACGGAGAACGGTTTCCTCCAGGATGCCTTCCCTAACTCTCTCTGTGTCCTCACCAAACACATTGTAAGTGCTTTTACTATGTTATCACATTCCATTCATAATCATTTACTTAGATGCATGTCTTCCTCCCACAAAGTGAGATCGTTGAGGGCAAAAACTTTCCTATTCATCTCTGTGACAGAGCTTCATATCTCATATTGAGATGATACTTAAATAATGCTTACTGAATAAATGAATGAATGACAACTGAAAGAAAGACCACCACTATTTCTTATACACTAACAGTACAATTAGGGAAGCTGTATGGTATAGCAGTTAAGAACATGGGCTCTGGACTCTGCTTGAGCTTGATTCCCAACTTCTCCACTTACTAGATGTGTAATTTACTGGAAGTAAATTAACCATTTTGTGCCTCACTTTTTTCTTGTGTAAAATGAGGATAATTATTCCATTTTCCTCACAGGATGGTTATGAGGCTCAAATGAGACAATCAAAGTCAAGTACTTCTGATACCTAGGAGTGCTAAATAAATGTCTACTATCATGATGATGATGATAACTGTAGTTAATCTAATTAAGACGGGGAAGGCTACTGTTCTTCACCAAACAAACAGACAGAAACTTCTCAATAATCAGTATATCTTAGCAACATGAATCCATTTCCAGCATTTCTACAATATAAACAATTAGCATAGCATAGCTTATCATTAAATGTGTTAGGATAGGAGTTCAGCTCCATCATGGAACAAAAACAACTGCCGTTACACAAAGGCTATACCAATCCCCAAACCAGGAGCAAGTTAAAAATATCTTTCTTCCCTGACTCCATCACATCCCTGTCCCTGTGGACATGTACTGATTGCCCAAATAAAGGGGCCAGTAGATGGAGCTCCTCCAAGCCCTGAGCTGCCCCAGCCCTGCAGTAGGTACTTCAAGTCTGTTCAGGGGGGTTCTTAGAGTCAATACCTCACATGGCTCACAAAGAGGCAGAGTTGTGAAGGGTCTGTCTTAGTTACAAGACATGGAATCAGTGACAGCTGGAGCAGTTGAATCTCAAGACCCATCTTTCTCCACTGGGGTGCCATTTTTTCTCTTTATAGCAATCCTTGTCTGATTGATGAAGTGCCTTAGCTCTGCTGATTCTTATATAGTTGATTCTTTTTTTTTTTTTTTTTTTTTTTTTTTTTTTTTTTAGGGCTCT
>NW_006793908.1:1972484-1981995 GCF_000442215.2 Lipotes vexillifer
TATGCAGGCCTCTCACTGCTGTGGCCTCTCCCGCCGCGGAGCACAGGCTCCGGACACGCAGGCCCAGCGGCCACGGCCCACGGGCCCAGCTGCTCCGCGGCACGTGGGATCCTCCCGGACCGGGGCACGAACCCGCACCCCCCGCATCGGCAGGCGGACCCCCAACCACTGCGCCACCCGGGAAGCCCTATAGTTGATTCTTATACAGTGTATCCATGGGTTCTGCATACACGGAGTCAACCAATGGAAGATTGAAAATATTTGGAAAAAAAACACAGAGTTGCAAAAAGCAAAGCAAAACTTGAATGTGCCACAGTCCAGCAACTATTTATAAAGCATTTACTTTGTATTAGGTACTATAAGTAATCTAGAGATGATTTAAAGCATACAAGAGGATGTATATAGATGATACGCAAATACTATGCCATCTTATATAAGGGACTTGAGCATCCATGGATGTCTGGTACCCAAAGGGGTCCTGGAATCAATCCCCCACTGATACCAAGGGACGACTGTAATTACCCAAGCTTCAGTAGCTCTTGCATCCTTTAGGCATAAGCTTCTGTTTCTTAATAGTTCAGTTCCTGGCCAGTACCTGTGTCTATGAGGCATGGAAATGGGCCTGAGGAAGGAAATACATCAGCTTTGGCCACCAACTGTTTCCTCTCCAAGCACATTCATGCGCTTGTGAATACGTGGTTTGGGCTGGGGTGGATAGAAACAAGAGAAGACAGGAGAAACTATAATCTACTTGGGAAGTCCTCACAATCCCAGAATATGTATAGATTTCACAGAAACCTGGCCAGTCCCTGGCCCATCAACCACCCATAGCCAGCAGCTTCCTATTCGGATTATAGCAGGGCCAGATCAGATCTCCTTCCAGGTTCCAGTGTATAGACTGGTAAAGATCTGGAGCACAGGGTGGCCACTTGTCTAGGATGGAAATATATGGAATTTAAATTTCATATGTGCTTCATCAGGGAAAAATATTTGGCACATGCTAGGAAGAAAGGATAAAATTCCTCTTATCCTTTATAATCACTGATTATTCTACCTCAACACACAGGAGAGGAAGGGGATTTAGGGGAAGGACAGGAACTTGATTTGTTTTACTTCGGCATTTCACTGCCACATGACGTAGCACTAGGAGAAAGCCTTAGGCTGGAATCCAGCCTCTGGTTCTGGTGTAGCCTCTAAAACTACCTTGCTGGGTCCTTAGACCTCGCTTTAGCACTCCCATCCACAAAGTGAAGGTGCGCTAAAGAACGCCCGGGAGCATCTTAAAAGTGCAAATTCTTGGGAATGGGTGCCTATACCTGCATCTTTAACAAGCCTCCCAGATGATCAGGATGTAGGTGATCCTCAGACCACTCTTTGATCTCCCTATGACCTTCAAGATCCCTCCAACTGTAAAGCTCCATGACTCAGCGATTCTATCAATACATGTTGGCAGAGCAGTAAAATGCCATTTCAAGGTTTGGTCACAGGACACTGATATTCATTTTTCCTGAAGTTTGTTATCGCCATTGAGGATTATTTGTGATTTAAAGCCATCCCCCTTCAAATCCTATTCGTCCCAGTGGGTTTTCGGTTGCCAATAAAAGGTGGACAGTGAGACTGAGAGATGAATATCTGATAATGTAAAAATATATCACTTTTCAAGTCAGCAAGTGTAAAACTGAGGCGGGGGAGAGATCTGGGGGAGACCTCGACTTGAGGTGGAGCCAGATTAAAAGACATGCTTGGGAATAGTTGTAGACCTACCTCCTCCCAGTTCTTAATAGGGCTACCTCAGAAGACTCAGCATGTAGATCAATACAATAGGTGGAAGCCCACATGACCTGGGGATCTGTCATCCATTTTTTGAATCATTGTTATGAAGGAAATGTAAAGACAGGTTATTACATCCTACACCAAATATTCACTGGACTACAGCCTCCATGAGGAAAACAGGGACTTTGACAGCATTTTTCATCTCATATTCTCAAAGCCTAATATAATACCTGGCACTTAATAGATGTTCATTAAAAATTTATGGAAGGGAAGAATAATATTATTCTTTAAACAACTTGGTATGAAAAGAAGAATAAAAAAAATAAAAGATAAAGTTCGGTTTTAAATTGTCCCTTGGTTAGCAATTTCTGAAAGTGTACTTTGTCCTTTAATTGCCAAATTAATGGGCTCCCCATCTTTGCGATGTCGGAGGTAAATTTGTTCATTAGTTTCTGTATTCAACAAATTGTATTCAGCTAATAAGGGTGCTACAAAGATGAATCAGACATTGCACTCAGGGAGCTGACAATCTGGTATATAATTGCAACCTGTATAAGATCTGAGAGCTTTCAGAAAGCATTTGGTAAAGGTAACATTTAGTTTTATTTAGAAATACATAACAGAACCTCTTAGACCTGAACTTCATTCTCTGCAAAGGAAGAAAAAGCAAAATTTCTTCAAAGCATTTATAAGCCAACAGAGAAACCTTGGATCTCAAAAATAAACCAGCTTACATGCTAGAAAATAACTCAGTCTCCTTTCCTATCTGCATTCCTCCTGCCCTCCTCCACACCACCATCGCCAAATGGCAAAACTTTCCAGGGCCTCCTCTCTTTCAAATCAAGCATATTTCTAACTACTGTTTATCGTAGGCAGAGACAGCAAATTCCAACTCAACGTATCTGAGAAATAAATAACAAACTTCCCAAATGATTAAACAGTGATAGACACTGATAACATTTCTTATGAGAAATGTTAATAGTCCTACCTGGGAGCTACCGGTCAGAACTAGAACCCATCCTGTTTCACCAGTCCCTTCCCCATTATAAGCCTCAGAAGTCCTGTAAGGAGGCAGGATTTCCTGTCCACTCGTAGGTGGATGCTGGTTGGCTTCAAAAACAGCTGCCTCCAAAAAAAAAAAAAAGTGAGAAACAACTGGGTCTCTGACAGGAACGTCAGAAAAGCGGAAGTCTGATCAGGCAGTGGATGGTTGGAGAGGACATTAGGTGGGCTCTGTCATTTCTCTTAGTTCCCCAAAACAATGGTTTTTGACTTTGCCTGCTGTTCTGTACCATCTATGTCTCCCTTTCGCCTCTCTTTTGGGCATCACAAAAGTTGAAACACAAAGTGAGAGTTGAATTTTTCTAAGTTAACTCTAAGGCTACCAGATAAAGCTCCAGATGGCCATTTCCTTCATAATGGATCTGCGTGTATTTTGCTGCCATTTAATGAAATTTTTAAGAAATGCAATAAAATAAAGCTATTGACAGAAAATTAGGACTCTAGTTCTGTGGCAACTCTGGTTACTCTAACAGTTTCACAAGGTCAAAGATTTGGGCTAGTAGTTCTAAGCAGAGATGGTATAGCTCTTTAAAGGGTGTTTTGGAAATTTCTAGTGGTGTCTCGGTTACACAATGATTGGAGGGCACCGCCTGCATTCAGGGAAGCTGGAGGTTCCAGACATCCTGCTGATTTTGGCAAGTCGGCATAAGGGAGAACTGTCCCAAAATTTACAAGATTTTTCAACTTCTAAAAGGACAATCCTGTAGTTGAGAAACCTATTTATAATTACCTTAGCACAGAATCTTTGTTTTCACATAAATTTAAAGCGGTTTTTTCGGTACACTTTTGATATAAAGCAATTTTCCAGCAATGCAAATTGAGGGAAGGGCTTTTGTTTTCTTTTTTACTTTCTCCTGAACATTATCAAGAGCTGTTCACCCATTTCAGAAAAATCTCATGGTATTTGAATCAGCAGTACAACTTCCCTGTCACATTCATGATGATTCAATATACAGAGGTAAGCACACAATTTCTTCCTTATGTCTTCAAGTGAAGATAGGACTGAGCATTTGGCAGATTAAAATACATAGTGTTTCATAGTAAATTACATTTATTTCTTCTTTATATTGTAGTTAAGACATTTTAAATTTTTGCTATTGTGAATATTATGTGTATAAATAAATTATACTATCTATGAATTTCATTTCAGGATAGAAGAGAAAGAGAATTACAAAGCACTTATTACAAGAAGAGGTAGGAAGAGAATGCATTATATTCTTACTCCTTTTTAAAATCTGCCTGAAGTGAAACGTAACACACAAAGCAAACACCTGGGTAACCACCATCCAGATCAAACAATAGAATTTTGCCAGCACTACAGAAACCTGCTTCAGGCCCCTCTCAGATATGATTTCCCTCTTCTATGTAAAGGTAACCACTATCTTGGCTTTCATGAAAATCTCTTTATAATTTACCACCTACACACACCTTCCTAAACACCAGTTTAGTTTGTCTTTTTCTCTCTCTCTCTCTCATTTTTATTATTTTTTTTTGAACTGACTACAAATATAATTAGAGTAGGGATGATTGTGGTCTCTGGTTTCTTTTTCTAGACATTATGTTTCTCGACATTTACATTGTTGAGTCTAGCTAGTGTTCGTCTCTTTTCATGGTTGCATAATGTTCCATTGTATGAACATACCACAATTTACTTTTCCATTCTACTGTTGATGGACGTTGGGCTGTTTCCAGCTTTTGGTGATTACAAATAATGTCATGAACATTCCTGTCCTGCTTCCTGGTGTATCTGTGTACACATTTCTGAGGAGTATATTTAGGACTGACAGATAAAATGAGGGACATCTAGTTAAATTTTAATTTCAGATAAACAATAAACATTTTTTTTTACTATAAGTATGTCCAAAATAATGTATGGAGTCTACCTAAAGATTTATTTATTCTTTATCTGAAATCCAAACTTAACTGGCATCCTGCATTTTTATTTGCTAAGTCTGGCAACCCTAAGTATACACCTATGAGTGGGAATTGCCAAATTATAGAATACATGTAACTTGGGCTTCACTAGATAATGCTAAACTGTGTTACTAAGAAGCTGAACTAAATTACACCTTCTTTAGGAGTGTATAAGAATATCATTGTCATAAATCTCATGTCCACATGTATGTGGGTCTTTTTCTGGACTCTATTCTATTGGACTATTAGTTCATTCTGGTGCCCATACCACATTGTAATAATTACATAACAAAAATAAGTCTTGATTTCTGACAAAGTAAGTTCTCCCAACTGTCTTCTTCTTTAAAAGTGTCTTAGGTATTTTTGGTCCCTTGAATTTCTATACAAATTTCAAAATCAGCCTGGAAAGTTTTAACAAAAACTTGCTGGGATTTTAATTTTTCATTGAATCTATAGAACAATTATAAAGGACATCTTTATGATATTTTGTCATCTAACCTATGAATACTGTGTATAACTCTACTTAGCCCTCTATTTTTAATAGTCTTTTTCCTTTAACATATGTATCAGTTATTTTAAAGTTTCAGTTGAGAATTCCAATAATGTAACTATTTCTGGGTCTGATTCTATTGTCTTTTTTCCCTTTTGACCACGGATTACATTTTATTGTCCCATTATGTGTGTCAAATTTTTATATGTTAAAAGACAGTAGAAACAGAAGTAAATACTATTAATTCCTAGAAAAGGCCATGTCACTTCTGAGAGGCTGACAGTAAGGGGGATTGATCTGTAGGTAAACTGGGTCTGGTTTATTGCCACTTTAAATTCTGCTCACCATTGATTAAACAGCTCTAAGGGAGGGATTAGGACTTTCCATACAGCAAGGTTTAAGGGCAGACCCTTAGCAGATACCAAAGGTTTTTTTTTTTATACTTTAGAACTGAACCACCATTTTTCTGAACCACGGGAGATCTTACTTTGCTTTACAGCCTGGCTGCCAGCTTTTGGGGTCACTCAGGAGTTCTTTTTATTTTTCAGTCAGAATTTCAGCTTTCTACATGCCTCAGAATCTCTCTTTACCTCTGTCCTGCTTCCATTCTTTGGAGAATAGTAGCAATGGACTCAGTGAAGGCCCAATATACTTCAACAGGATTTTTCTTAGCTATTTTGCCCCTCCCCCGGACTTCAGAAGGCAGCTGTAGTACACTTGATAATAGTATTTTTGTTTACTTTTACCTTCTTGATGCTCAATAGAAATACAACTGATTCTGTATATTGAGCTTGTATCCAGTAACATTTTTCAATCTCCTTATTAATTCTTATAGTTCTCTAGATGCTTCTGAGAATCATATACAAGGAAGCTCTCAAGAACCTGGACAGTTAACCTCAATGCTCCACTGGTTAAGAGTGTGATTTCTTAAGCCTGATTCCTAAGCTTAAATTCCAACTCTGCCACTTGCTAACTATAGGACACCGGGCAAGTTTTTTTTTTCAGGTGTTTTTTTTCACCATTTCTTCACCTATAAAATAAGGATAATAACAGCACTTCCCTCACAGGTATGTTGTGTGGATGAAATGAGTTAATACATGCACAGTACTTACAACAGGGCCTGGCACTTAATAAGCACTCTATAGATATCAGCTCCCCCGTCTCCCAGCATCTTCCCAGGTCTCTCTCCCCCTTGCTCCCTGTGCTCCAGCCTTAGCAAAGACTTCCCCCATTGCCCTGAACACACTGCTGCCTTCCTTTACGTAGCTAACTCATTCCTTAACTCTCAAGTTATATATTGCTGCCTTGAAAAATGGAACACTCACCACCACCACCATCATCACCACAGGACCGTAGCAAGTTGTACAGCCCTCCTACCGCCTCCAAACAGCAAGCAGCAGCAAATATTACATATGCCAAAAAGACAGAATTCTTTATGTAAAGGAGCATTTCAACGTATTCCAACATTTGTACTGCATTAAGCTATTAGACTCTATGAGACTGTATCTTTGGTGAATTCTAAATAGTGTAAGACAAAGATTTTTTTCCATATAAAAAGGATTTTAAATTTTTTATAAAAATTGCATGTGCTGTCATAAAATGCAGCTGGAGTTTATTTGCATAATATCAGGTTTCTCAAAGTTTAGTGCAATAATTAGATACTGCTGTCATGATGAGAGTTTGGAGCTCAGCCGGGCGTGTTTTTGCAATGCTGTTGCCATCTCAAACTTCACCCTCCCCTTTGGAAGCTCACTATATTTTCCTTTGGTGCCAGTATTTAAAAAAAAAAAAAAAAAAAAAAAAACCTACGGAAAAATATAATCATCATCCAAACTCAGAGAAAAGAGATTTGTACTGAGATATGTTGAAATGGTACAGACATTCATCTGTTTGAGAGTTGAGATGTTTTGCCTGGAGGAGGGGGATGGTTGGTGCCTTCCTCATCTTCTTGGGTGTTAGGATGTTATACTTCAGGGCACTGAGACCCATTTCCTCTTCCCTGTCACCACCAATTTATTTAGCGATGCTGAGGAAATTCTTCAATTTTCTGAGCTTTAAATTAGTACATTTCCACGATGATTTTATAGATCAGAGGTCGGCAAAGTTTTGCCTTTTTCTTTTACTATAAAAGGCCAGGTAGTAAATCTTTTCAGCTTTACAGGCCATATGATCTTTGTTGTAATTACTCAACTTTGCTGCTGCAGTGTAAAAGCCACCATAGCAATTCATCAATGAATTGGCATGACTATGTTCCAATAAAATTTTATTTTCAAAATTAGGCAGCTCTATTTACAATAGCCAGGACATGGAAGCAACCTAAATGTCCATCAACAGAAGAATGGATAAAGAAGACATGGCACATACGTACAGTGGAATATTACTCAGCCATAAGAAGGAATGAAATTGTGCCATTTGCAGAAATTGTGCCATTTGCAGTCTCTAGGATGGACCTAGAGACTGTCATACAGAGTGTCATAAGTCAGAGAGAAAAACAAATATCGTATATTAACGCATACATGTGGAATTTGGAAAAATGGTACAGATGAACCTATTTGCAGAGCAGAAATAGAGACACAGACGTAGAGAACAAACGTATAGACGCCAAGGGGGGAAAGGGGCGGGGGGATGAATTGGAAAATTGGGATTGACATATAAACGCTCTTATGTATAAAATAGATAACTAATGAGAACCAACTGTATAGCACAGGGAACTCTACTCAGTGCTCTGTGGTGACCTAAATGGGAAGGAAATCCAAAAAGGAGTGGATATATGTATATGTATAGCTGATCCACGTTGCTGTACAGCAGAAACTAACACAACATTGTAAAGCAACTATACTCCAATAAAAACAAAATAGGTGGCAGGCTGGATTTGGTCTGTGGGATGCAGTTTCTGAGCAATGCTATAGACCATCACCTAATAAATAATAATATCATTTATTCATTTGTTTGTTTTTTCATTTACTTATTCAAAGAATATTTACCAAGAGTTACTATGTGTATCAGGCACCGTTCAAGGCACTGGAGACAGAGCAGCAAAGCAGACAGGTAAGGACCCTGGTCTCTGAAATGTACTTTCTTGACAAAAGACAAACAATAAATAAGTAAACAAATAATTTTGGATAATTGTAGCTGCTTTGAATATATTAAAGCTGAATGTGTGATGGGCAGTATCTGAGGCCTGCAGGAAAACGTGCCTGGTATTTGGGATATGAGTCCAAGAAAGTGACTTTGCACAGAGGCTATGTGTCTGTGCACTGGTGCCTTATATAACATTATCTTTACCCCTCATGACAACACCACAAGTTGTATTATTACGCTTTTTTTATAGAAGAGGAAAAAAATTCCTAGAGGCTTTGAGAAGAAAGATCACATGCCTATAATTCATAGCTGCTAATGACAGAGCTGGCAGTCAAATCCAGATTCACTTGTCTCCAAGGGCCAAGGACTTCCAGTTTCTCCTAGGACCTAGAATCTTTGCTAAGCTAGTCCCATGCAATGCCCATACTAGCTTTCAGTAAATTATAGGAAATCAGGATGGGAAAGAAACCGAGAGACACCTTCACTCACTCACCCTTTCATTCAAGTATCATTCACTCCTCTAACAAATGTTTACTGAGCACCTACTATGGACCAGGCACAACTGAGGATGTGGTGATGGGCCAAACAAATAAGGTCTCTGACCACAGGGATGCTGGAAAATGTTGAAAACTGGCTCTGTGGAGGCAGAGGAAGCTCTGATTTGTACCATGTGCCGATTTGCATGGTGTAAATTCTTCCCCCATGGAGGATTTCAAGCTGCTAGCTTGTTGTGAAATCGCCTGCAAAATTCCTGACAATCTGACAACTGTTTTTCATGACCAGCTCTGCACAACCCTGGGCTGCGGGCGCTCCAGGCTTACCATCTAGTGGGGACACAGACAAATAAACAGACTACTTTAACACAGGGTAAGAAGTATGGCTATAGGGGGGTGAAGGTAGGATGTTTTTGGTGCTGGATTAATGCAAAGAATAACCACTTAACCCCGACATGAAAACAGAAAGAAAGAATAGAATTGCTGTGATATATCTGACACCAAAGATGGAGATACTTGGAAACATAAGTATGTTGATAGATAGAAATCCTCACTTTCTGTAGAAATATTTATCTTGTTGACACACTCCAAATGGTCCTTGGGCCAAATTATTTAGATGGTTGTTTAACTTCTCAACTTTACTTGGTAAAAGGGAGCCTGATTTAACTAAAGGTTTGGGGTTCTAGTGTCATTCCTG
>NW_006793908.1:1982049-1985884 GCF_000442215.2 Lipotes vexillifer
TTCCTGCTGCTAACTGGTCCTGGGACCATGGGCAAGTGACTTGATTCTCTGTGTACTGGTGTCTAAATGACCCAAGGAATGTCAATGTCAGTGCTTCACTACTAAACCTCTCCAGTCACAAGAGTTTTATTTAGGTAAAGTGCCTCTTTTCTGTCCCCCTCAGTGGGGCCTCTCAGACAACAGGCACAAATAACAAGATGGAATTCCGTTCAGGCATACCATACACTACTCCTATTTTCCAAACCCTAGAACCATTTAGAGAAGGCCCATCTTCTCTAAACTAAAAATCTAGCAAGGCCCACATAAAAAAAATTTAAAAAAATACCTATAAAATCCACATTATTTTAAAACCAAGATAGGACAGGAACACGAATGCCATGTGGACGGCCTTTTGAAAATGTCAGCAGCTCTAAAATAGCTCACAAACGTAGACAAATCCTGGGACTTACAGGACTTGAGAGATTTTTCAGTCACATCTGCAGGCATCTGCTCGTTTCTAACACCCACTCTCTTTGTAAAGGAGACAACGACTAGGACCTGTTAACTGGGACCTGTTCACACATTAGCTAAAAACATCAGGAAACAGTTGTTGCAAGAACACAGATGACCAACACATGGGTCGTCATCCTCACACCCTGGAGTTGTAATTGCCTTTCTAGTGGGACCCATGGCCAGGATCTGTGTTTTCAGGTTGTGTCCCTGGGTTCCCTGGTTCCAACAGAGGAGGCTGAGGTCTGCAGCTGACTCCGCTGAGGCTCTCTTTCCAGTCATCCTGATTCCATTCGCCTCTTCTGATATGATCTGTGTGGGCAGGCTGCTCGGACTGCGCCAGCACAAACCACAGCAATTCCAAGTCTTGCCTCACTTCATTTTCAAGTGAGCCTTACCTCCCAGGGATTGGAGATGTGATTAATGAAAGGACCACAGCTGAAACCTGAAAATCTATTTTTTTGCAGTTGTTCCAAACATATGCACTGGCCTCATTTGGAATTCATTCCTCTGACTTTAGTTCAAAAGCAACACTTAGTGGTCTTCAGACCATATGGATGGTGGGCTGTGATGAAGACTTTGTCTGTGTCTCCAGAGCCCAAATTGGACAGATCGATCGAGAGACTCAGATTCTCCACTCAGACTAACTTCCTTGAGGTTAATCATACAATGACCAAATCCATATTTCACTGTGTCCTTTGTAAACCAAACCTCACTCCACATCAAAAAGCTACCAGGTATCTGGGTCTGTGAGGCCCACTGTAATTTTCCATCAGAATATCAGTAATTGCATATTCAACCAGGTTGGCTAACAGGCAATAGAGGTCACATAGTTAGTCAGAGGGACCACAGGGAGTGGTGAAGATGGTGACGAAGTGGAAAGCACAGGCCTTGTGTACCGGAGGCAGCTTCTACTCTGTTCCCCCAGATTGTTGCCATGTGACAATGTAAGCCAAGTGCTGTAAGATCTGCTAACTTTTCAAAGGAATCCTGCAATCTACATTTTGATGTAAAGTCTCTCAATTTTTAATGGTTCACAATTAATTTTTGTTTAAACCCATAGGCCACACACATCTGTGGGTTTGAACCTGGCATGCAGACCACAAGTTTTGTAATCTCTGGAATTGATAGAACTACTTTCTACAACCATCTGTAATTTTGGAGATCTTGCCACAACTCAGAAATGTGGCCAAATTGAATCTTCCACCTCTGCCATGCACCTTTCTTTTTTAATATATTTTATTTAATTATAGCATGCATTCAGGAAAGTGCATATGTCATAAGTGCACAGGCTCACAAACTGAACATATATGTATAACTAATACTCAGTTCTGGAAATAGAATATGACCTGCCCTCTGGAAGCCCCCTTCCAGTCATTACCCACCCCTACAAGATTAACACAATTGCAGACATTTTTCTGTTACCTTTTTTTCTAAGTAAAGTCAAATTAACGCATCAAATGAATACTGGCTGTTCATGAATTAGTTATAGTAATGCAAACTGCGGATTGGCAAAAGGTAAAGTATATGTATATAATCGCCATGCTAGGAACCTTGGTCTGATATTTCAAACAATGTATCAGCAGGGTTTAAAATAACAGCCTCCACCAAGTTTTCCATTCACTTTGTCCGTACAAGAAAATCCAAGGTAAAGGCTTTGAATTCATAACCTTTTTGTTACCTAATCCAGGTCAGTTGAGCCAAATGCTTCCCTAGCTACATGTGTAGATAAGATCCAAATCTACGTGTAGTTTTCTAGTCTCTAGGAAATGAGTATCACCATTTTTTTCATGAAATCAGCTCTATGTATAAAATACAGGACTTTGCTGCAATGCATGCATTTATCTTACCAAGTTTATGTCAGACCATCAAAAGCCCTGCTCTGCTTTGCCTTCTCAGTATGTTTGTCTTTTCTTTCTTCAGCAGTCATCCTGCAGTTTAAATTTTCTGGTCCTCACATCCTTTGTTTGGAAAGCAACCTGAATCGGGCATCAATTTTTTTTTAAGTGAGAAATAAATAGTCTGTGAAGTATGTTATGGCACATTTGGCACAAGATGCTAAAACAAAAAGACAGGGGTTTGCGGGCTTTGTGTCAAAACACACACCAGCACTTGGCGAAAGCAGTCCTGGTGAACTTACCATCGATTGCGATGGCTTCTTGATAGCTTCAGCTGCTGCCCATCTGCTCAGGCTGCCCGCTGCCATTCCAAGCTGCACCTCCTCCACGCCCAGCTGCGGGGCAGAGAATCACCGCGTTACACTCCCACTGCATAGCTGCCGGCCCCACTGTCTGTCTGGATCTCTGCGTTACAGCATATTGACCATTTCACGAAGTGGGATTTTAAAATCCCACTTCATTAATAGTCTATGAAACACAATTCAAGCAACACGGAGATGGCTTTTCACCTATCATATGTAAAGTTTTTTTGCAATTTTCACTGCTCGACTAAGACGACCTATGCTTGCGGAGAACGAGGAAATGGAAATTCTTATACAATGCTGGAGTCAGCATAAACCCATTCTAACATTCTAGAAGGTAACACATACCGAGTCTGGTAGGCAGGACTTTTGCTCCTAACATGACAAAAAGGACTTTGCAATGGAATTAAGGCTACTAATAAGTTGGCCTTCCCGTAGGGAGATTCTTCTGTGTTATCAGATGGGCCCAACGTGATGATTACAGGAGCCCTGAAAATCACAAGAGGAGACAGAGAGATGCGGACAGTGTGAGATGGCTTTGCCGCCATCGCTGGTTCTGAGATATGGCAGGTTCCATGCAGCTACTGGTGAGCGAGCTCTAGGGGCTAAGAGAGGCCCCAGCTGACAGCCATCAAGAATGCAAAGACCTAGTCCTGCAGCTGTGAGGGACTGAATTCTCTCAACAGCACAAAGGAGTCTGGAAACAGATTCTCTCTGGAGTCTCCAAGAGGGAACGCACCCTGCTGACACCTGGTTCTGGCCTTTTGAGACTCAAAACAGAGAAACCAGCCAAACCCATTGGATTTTTTACCTACAGAACTCTGAAATAATAAATGAGTGTTGTTTCAATTCACTAGATTTGCCTTATTTTATAATGGCAGTGTGTTCGTCAGGATTCTCCAGAGAAACAGAACCAACAGGATAGAGATGTATTCAAGAGGAGGCTTATAGGGCTTCCCTGGTGGCGCAGTGGTTGAGCGTCTGCCTGCCGATGCAGGGGACACGGGTTCGTGTCCCGGTCCGGGAGGATCCCACATGCCGCGGAGCGGCTGGGCCCCGTGAGCCGTGGCCGCTGAGCCTGTGCGTCTGGAGCCTGTGCTCCGCAACGGGAGAGGCCTCAACAGTGAGAGGCCCGCGTACCGCAAA
>NW_006793908.1:1987421-1989895 GCF_000442215.2 Lipotes vexillifer
GGCGGGAGCCGGTGCTCCGCAACGGGAGAGGCCTCAACAGTGAGAGGCCCGCGTACCAAAAAAAAAAAAAAAAAAAGAGGAGACTTATTATCAGAATTGGTTCAAGTGTTATGAATGAAGGCTGAGAAGCCCCACGATCTGCAACCTGGAGAGCCAGTGGTATAATCCAGGCTGAGTCTCAGACCCTGAGAATCGAGGGACCTCTGGTGTAATTTTCTATTGAGTCCAAGGCCCGAGAACCAGAAGCTCTGATGTCCTAGGGCAGGAGAAGGAGCAAGTATGAATGAAGGCTGAGAAGCCCCACGATCTGCAACCTGGAGAGCCAGTGGTATAATCCAGGCTGAGTCTCAGACCCTGAGAATCGAGGGACCTCTGGTGTAATTTTCTATTGAGTCCAAGGCCCGAGAACCAGAAGCTCTGATGTCCTAGGGCAGGAGAAGGAGCAAGTCCCAAATAGAGAAGAGAGAGACATTCTGGTTCACGATGGCGACACAGGAGGAGCCTGGGCTCACCTCCTCCCATGGAAACTGCGAATCTGCAGCTACATCAAATCAAATGGGACAGGCTGGGACACAATCTCGCCAAAAACCCCGTCCCCGGCATGGCCACCCACAATCAGGAGGGAACTGAAAACCCAGAGCTTCTCCCTGTGGAGCAGAGTTTGAACCCCACATAGAGCACCCCAGCTTTCAAGACCTGGTCCTGAGAGACAGTCCCCCAAAACATCTAGCTTAGAAAACCAACAGGGCTTCTGTCCACGAGACCGCAAGGCTTATACCCATCTGGGAAACTGTTAGGGGAAACACTGACCAAATCCTCCCGCCCTGGCCAGGCCCGACAGTAACCACTTGCATGAGTTACCTAACAGGAGGTCGTGGTAAGGAACGCGGAACTTACAAGCTACTGCCCACCGAAAGAATTCAGGAAAGGTCAAAAGGAGAGAGGAGACGCCAGTCCGTATGTCCTACCAACCTCCCAGAATCCTTCTTGCTGGAATCCATCTTGGCTGAGCGATGCACGCAACACCAGGAAGGATCCTGAGTCAGAAATGATTGGCCAGAGACAACCCGGAAACTACCCTCATTACCATAAAACCCGAGACTGCGGGTCACGTGGCAGAGCCTTTCTCCTGGGTTCCCTGACCCTGTTTCTTTCTGTCCCGCACGCTTCTTCCCAATAAAGTCTCTTGCTTTATCAGCACATGTGTCTCCTCGGACAATTCATTTCTCAGTGTTAGACTAGAGCCCACTCTGGGTCCTGGAAGGGGTCCCCCTTCCTGCAACAAAATAGCTCTTAAAGGGCTCACACTCAAACTCACCCAGTTAGGGCTCAGTGAAGAGGCAGCCTATGGAGAGCAGCCCAGACTTCATGTGAAGGAGCCTCATTTGCTCATCTTAAGGTGTCGGTCTGAGGAACATGAATCTAATTCAGCACATATGTAGGGGCCTGCTGGTTGGCAGGAACCATCTTCAAGCTCTAGGCAGTGGAGGCATCCTTTTAAAAAACGTCTTTTTTAGGGCTTCCCTGGTGGCGTAGTGGTTGAGAGTCCGCCTGCCGATTCAGGGGGCACAGCTTCGTGCCCCGGTCCAGGAAGAGCCCACATACCGCAGAGTGGTTGGGCCCGTGAGCCATGGCCGCTGAGCCTGTGCGTCCGGAGCCTGTGCTCCGCAACGGGAGAGTCCACAACAGTAAGAGGCCTGTGTACCAAAAAAAAAAAGTCTTTTTTAAAAAACGTTACGTTTTTTACTTTTTATTTTTTCTTTTTTCCTGTGGGCACTATCTATATGCTTTCCTTCTGCCTCATCCCAGCTGGCAGGTGCCATCTTTGAGCTCTAGCTGTTAGGATCCACTTTTTCTTTCTTTTTTTTGGTTTTCTCTTTCTTTTTCCTCTCTATGTGTGCTTTTTCTTCTGTATGTCTGAATGTATTGAAGTATACATAACACCATGTTGATAGAATGTTCTATCTGGGTTCTGGTTGGGGCCCCCAAGGCCAAGAATAAAACCCTGTGTACTAGGTACTCCACAGGACTGGCAAGGGCAGCCACTGAAAATTAGCCCTTCATCCCCTCCAGGGTATAAAGGATGTGAGGTTGAAAACATTTAGGGAACTTGTTGCTGCTGCAGGGAACATGGGGCCTCTTCTCTTGGCCATTTGTGGAAGAACTGGGGAGGAAGTTGACCTCCATCTTAAAACAAATGAAAGAGGGGGACTCCAAGAGGACAGCCCAGAGAACTTATTACCTCCCCTGGAGTTTGGAGGTACAACATGTGTTGGGGTGTGACACATTTTTTTAGTAACTCATTGATTCATTCATTCATTCAACCAAAACTGACTGAGCCAACCAGCATATATTATGCATTGTGCTGGGTGCTGGATTCTAGGCCTCTTGTTTTTTATTAAACCTTTTAGTAATCTAATTATTAGAATAAAGGAGTAGACCTCTGTTGTTTGCCTTCCCCAAATCCATTCCTG
>NW_006793908.1:1989987-2001661 GCF_000442215.2 Lipotes vexillifer
ATTCCTGCTTATTCTGGATAAAGCCCCTAATTTGAACTAGGGAATTTCCCTTGCGCCCACCTCACAGGACATGCACTTCACTTCTCCTTCAACTGAAGCCAATCAGTGGCTCTTATTCCCATGATCATTGTGATTGATTCAGGAATGAACACATGAACCTAACAGACCAATGAGATACAATAAAATGTTGGCTGGCAGTCCTTGAGCAGAGACAGTTTCTCTTTTTCACTAGATGTGACTTGAGAATAAGCAGGAGCTGGAGCAGATGCAGCCATATCGCTACTATGAGAAACCTGGGAATTGAGTCACTATAAGAAAGAAAGAAAAAGAAAGAAAGAGAAAAAAAAAGAACGAACGAACGAAAGAAAGAAAGAAAAGCTGGTGATATTGCTTGAACCCAGGATGAAACCATAACTGAAGCCAGCCTTACCCTTGTGTTATTTATATCTATAAACTAATCATTCTCATTTTGCTTAAGTCACCGAATTTATGGGATACCACTTGCAAGAAAAAAATGCCCTCGTATTGATACATCCTCTGTTTCTACTTCCTGTTCTCAACTCTAAAATGTTGAAAGCTTGAATTTAAATTCTCAAAATAGAATTTCAGACTCAAAGAGGAAAGATAATACGATCATCTAATAAATTTAATACTATACATACATTTGATTTCAAATATGATAAATATGAGTTTACATCTTCAAATATGCCTAAACTAGAATTTTCAATCAAAACACCCTTGGGACAAGGAAAGTGTGATAAGGCAATTAAGAGTGATGAGAATGCTTTCCATTCTCTTTTAAGCTTCTTTAACTAACCCTCTTGTTACTTTCCAGCTATTCACCTAATCTGACAATAGGGGTCTAGAGCGGAAATGCTTGAAGGGTAACAGAAGAGAAAAAAGTCAGCGCTTACTCTGACACTTAAACATCCATCAGATGCCTCTGATCTGATGAAGGAACTTTGATTTTAGCTAGGATTTTTAATTTTTGCATTCTCTTCAGAGTCTTTGCCTTCAATAACACACTAGAACACATCTTGTCTTATACTTAACATCTGGAATGAGGAAAGATTTCCCAAAGGACCCTTGACTGCCTTATGCTCCCCTGGAGGAAATTCCCTGAGAGTTAGGCTGACAGTCTGTTAAATAGGTATCACTCATCTGTGTGACAGTTCAGCGTCTCACCACATTTGAGAATAAAAGAATGAGGGCGAAAAAGAATGAAACAAAGCTTGAATCAAAATCCTACTATCTCATTTCAAAATTTGGTTCAGGATTCTGCAACCAAGGTGGAAATGGCCTAACTTGTAGGCATTCTCTGTGCAATACCATCCTAAATAACTCTCTCATTGATTTGATCTTCCCTCGGTGTGCCCAAAAAAGTGGCCCAAGTAACCTTTCTTAATTCCATCCCTTATCAAACATGGCTGGGCTTGATTCCTCAATCCCAAAACATACTAGCAATGTGCCTATTTGGTCACAAAAGGGAGAATTTTCTTCCACAACATTTTCTTTTCCCTTTATAATTAATACCGGTCATATTCAACCTTTTGGCTCAGCCAGCTCTTTGAGACTGTGATGAAACCCAGACCCTCTTTCCAGAAAAATGCACATAGTACAAAGTTTTTTTTTCAAATTTCAGTGTTTCATGGGTCCTCTGAAGCCCATGCATAGTCTTTTTAGGTTAAGATTCCTGGATTATTGGGAATTCCCTGGTGGTCCAGTGGTTAGGACTCTGTGCTTTCATTGCCAAGGGCCTGGGTTCAATCCCTGTCTGGGGAACTAAGATCCCACAAACCGCATGGCCAAAAAAAAAAAAAAAAAACATATATATATATGTATGTGTATATATATATGTGTGTGTGTGTGTGTGTGTACATATATATTCCTAGATTATAGACTAATACATTTTTTCCCATTTTATTCATCCATTCATTCATTCACTCACTCATTTATTCACCCAGCCAGATATGTAGCTCATGATACACCAAACACTGTCCTAAGTCCTTTGCAGTCATGTGAACTTCTTTTGCACCCAGGTGATTTTGTGGGGACCCACAGGCTCTGGAGGGGTGAGTGTCACTCTCTGTGCTCTGGCACAGTGCCATTCTGTGTACTGGGAAAGAGGTTCTCCTTGCTCTGCAGAAAGGTAAGTTACCTTGTTTGATGCACTCCTGTAACATTGTTTCCCTCTGGATGGATAGTCCCATGTAGCTCTGTGAGAGCATTTTTCCTAGCAACACAGGGTTTTGGAGAAAACACCAGACCCCAGGTCAGAAGGTTTGAATTTGGCCCCAGCAGTACTGTTCAGCCACACTGACCTGGGCAAGTCACTTAATCTCTCTAACTCAATTTCCTGCTCCGTGAGATGGAGCTAATAACGACTGCCTCACATCACCTCTTTCTGGGAGGGTGAGTAGAAAATAACGGAACAAGAAAACATATGTGAAAGCATTTCGTAAGCCACAAAACAAATGATTATTAGTATTATTATTGTCATTGTTATGCTCCTGTTGTTGAAAATCAGACCCGTATCTTCACTTTGGGCTCTTTAAAGTGACAGAGAGGGGCAAGAGATCACTCTTAATCTGAATTCCAGGTTTCTATTTTGAATGCAAATCAAGTTGTTGAAACAGAGCAGGTAGCACACATTTCCAAAACTGCGGGACCTCTCATGAGGCAATTCTCAGCCTCTTAGTTGTAGCGTACTACATTGGAGTGAATTACATGCACACACCAACATTTGCCCCATGGAAACTTAGATAACTTCTAGGCATTTTAACAATGCGAGCACAAGCTTCCCTGGTGGCGCAGTGGTTGAGAGTCCGCCTGCCAATGCAGGGGTATACGGGTTCGCACCCCGGTCCGGGAAAATCCCACATGCTGCGGAGCGGCTGGGCCCGCGGGCCATGGCCGCTGAGTCTGCGCGTCCGGAGCCTGTGCTCCGCAATGGGAGAGGCCACAACAGTGAGAGGCTCGCATACTGCAAAAACAAAAACAATGCAAGTACACTTTAACTGCCTTTCTTGAGAGTATCTTGAAAGACATTTGCCGGCAGTATTAGGATTCTTTTGGTGGCAAGTAACAGAAATCAACTCTGCTTGCCTTACCTTCCAGATGAGGATTTATTTTCCAGATACAACAGGGTCTTGTGGATCGCACGAGATGGCCTGAGTTGCTTGGTGGTCAGGAGGGGTTGAAGCTGTGAGCCAGAACCCTCAGAACTCCACCTCTCTGTGTGAGGTGCTTCCGTGGGTCCTGGCTCTTTCTTATCAGGTCAGCTTCCTTGGAACCTCTGGTCCCATGGCAGACAGAATGTGGCTGTACCCAACTCCTGACTTGACATGTATGCATCCAGCACCCCAGGCGGACCTAAGCTAGCTCTCTGTCCCAATTCCGCACCCCCAGAAAAGAGGCTCTGATTGGCCTGAGTTGTATCCTCTAAACAGGAACTAGATGACGGTGAGCTTGCAAGCCTGTAGTCACCTTTTTCCAAATTGAAGGGCAATATTAAAACAGTTCATCACTCAAGGTTCACCTTCTTATCACACATATTCCTCCAATGTGCTTCTTCAGAAAGTAAGGTGGATTCATTGAGAAATACAGTTGGTTTATCTTCAGCTTAGCTTCTCACTCATTAAATTGGTTTGCTTTCTTCTTTGTGGTCCCTTCTGGACCACAGGAGGACCTAGAAATGCTGTCTTCTTGTTACCTGATAGACTCTCCAAACTTCTTTTCAATATTCTTTTTTTACTAAGTGACAATCGTGTGACT
Organism: Lipotes vexillifer; assembly: GCF_000442215.2. Lineage (NCBI taxonomy): Eukaryota > Metazoa > Chordata > Mammalia > Artiodactyla > Lipotidae > Lipotes > Lipotes vexillifer. The sequence goes on from NW_006793908.1 coordinate 1,993,762, forward strand.
AGCCTTGACATGTTTCCTGTTCTAAAGGAATTTACCATTGATTTAGCCTTGGGTTGGAATAATTTATGGCACTCATGTGACCTTGCAAGGCCACTGTAGAACCTAAGAAGTGGATGAATCTGTGTCTCAGTTGGAACTGGGATCATATACCGTTGAATGTTTTCTCTTCAATTTCCATTTCCGTTCTTCCTTTATATATTTTGCTTGTCTTACTGCCTGCAGGCTTTTTCACATAGTAGAAGCATGGCTGTTGATATTCCCCAAGCTTTATGGCTAAGAGCTTCACTTACCTCCAGGAGAGAATGACTTTATTATCTAGAACTCAAGTCCAAAATTCCCAAGACTGTTCTGATTGGCTAATGCAAGTCACATGTCTCCTCTGGACAAATCAACTGTGACAGGTGGAATACTTTGAACAATGTATAAGGATGTAATGTGGAAATGAGGGGCAGACAAAACAATGTATCTAGCCAATGTATACACATACCACCTCTTCCTTATTTTCCTTCCTTCCGTGTTTCTGCCATGGTCCCTACCACCTCAATCCTCCATACAGTAGAAAGAAAACACTGACAAAGTAAAACGAGGAAAGTCAGACCCTGCACGTCTGCTAGGAGGTACATCAAAGTCATCTGTGTGAAGTATGCAAATTCTGAGCTTCTTACCCCCGTGTGATTAAAGCTCATTCATGGTATCAGATTCACAACATTTGGAGAGTTCCAGCTGGTTCTTTCTTCTCCCCTCCCTTCTCTAAATCTCTGGAGGAAAAAGATACTGCTCACTGTAAGGAAATGAGGAAAAGCTAAGTCTCTGCTGGAATCATGGTCAGAGAAGAGCTATGTTTAAACTGCTGTCTTAGTCCCCACAAACATTCCCTTTCAGGGTATTTTCCATTAAAAAAAGAAAGAAAGACTTTAGACAAAAAGTAAGGGCTTTAGGAAATGAATCTCAAATGGTAGGATTTCAGGTGTCATCAACAGGCGGCAGCGTGGTGATGATTTGGATGAGCAAAAGGCAGAACCCTCAGTCACTCCTCAGATCGCAGCAGGATAGGAAAACTAAGGAGATATTGCATCAGAGCAGGAAGACTAGAGAATATTTCACAGTAACTTTTTTTTCTTTTGATTTTTATCTATTTTTTTAATTGAGGTAATATTCGTTTATTATTTTAAATTTTTATTGGAGTATAGTTGATTTACAATGTGGTGCTAGTTTCAAGTGTACAGTAAAGTGAATCAGGTATACACATACATATACCCACTCTTTTTTAGATTCTTTTCCCATATAGGTCATTACAGAGTGTTGAATAGCATTCCCCGTGCTCATACAGTAGGTCCTTATTAGTTATCTATTTTATATATAGTAGTGTGTATATGTCAACCCCAGTCTCCCAATTATCCCTCCCCACTCCCCTTCCCCGCCTCCCCATAACCATTAAGTTTGTTCTCTACATCTGTGACTCTATTTCTGTTTTGTAAATAAGTTCATTTGTACCATTTTTTTAATTCCGCATATATAACATTATATAAGTTTTGTGTGGACAACGTTATACAGTTGACCGTTATCTATTATATATAGTAGTGTGTATATGTCAACCCCAGTCTCCCAATTATCCCTCCCCACTCCCCTTCCCCGCCTCCCCATAACCATTAAGTTTGTTCTCTACATCTGTGACTCTATTTCTGTTTTGTAAATAAGTTCATTTGTACCATTTTTTTAATTCCGCATATATAACATTATATAAGTTTTGTGTGGACAACGTTATACAGTTGACCCTTGAACAACACAGATTTGAACTAGGCAGGCCCACTTGTATGTGGATATTTTTCAAAAAATATGTAATACAATACTACATGATCCATGGTGGGTTAGCACCCCTAGGCCCCGCTTTATTCAAGGGTGAACTGTATTTAGACTTCTGTATACACTACAGGGTACTCACCACCAAAAGTTTTGTTTCCATCTGTCACCATACGCTTGGTCTCCCTTACCCATTTTGCCCTCCACCCATAGTAACTATTTCTGAGGGGGTGGTGCAAGGAGTAATTGTTACTTCATTTCCCAGTACTAAAATATGACATCACATACAAATCGTGGCCTGTATTTTATACCTGAGTATATGTAAGTACTTTAGACTTTCAAGATGAAGGAAATCAGTCAGGTTGATGTGTTCGTTTTGCAGATGCAATTAAGGGGCCCACAATGACCTTTTACTTGAGAATCAATTTTTTTTTTTGAGTTTCTATTTACTGTTGATTAAGAACCAGTCATTTTACAACTCTGTTAAGTTAGAAGTTAACTTACAGAAAAATGATCAAGTACAATGTTTTTCTCTTCCATCTGGTAGAAAAAAATAATCCAGAAATCTATGGCTTTATTATCCTAAAGGACATTCACCAGTTTTGTAACCAATTGAGCATTCTTATTCTCAGCCTTACTTATTTTTTTCTACTCCCTATAAAATCCCAGTTTTTCATATCATCTGTGGAACTTGCTTTGTCATTCTTGTAGTGCTCTCATGAATACATTAAATGTATTCTTGTATTCTCTCACGAATACGTGAAACCTTGACAAGTGCTCACTGTTTGCATTAAAATAATGTTTTAATATGTTGACAATAATAACTTGGTTTCCCTCTGGGCTCCAGTTTCCTATTCCTTACTTCCTTTCCAAATCCCTGGCCAGCTTTTTCAAAAGGTAGATTCTGGGTCCCTCCCCAGAAATTCTGATTCAGTGAGATATTGGGGAATAAGTATTTTAAAATGTTCTTCTTGTGATTCTAATACATCACTAAATTGGACTCAATACCTTGATATTATTAACAGTAATATTAACAGTAATAATAAAACTACTACATTTACTACATTAGATCATAGTAACAATACCAACTATTGTGCATTTACTGATTATACAGCCTCTGTGCTATTTGTCCTTCATACTCATTGTGCCATTTATTTTTACCTAATCCCTATCCAAACCCTAGAGATAAAGAAGCCCCTTGGAAAGCAACATTCGTTTTTTAAGGCTACAAGGCTAGATACTAGGATACAGAAAGAATGCCTTATAAAGTAAAAATAACACTAGCTGACTTTAATCAAGCCCTTTCTCTTTGCCAAGGTTACTGCTAAGGAAATGACACTTGGGTGTTCATCACTTTGCCCAGACCGAAATTCAATGTTTTTGCCTGATCCATCAGTTAATTAATTCATCCAAACAGCATTTGTCAACTACTGCCATTTTCTAGTTACGGCCCTAGGGACACTGGGGAACAAAGTATCTTATCTTTAAGAAACTTATCCCCCTTACAAGGCCAGGGAATTAGTTTTTATCTAAAAATCAGCCCCTGGCCAACTGGGATATTTTTGTCTATACTCCCAACATTCACCTAGGATTATGATCTCCTAAATTTATGACCTTGGATGATAATGAATGCAGAAGGGTTTGTCGAGACCTGACTACCCCTAAATCTCTTGGACACTTTGTTAAGAGGAAATTATTTTAGGTGATATTATCTCTGCAACGCACCACCCCTCGACCTTTTTCTCTCACATGGAGTCTGGCGGGGTTTTTTGAAAGGTTCAGATGAAATCTTTGGTCAATAAAGAAAGTTAGATGGTACTAACTTTCTAACTTAGGGGTCTGAAGATTTCAAGAGATCATGGGTAGAATCCAGGAGATCTTTGAACTTGGATGGGAAAAATTATCTTTATTTTCATTAAGCTTTAACTAAAATGAATCTTTCTTTAATTATGCATGTAGGTAATAAGCCACAGTACTATAAACAACCTGTGACTTGTCATCAGTACAAATCAGACTTTTTCGTATTACTTGCTGTAGGCGTCTGTTAATATTGTATATACTTATCACCACTTTGATATTATATTTATTAGACTGCTAGATCATGTTATTTAGTGCATGAGTAAAGAACCACATAATTACTACATGAGAAATTTGTTTTCTAAATATTCTGCTAACTTTATTTCCCTATTTGATTTCCTTTGTAAGCCTGTATTTTTATACATTTAAAAACATTATTCTGAGAATCCAAGGCTGTACTCCCCCACCAACCCACACACATTAAGCTATGTAATATAGAGCAATACCAGACACCTGACATCCACAGAAGACAGTCCAAAGCTATTGTAATTATCTAAATTTATAAAGGCCGCTGAGTACAGCAGGTAGGAATCTCAGTACACAAACTCCAATGAGCAAGAAGTTTAACTATTTTTCCATAATGTAATTCCTACTAAGAGCCTCTTTCCATCATGAAACCCAGGATCAGTCAATTCAGGGGGCACCCCTCCTTTCGAGAGTGGTATCTGTGTTCCTGGGGGAAGGGTAGCGTAGCACCCAGGCTTTGTGGAACAGGCTTACCTGCCCCGTTTTCCTCTCCTCTGATACCCTCAGCCCCACCTGATCCCAGTCCCTCAGGCCCCAAGGGGCTGCTGGGTGGGCTTGTTCTTGGCCCGGGGCTTCTTTGATGTTGTCTCTGTCTGATTGCTGAGCCCTGCCAGGTGTGTGGGGAATGTCCTGCTCTTCTCAAGCCATGCATAGAAGCTCTGCCCTTTTCTGTCCTGGATCCATCTTCCTACAAGTACCGCGTAGCTGTTTCTTCTTGGGGGTCTCATCCTTTCCCGGAGCAAAACCAGAAGCAGGGCACAGCTCCTCTCTTCTCTTAGATCTCCCAAACCAAGCTGGATTTTTGTCAACCACTCCTAGAATTTCATCCACCTGGGCATAGGTTGGCAGGGTGGGGCCGAAGGGGAAGAAAGATTAAAGGGCCATTTTTTGTTTTTTTCCAGATATATCCTTGAGTCTAAGCTTCCCTACTTCACTCTCTTCCTCACCTGCTCTTAATTGGAGCAACTTTCTAGTCTGGAAGCCTAGGAAGCTTTGCTCCTAAATTCTCTACGCGCCCTCAGATCCTACAATCTGAAATGCAAACGCACAGTTTTAAAAACTCAAAAGCCTTTGCTGTGTCTCCTCCTTCCTGAGGCAATCTCTCAGCTTGGTGGCCCAGTTTAGGGAAGAGTCAAGGGATTCACAGGAAATACCAGTGAAAACACAGCAGGCAGTTCCAAATATTTTCCCAGCACAAAAATATACAAATCTGCGTCTCAAACACATGAACTACAGCTGAAAAAAATTAACGTATCCATTCTCACCGTCAATGCGAAATTCTGTTAGCGAGCAGGAGCTAACAACGACGTGATGAGACATGGGTGCTGGGTGCTTGGACAGGCTCACTGATTAGCTAAATGACTTACTTCTGTGCAACGTGCTCTGAAGTTACGGGGGAGTCAAAATGGCGACTCCATAAAACAAAACTTGTTCCCTGTCATCTGGTACTAGGTGCTCTCTAAGCCTCAGGTTGTACGAGTTCGTGTCCCCTATAACGCTCTGGGTAAACATCCATCTTAACTCAGGGAAAATTGTACAGAGTAAGGCGCTTAAGACTGAGCAGTGAGTAGGAAGGTTTTCCTGCCAAGCAGAGTCTAGGCTCTGTGGAGATGAGGGAGGGGAAAAGGAGTGGGTCTTCTACAGAAAAAAGACAACAAACCTCCTCTGTCAGTGGCAGGAAAGCAGAGTCCCTGTGATGCTGACTGGCTGCTTCCACCCCGGGCTGTGCGCTGGGTCCACACTGGACTGGCTGCAGATGGGCAGCATCTGTCTCAGGAGTAGCGTCCAGCTGCCCCTCCTGCAGACCTGAGGCGCCAGGTTGGGGTTATGGCTCCCAGTCAGGCCTGCATTTCCAGTGGGCTAAGTGGCCAGGTCAGGGATGACACAACTTACCACATGACTATCTGGTAATCTTTTCACCTCATGTGGCTGAGCTTGTGGAGGGCAGAAACTATGGCCTTTCAGCCTGCGCAGGGACCAACCCACAGGAAATGCCCTGCAGTACTCGCTCCCCAGGGTTTGCTGAGTCCTCCCTTTGTGTGAGTTTCTGGGCTTACACTTGAAACGCCCTATCCTATTTCACCCTCACAAAGAGCCTCTGAGGTACAGACAGCAGCACCTCAGAGAAAACAAGCTTGTCACCTCGGGTCACACACCTGGTAAGTGACAGGGCCAAGGTCTGAATTGGGAGTGGCTGACCTCCAAGGCCTGGCCCCTAAACATCTACAACACTGAAGAGACAGCTGGAGAAGCATTCTACGACATCCCTGTGCATCAGGAGATGCTGTGAACGCAGGACCCTTTGGGGCCTTCCCGGGACAGACCCCTCCCCCATATCGTCTGCTTTAGCTCCTCTCTGAAGTACCTAGATAACGGAATCTGATATACATTTCCTGAGTTGTAACAGTGACCTGCGCGCATTGTTGCTTGGGGGTATCAACCACTGCAGCTACTGAGGGAGAAATCTGGCCCAACTCGGTTAACTTAGTTTTACACAAACCGCACTCCCAGTGACTCAGTGTATACACGCCAGTGGATTTTTCTCCCAGGTCTACAAAAGGACTTATTTGGTGTTTTCATGGAAATACTGTCTCTAGTGGCAGGAATTTGGAGGTACCCATCACTGGGAGAGGGAAGGAGGAAAAGGTGCTAAGTCCACAGTCATTACGAGGAGGAGGAAAAACACTTTCCATGTAAACCTTGCAGTTTTGCAGTAACCGGAGCACGTTTGGAAGAAATAGGTCTGCAGTTTTAACGCGAGGCCCCGTGTGGAATTTATACTGTAAACTGCTCCTGGGGTACTGTTTTAAATGCTTCACAAATCAGCAGTCTGAACAGATGGAGGCTGGGTGGGTAAGTAGTAAGAGATCAAACTTTAGGATCTGATAAGCCTTGTCTTACTCACAGTGCAACCTCAGTCTGGTGCCTGCTGCCCAATAGCTACTCAATTACATCTGTGGGACAGATAAATGAATATGACACTTCCTTTAAAAACAGTTTTGAGGGCTTCCCTGGTGGCACAGTGGTTAAGAATCTGCCTGCCAATGCAGGGGACACGGGTTCGAGCCCTGCTCCAGGAAAATCCCACATGCCGCGGAGCAACTAAGCCTGTGTGCTGCGACTACTGAGTGGGCGCTCTAGAGCCCACAAGCCACAACTACTGAGCCCACGCACCGCAACTACTGAAGCCCGTGCACCTAGAGCCCATGCTCCGCAACAAGAGAAGCCACCGCAATGAGAAGCCTGCGCACCGCAACAAAGAGTAGCCCCTGCTCGCTGCAACTAGAGAAAGCCTACATGCAGCAACGAAGACCCAACGTAAATAAATAAATGTTTAAAAAAAAACAGTTTTGAATGAAAAGGGCATGATGCAATATGGATGGTTATACCTCTGCTGTCTCTCTCTCTGTCTCTCTCTGTCTCTGTCTCTCTCTCTCTCATGCACACATAACACACATGCACAGAAGCCAGAGCCATCAAGAGAAGAAAAGTCTGGAAGTAAACAGAGGAAATATACCAAAACATTGACAGTGATTATATATATTATGTGGTGGGTCTTTGGGTGTATTTAAACTATATTTTTCTTTCTAATTTTCTGTATCTTCTAATACATAATATAGATATATATTTTCTAATATATATTTCTGTTATTTCTAATCTGTCTTTTCATGTAATTTTCTTTAACATAAACTTTTTTTAAATAAAAAGAAGTCATGTACAAAGGGAAGAAAGGAATGCTTTTGATGGCTAATATATATATATATATATGACACATGGTTTTATATATTATATATAAATATAATGGTTATATAATATAGATATAGATAATCTCCTCAAAAGGCCTGCTTTTGGATCTGCATAGAAAGACTGGGAGCATAGTCTAAGGTGGAGTTGAAAGCTGAAATTGTCCTACATAAGTAAACAACAAGATGTGTGGGTCTGCACCTGCATCTGGTGGAGAGAGACAGAGAAGAGAAGGGGAGGGGTTGGGGAGGGG
>NW_006793908.1:2002015-2048467 GCF_000442215.2 Lipotes vexillifer
GGGGTGGGGGAGGGGAGGGGAGGGGAGGGCCTGAATAAAGTGGCAGCAGGCAGACCCAAGAATAAAAATGACACTGAAAAATTTCTCATGATGGGGATTTTAGAAATCATTGAGAAAAGCAATGTTTGGGTTTCCATGTTAACTGCTAGTAACAGAGCATCTCCTATGGGCCAGGACACGTGCTTGGGGTAGGGCTCTGAAAATGAGAGACAAGACCTCTGTTTTTGTGCCTTTCATGCTCTAGGGAGGGGGCTAATCACAACAGCTAGTGTTTATATAGCACTTAATATGCGCCCAGCACCATGCTCAGTACTTTACATGTATTAACTCCTTCAATCCTCACAGCAATCTTCTGAGTTCCTTATTTTACTGATGCAAAACTTTTTTGAAAACAAAGTTACATAACTTGCACAAGACCCCTCAACCAGCAAATGATGAGGCTGGGATTAGAACTCATGCAGGCTACCCCTAGGATTTGCAAGTAAAGGCAATGACAGGTTATAGTGAATGGTAGGAAACGCATATGCAGAGGATTTTGGTGAGTAACTGGGAAGAATCCACTTTTGACAGATTGGTCCTGGAAGGCCTTTCTTAGGTGGTAATATTTAAATTGAAATCTAAATGAAGAATAGGAGACATTTCTAAATTGAGAAGAATTTTTCTTCATTATCCCCACACACGACAAGTTGGCCATACACAACAGCCTCGACAGTAATGGGGCTTTGAGGTTATGGCCAAAAGATCCTCCATAAAAAAGGGTGAGTAAAGTTGCTAGGGATAGAGAGAACACTGACCAGGACTAGACACCAGGCATGCTCGCTTTCCTCAAAAGCATTCTAGGAGAAAGTAATTTTCAAACCAGGAGACCAGGGATGGTATTCACAAGGACAAAATAGACAAGGGCAAACCAGGCAGTGGACACTCAATTACACAGTAGAGACAGGAGCCGAAAGAAAAAGGAAGACGTTGCAATTCCTCCCTCCCCACCATCCTCAAAGTATCTTTTGCATTATATCTTCAGGTCAGTTTCCTAAGAGGCATTATTACAAACTGGCACAGTATAAAGTAGTACAGAATTAACCAGGTTTTGCTCTGTTCCAAATCCATGCTCACACTATACAATTCACTTTTAGAAAGCAAGAAAATAGGCCTGTTTTTAACAGAGAAGCATGAATAGTAACACTGGCCATTCATGAATACTTGTTGCTAAGTGGAAAATGATTCTAACACATTTTATTATTCATAAGTAATCAGGACTAAATAGCTGGTGAGATGAAGCTTCGGCTATTCAAATGAGATCCATTCCAAACTATTGCCTTGGACTTTGTGACTGCGAAAAAGGCTTTTGGTGGATTTGATGTGTTTGCAGATGCATTTCCCTTGCCACCATCCATGCTGCTTCTGAATGAGTCCCTAAATTTGGTGAGTAATGGCTGGTGAAATCTTCTGCTGTCCTTTGCTGCTAGGGAGAAGATGCTCTTAGAGACCTCTGTCCTGCAGCCTACAGTCTCCTTCTCTTTCACGCCTCTCCTCTCCCCCTTCTTTATTCCTTCCCTTTGAGCATTCATAGCTCTTTGATGGCTTGAATTAGATTATACCAATGTGGCTATATGCTTTCAATTAAAATATTTTCTCGAATCTTTGCAATAATTCATTTGTATTCACTATCTCTTGCGGCATTACAAATTACCCTGAGACAGAGTGGCTTAAAACAAATATTTATTATCTCAGACTTTCTTTGGCCTTGGGGTCAGGAATTTGGGGGTGGCTCGGCTGAGCGGTTGTGGCTCAGGGTCTTTCATGAGGTTGCAGTCAAGATGTTGCCAGGGGCTTCAGTCATCTGAAGGCTTGACTGTGGCTGAAGGATCTACGTGCCACATGGCTCACTCATGTGGCCGGTGGGTAAAAACCTCAGTTCCTCACTGACTGACAGGAGACTTCAGTTCTTCATCACAGGGGCCTCTCCATGGAGCTGCTTGAGTGTCCTCATGAGGAATCCAAGAGAACGTATGGCAGAAGCTACAATGTCTTTTAGGACCTAGCCTCAGAAGTCATACAGCATTTCCACAATATCTCAGTGGTTACACAAGTCACCCCATTTCAACATGGGAGGGACTACCAAAGGCATGTAGAATCATGGAGAACATCCTGGAGACCATCTACCACACCAGGGAAGAGTATGTTATTAGTCTCTGACTTAAAGATACAGAAGCATAGAGAAACCCAACTGTCCGCCTGAAATGAAAAGCAGAGCGCACACTCATTTCTATATAGTGGTATAATTAATTCAGTCTTACTTATCTGTGGATGAATTATCCACTTTGAAAATCATCAGGGTGGTTATCAAGATTATCAATATTATTATGGTTAGTAGTGTATTTACTTATAATGCCATTTATTGTATTCTTACCATGTCTCAGACCTTGGCTAGGACTTTACCTACATTTTATCTTCACAATAATCCTATGAAGTTGGTATTATTAGCCCTACTTTACAGATAAAGAAACAGACCTAGAAAGAGTCTCCAGCTTACAAATGATCTTAGACATCATGGAGTGTAAACACTTCATAGAAGGAACCTTCAGCCTGGAGAGTATAATAGACTCTTCTGAAGTCCACAGTGAACCAGTGGCTGTGTTGAGACCAAAGCCCTGGCCTCCAGAGTCTGGACAAAGCTTTCTTTCAACTACATGGGGCAGCTTTCTTGTGATCTTTTCTCTTAAACAAAAGGTCAGAACTCCCACAAGACATTTAGCCTCTGTGAGCCTGTTAAAATGGGCATAACCATCAAACTTACCTCATAGAGGGTTGTAAAGATTACATAAGCAAAGGAAGGTAAAGTACCAAGTGCAGTGCTTGACACACACAAGGACTGATCCTATGGTAGCTGCTACTATTGTTGTTGTTGTTTGTCTTAGTCTATTTGGGCTGCTATAACAAAATACCACAGACTGGGTGGCTTATAAACAACAGAAATGTATTTCTCACAGTTCTGGAGGCTAGAAGTCTGAGGGTGCTGGCATGGTCTGACTTGGGTCCTCTTCAGGTTTCAGACTTCTTACTGTGTCCTCACATGGTGAAAGGGGTGAACTCTTTTATAAGGTCACTAATCCCTTTCATGAGGGTTCCACCCTCATGCCCTAAGCACCTCCCAAAGGTCCCACATCCTAATACCATCACACTGGGCATTAGGATTTCAGCACATGAATTTTGAGGGAACACAAACATTCAGTCCATAGCAATGTAATTAACTTATGAACAGGAAAACTAAACCAAGCTGTCACTGAGCACCTGGATGGTAGGAATCATGCCTTAAACTCAGCATTGTGCTGAACTCCCTATTGCCCTCCTTAATCAAATCAATCCAATGAGCTGGACTCACGGACGAGTCAGCCTCTTCTTTACTCCAATCTTTTGACCAAAAAGATTGCTTAAAAGATCTTTTAACCAAAAGATCCAATCTTTTAACCAAAGTGATGTGTGTATGCCCCTGGTTGTATTTAAGATGATTCCAGAAGGAACACATTTTTATATTTTAATAGTTATGTACTTATTTTTAGTAAGTATTAGAAAAATATAACTAAGATAAAATCACTGATTTAATGGATAATCTTGCTTAGGATGAAGCTAAAATAGGTTGATTTAAAAGAATCTTAAGCTAATAATAGCAATGGCAGCATGCAATCAATTACAAGGAGAACTGTGAAGATGGAATGCAAATCAGTTTGGGGGAGCCCTAATTTAATATACCTTGAAGATTACAGGGGCTTGACAGTTCAGAATAGCTTTGCTTATTATTGTTACCCTTTTTATTTTACCAGTGTATTCTCTTCTGAGATAGCTCAGCCTGTCTCCTTTACACAAAATAATCCATGCCCCTCTTCTCACTCTAACTCTGGCTTAGAGATCCTTTCCCACTCTCTTTACTTGGGTAACTCCTGCCCATGCTTTAAATTTTGGATCACACAAGGCTTCATCTGAGAAAAAGTAATCTCTGTTATCTTTCCTCCAGCCTCAAAAAGCATCCTCTTTACACCTTTATTCCTGTACTTAGCACTTTGTATGGGAATTAAAGGATTGTGTGTCTCTCTCCCCTACTTTTCTGGGGCTCCTCAAGGGCAGGGACCATGCCTTATTCATCTTTGCATCCCCAGCACTGACCACAGTGGTTGGCATAAAGAAGGCACTCAATTGTTTACCTGAAATAAGATCTTACTATAGGCCGCAAAAGAAATTAAACCAATGTTTCTTCTGGTTGGACCCTTATAATCGGCTGCCTGTCCAATCGACAGGGGCAGGCATGAAGAGCTTTGTAGCTATTCTGTTTTACTTAAGAGGCCATCACTATTAAATATTTCTTAGCTTGTCAAATGTGGGAAAGGAAAAAGGGAATATATTGAAGAAAGAGTAGCATGTCTTCAGGCTCTAAAATGTGGAAACTTCTTTTGGTTGGAACTGGTAACCTGGTTTGAACTTGTAACTTTTAATTGGGACAAAACCCTGGAAAAAAATATCTCCTGTATGCAAATGACTCCATCTGTGATCCTGTTAAACATCCGTTAGTTCAGTAGAACCTTGCCAGACTGCCACATTGTCTCTTCTTCATGACAATTAACATTTGACAATTAACTGAGAAATGGGGAAATAAACATAGACTATGGACTCATTTTAAATAAAGTGAATATTAAATAAAACACAAACCTGCGAGTTCATTAAGGTCCTGAAGAACTTGCCAGGAATTGCTATTCCCTCCAGTGTGATGAATCACTAGACTATGAACTTTCCATCAGGACAGGGGGGAAAAAAAGTACAGAGAAAGTGAAGAAATGTGCATTCTAGCTCTAATTTTGCTTTTGGGTTGGGCTTTGGACAAGACAGCAAATTTCCAGAGATTTTAGTTTCTTCCTGTATAAATTAGGTTTTTGGACTAGGCTCTCCAAGAATCTTTCCAGATCAAATAAACTACCTTTAATTCATTCATCCACTTAATAAATATTTATTGAGTATCTACTATGTGCTAGGCACTGTGTTAGGTCTTTATAGGTAATCGTTAACAAGATTAAATCTTTGTTCCATTGGAACTTTTAGTCTGGTGGCGGAGGTAAGCATCACACAAATGATTATGCAAATAATGATTCAAGTGTGCTTACACTAAGTGCGATGAGGAAGGGCAGGGTAGTGTGAGTATATCTACTTGGAAGGCATTAGAATAGTCCCAGAGATCAGGGAAGGCTTCCCAGAGGAAGTGATATATTATTATTATTATTATTTATTTTTTTTAGCGGTACGCGGGCCTCTCACTGCTGTGGCCTCTCCCGCTGCGGAGCACAGGCTCCGGACGCGCAGACTCAGTGGCCACGGCTCACGGGCCCAGCCGCTCCGTGGCACGTGGGATCCTCCCGGACCGGGGCACAAAGCCGTGTCCCCTGCATCGGCAGGCGTCAACCACTGCGCCACCAGGGAAACCCAATTCACAGTAATTCTGATTAAGGGAACTTTCTTTTCTCTATCCTTATCTCCAAATTGTGGCAGGCCCTAGTTGGCAAGGTCTTAACTTGGATCCTTCTGGATTAACAATTACAAAAGCAATATTATCATCTGAGGCTTCTCTAGAGTTCTTGACTAATTCCACATGGGCCCGTGAACGTCTCACACCTTGCAAAAGTTTTTTGCACATTATTGTGATATTTCAGCAAAGAACATGCTGCCGGAACATTTTGCAAACCTCACTAATGTGGTTACAACTCCAGTGCTCTCAGGCAGTATCATCATAAGCAGAGCAGTAGACAATGATTTGAAGGAAGTCAGCACCTAGCCTACGATTTGGACTCCATATAGCCCAACTTCCCTATTTCTCTCCTTTTCTTTGTAAAGGATTTATTAGATACCATTTAGAATTTGAGGTGAATTTAAATTGTGTGCTCCTTCTTCCAGGGGTATGGCATTCTAGATTTAACTCCTATTGTAGACTGAAAGGCTTCATACTCTATTCTAAGAGTCTCAGAAAGCAGTCAACAGGTGGGGAAGAAATTGTGGATGTTTCGGGGGGTGGAAGGTTAGGTTGGGTTGGGTTGAGAATCTTTTCAAGTGTGCTTGTGTATACTTTGACCGTGTGTCACACTAACCATGAAGGATGTAGGAGCCACTCAGATAATGGCTATGGCTATGATTCCCTAACAACAATCTAGGCATTTTTTTTCTATTCTGCTCTAAACGAAAATATTATGTTATTTTTCTCTGTGTTAAAAAAATGCAATCCTTCCACAGTACACTGAAAAATGCTATGTACTGTTGGTGTTCTTGATGACTGACCATAATAAGCCAAAGCAATTTTTGGACCTGAACTTTTGTCTAGGATTAGGGGTTCACAATCAACATTATTTGTCACTACACTGTTACTTTAACCATCTGACTTATAGCCAACTAAACAGCTCACATAAAAGAGACTGGGAGAAAAATAGGCAATAGGAAGTCTAGGCCCCTTATTTCATAGAAGAGTCATGGAGTTACAGAACTGGGTTACTAACTGATACTGCAGCAAAAAGTCCAGTGTGTCTGATGATCTGCTTCACCGTGGAGGTCACCCAGTTAGTGATCAGTCAGGAAGCTCTGCTGGAGATGATGGTGGTGAAAAGCTGCATGTTCAGGTAATACAGTGAGAGTAGAGGTAACAGAATCACCAAATTCTGCTGTCTGGGGCCATATTGAAATAGTCTTTAAGAATTATCAGTATAAGGAAGAGATGGTATAGTATAGTATAGTGTTAGTACATAGATTTTGGATTCTGGCTTGACCACATCATTGCTGCCTGGCACTGTATTACCTGTCTATGCTTGAGTTCCCTTACCTGTCAAATAGGGATAATAACACTAGGGCTGTGGTGAGCTGTGCCAGGACATGGGTGAGGTGAGTGAGGCACTCGCCTTGGGCAAAATGGAAGGGAGGGCCACAAAACTCAGTAATAGAGATAAATGATATTTTAATGTGATACTTTCTTAAAAATTCAAATTTAAAAATAAATTCAAATTTAATGTCAAAACTGCACGATGAACAAACTATCAAAAGGGCTGTTTTTGTGATTAAATACTCTGACCTTTTCGTGTTTCTGAGGTTTTAACAAAAGGTACAGTCACATATTCAGCCTTTACTCTATACCGCTGTTTGGGCAGCTGTTTCTGACTTTTAGTATCTTTTGCCATTTAGAGTGTCTGAGAGTTTTCAAAATCATCCAGTCTTGATACTGACTTACAATTTACTTACTGTATTTTGTTTTACTTCTCCCACGAGAATTTAATCTCTGTGAAGGCATGGATTTTCTAAAAATGTTTATGTCGAAATAATTTTAGATTCATAGAGAAGCTGCTAAGCTGGGATAGAGAATTCATGTATACCCTTTACCCAACTTCCCCTAATCTTAACATCTTAGGCAAAACCATGGTACATTTATCAAAACTAAGAAATTAACATCAGCATAATACTGTTAACTACAGACTTTATTTAGATTTCCCCAGTTTTTCCATTAATGTCCTTTTTCTGTTTCAGAATCCACATTGCACTTAGTCATAATGGTTCTTAATCTCCCCAGTTTGTGACAGTTTCTCTGTCTTTCCTTGTTTCTCATGACCTTAATGGGTTTGAAGGATACTGATAAGATATTTTGTAGAATGTCCCTCAGTTGGGGTTTATCAGATATTTTCTCATGATTAAACTGAAGTTATGAATTTTGTGGAAGAATACCAGACGTAATGAAAGCACTTTAAAAATTGTATTTTGATCATTAATGTTTCCTCAGCATCTAGAACAGCGCCTGGCACACAGAGACAATATCTGTCAAATATTTGAGGTGGAATTTACTTGCATCTACCTCATGATGTGGCTAAATATAGACATACAAAGTTTTTCTAAAGAAAATATTTGTAAACTACTGATGGCTTCTAAAGAAAATTAACTCCCCTGAGAAATCCACTTATCTCCTAAGGCAAGGTGGGAAATCCTGTTTCTAATTAGCTCTAGGTCATTGACTGGCAGAAAACAAACAGGGGACCCAAAAATGTAAGAAAGCCAGCTTTAAGTGCAAGGTACAACATTTGAAAAATACTAGTTTCTTTCCTAAATCATGTAATGTCTTAACCAAGAATTTGTAGAAAGGAAGCAGCTGGGTCCTGTTTTTGCTCTGTATCAGTAGCATCCAGCATCTTACTTATAAAGTGGGTGCTTTATAAACATTTGCTTAAATCCAGTCTACATGATCAACAAACTATATAAGGAGATGCATACTGGCCCTTGGCAGCTGCTCCTCCAAATGATAGAGCACCAGTTTCACAAATTAATTTTGACTCAGACAAATATGCATTCAAATTCTAGCTCTAGTATATGGCAAATCTTGGGGGCTCTCTGAGCTCCATTTTCTTCTTGTAGAAAAATGGAAAAAGCCTTTTCACCTTTGTTGTCAAGTACTAAACAAAGTGACTTTTTTTAAGTGCCTAATGGGAGTCCTGACATGTAAGAGTCCTTCTTATCTTTCCTCCTGTATCTTGTCAGCATCTCACCTACTCTGCTGGTGGTGACCGGAGGCTTCTATCACAATAGATCACTGCTCCTCAAAAGGCAGACACTACTGATGGACAGAGCAGTAAAATATACTTGTTGATTTGCCACTTAGAAGCTCCATGATCTTGGATAGGTTATTAACCAAACTGTGCCTTAGTTTTTTTTATTGTACGATTAAGATACCAGTAACTACCTCAAAGGGTCAGGGTGAGGATTAAGTAGGAACATGTACATAAAGCGCTTGGGACTCTGCCTGAAACATAATAAATACTACTTGTTATAATGGGTTGTTGCATTTGGTGCACAGGGCAGGTGATGGTAAGACATATGTGAGGGAGAAGAGGGAAAATAAAACCTGATTTATTATGAAGGAAATAAAATGCAATGAATATATGTATCATCAGAGAAATTTTGCCTGACTCAGCAGCTACTTTAGAGCTAACCCTAAACCTTCCATGATTTTACCTAAATAGTTAAGGAATAGAGGGAGGGAAGAGGACAGTGCTCAATTATTATAGCATTTCCAAAGGTTTAGAACAGGGTTGTTATCCACACCTTTCCTGTAAAGGGCCACCAAGTAAATATTTCAGGCTTTATGGATCACATGCAGTCTCTGTCCATGTTCTGCTTTTGTTTTATTTTGTCTTTTACAATTCTTTAAAAAATGTAAAAACCATTCTTTGGTCCAATGGCCAAGATTTGCTGACCCGTGGTAAAATCAATTACTTTATTTTAGAGAAATTTGAAGAAAGATGTGATGAATAGCTGAAGTTAAAGGCGAGAGCATAACATATTTGCTGATAAGTGAGAGAGAGAATTGCAGAATGGGTGGTTAGACTCATCAAAACCACAGAAAAGTGGAAAACCCAGAGTCTAAATCCAAGACCCGGTGAAATCTTTCCACACATAGATGTCTTGGGACTTATTTATCATGAAAGCAGTAGGAAATTTGTTTGGCCAAAGCTGCTTATGACTATTGGAAGATAATTCCCTGTGGGCCTCTTGGGTTTCTGCACATCTTGCAAGCAAGGCCCTCACTGCCCCTTTGTTCCAGGCTGTCTTTTGAAGGATATTTGTACAGTGAACAGCCTTGTAAGACAGAGATAGTGTCTCCCTCAAGAGCAAAGAACATGCATGATTACCTCATATTATAAAAGATCTGGCTTCCCTAAACTCAAGGCTCTTCTGCTGTAACACACCCCACTGCATGAGCAGGTATCACTGACCCTCTTCTTGATGCGAACAAAGGCCATGAGTAAAACACTGCCCTTCATCTCTTACCCAGCAGGTCTCGTGTCACCTGTCAACATCCATGAAACTCTGGCAGGTTTACTTCTTAGCTTGCACATAGGGAAACATTTCAGAGTTTTTACAGTTTTTGACAGTGACAGAAATGGAATGCAAATGAGGAGCAACCAACTAATAAAAGGAATCATTAAGTAAAAGTTACCCTTAAAAAAAGCATTTAACAAAATCTTAAAATGGTGTGATGCACTGAAAGGGGAAAGAAGGTGGAAAGAGATGGTAAACAGTGACTTAGTCTGTTTGGGTGATGCGGGGGAATGTAGCACATCTACCCTGGCTGTCTCTACTGAAATTCTACCATTCTTCAAAGTGTTTTCAAATACCGCACTACCTGGAAGTGACCTCTTCGTCAAAGACCGGAAATTTACACTATCTCCATTAATACTAGTGATTTCACAGGCATAGTGTCTTATCTGAAATGACAAATCCACAGCTTCTAGCAGTGTGCTCAATAAATGTGTATGTTTCACTTATTTAGCTATGTAGTATGGTTATTTTTGCAGTCTTATGTAGACTGTATGCTCAATGATAGCAATAATCCTTTTTTATTTGTCTTTGCATCCAAATTAGGTGCTTGTTATGGGCGGAATCGTATCCCCTTCAAATCCGTGTGTTGAAGCCCTAACTCCCAGTACCTCAGAATGTGACTGTATTTGAAGATAGGATTTTTAAAGCATGAATTATGAGGTCATTTGGGTGGGCCCCAATCCAATATGACTGGTGTCCCTACAAAAAGAAGAAAAGTAGACACAGATAGGTACAGAGGGGAGACCACATGAAGACACAAGGAGAGGATGGCTGTCTACAAGCCAAGGAGAGAGGCCTCAGAAGAAACCAACCCTGCCAACACCTTTATCTCAGGCTTCTAGCCTCCAGACTGAGAGAAAATAAGCAAATAAAAAAGTAAATATCTAGCGTTTAAGCCAAAGTCTGTGGTACTTTGTTACGGCAGCTCCAGGAAATGAATATAGTGCTCAATTCTTAGTTTCTAAACAAATGAACTTCTTAAGGAAGCCATCCCTGCTTCTGGGTTAGCCATCTCTCCTATTTATTGCCATAACAGCTTGTACTAACTTCTATCAGATCACTCACCTACCACATGGCATTGTAGTTATCTCTTTATTATTTGTATTATTACATATACTGTATATCACTTATTACATCTGGTGCAAGTGACAGAAAATGTGATTCAAATAAGATGAAGCAAAGTGGAAATCTACTCACACTTCAGTAGATCTAGCTTCAGGCATATTTTGATTCAAGGACTCAAATGACATCATCAGGGCCCAATCTCTTTCTATCTCTTAACTCTGGTTTCCTCCACGCTAGCTTCATTCTCAGAGTTCATGTCATGGAACGGTGGCTGCCAACGGATTCAGGCTTACATACTCCCAGGTTCAAGACCAGGATAAAAGGAGATAAAGCTTGTTTCTCAATAGTCCCAGCAAAATTCCCCAGTTTGCATCTCTTTGGATCAGGTGATATGCTTGTCCCTGAACCAATCAGTGTCAGGGGGGATGCAGTGCTCAGGCCAGGAGGGAGTCACATGGCCCCACCAGGAAGTCAGAGGTGGAGTCAGATACCTGATACCCATGGGCGGAGGGAGGGAAGAGAGGTGCTCCCAGGGGAAAATTGAGATCCAAGCGAAGGGAGGATGGGTGTTGGGCAGGCAACTTGCTTGTTGCTCCTATATGACTGTTAAACTCTCAAGGACTAGATACCCCAGTATCGCTCTAGCGTCTGGACCCAGCAAGGTTCCCTGCATATAATAATAGGCTCCAGTAAGTGTGTGTTAAATAAATGAATGCAGCAGATGTGGAGCCATCAGGTAAAGGAAATTTCCATAAATTTCCTTTCCTGCTGCAACCAGGACAGAGTGCCTGGGAGTCCCACTCATCTTCACATGTAGAAAACAGCCTGCAGCCTCACAGCCCGAACCTGGCCTGGTGGAGGGAACGGCCCTCTTCTCTTCCCCAACAGAGCAGCCTGGTGAGATTGTGCATATGCTGGCTTTGTGGTCAGATTCTATTTGGACACAGAGGGGTGGGTGAAAATTAAGACAGAAACAAATGCGGAAGGTGTGGGGACAGGATTCTACCCTAACGTTTCCGTTCTTCACTTCAGCCAGCAAGTGGGAATTGCATCCGATAGGTTACAGAACCACCTAGTGGTCAAAGAGCATCGACACCAGTAGTGTAGACCTCAGATGGTGTGTGTTGCAGCGTAATGAACGGCATCCAGGCCTGGGGTGGTGGTGAACTCTGTGGTCACTGAAGGGTCTCCTGAGTACCCTCCGTGGCTTCCACTTTGCTCCTACTTTTGGGAATGCCACCGAGAGCAGAAATTTGGGATAAAATGAGCCAGCTATATCGGCTTTTCATTTCTACTTTTGTCCTGGAGGTATTTGGGAAAGGAAAGGTGTCAAAATGACCAGGAAGACTGCAAAGCTGAGTGAAAATATCAGCGCAGCACTCTCTCCTCACGCCTGGTAATCTGTGGGCGCAGAGGTCACACGAGGGACTTTCCATTTCTACCTCATATACTTTTGTACTGCTTGGTTTAATAACATCTCCTGCTTCTGTAATAATAATCATAAAAGAGAACATATTTAAACATAAAGAAATGGATGTCATTTCATCAGGGAGGTTCTCCCTGACGTTCTAAGAGCAGAGCGTGGTCTACCTGCATTAATCTGTTTACGAATCTTCCAAACATGTTTTTCAGAGATACAGCTGGCGTTATGGGCACTGACAGTGGCTTCGGCACTAACTGGAGCTAACTTGTTCAACTGGGAAGCTGACGCATGGGCTTCGTTACCCTGAGCACTCCAGTCTTCCCCAGAGTGTCTTGCTTCTGGCGGTATGAGGCTCTAAGCGCCTGCCCTCATCCCCTGCAGTGTCTGGGAGAAGTAAGGCTGGCAGATAAAGGCGAGATGGTCTTCTATTTTGCTAATGGACATGCAGCCATGATTCTAAATGCAGCTGGGTGGCTTATGACTCTCTACATGAAGATTCCTAAAGGTTTTAGGTCATAAAATATATAGAACAGACTTACTGATAGCTAAATCCATGATATTTAGAAAAATATTATCCAAGTTATATTTGGGAAGGTTAACTTGAGGACAAGTGGATTGGAGAGGAAGAGACACTGGCTTCCAAGATACCAAGTAGGAGAGTGTTGTAAGGGGATAATTGCTATGATTATTGCCATGGCAGTTTCTTTCCTAACATCAAATCCTCAGTGTGCCTATTATAGTGCCTGGCAAGGCGTAGGTGACTAATAACCACTGGTTGAGTAAATGCTTGTGTAAACCTGGATGATCAGTTACAGTATTGTAGTGAAAGGGGGCAGAGGAGAGGCATGAAAGAATGCAGAAGACTTATCTAGTGCATAGGTGTAAGGAGCTGGGGAGAGAGGAGACCAAATAATGGCCGCCGTTTTGATCATTACTGGAACTGCTGTGAGAGCGAGAGGGAGAGGTGAGGCGGAGACTGAGAGAGAGACAGAAAGAATTGTGGACTGTGGAGAGGCTGTCAGAGCAGAGGGGAGAGGAGGGAAGAAGAGTTCCATTCATTGTGCATATGTTCAGTTTGAGTTGACAACGGGACATCTTAAAGAAATGTCCGGGGCTTCCCTGGTGGCGCAGTGGTTGAGAGTCCGCCTGCCGGTGCGGGGGACGCGGGTTCGTGCCCCGGTCCGGGAGGATCCCGCATGCCGCGGAGCGGCTGGGCCCGTGAGCCACGGCCGCTGAGCCTGCGCGTCCGGAGCCTGTGCTCCGCAACGGGAGAGGCCACACCAGTGAGAGGCCTGCGTACCGCAAAAAAATAATAATAATAATAAAAAAGAAATGCCCAGCAGGCAGCTGATGATAGGGATTTGAGCGTGGGTGAGAGGTTAGTGTTTGGGATAAAGATCTGGGTAAGTCTAACATGGAGGCAAGAGCTGAATCTGTAAGAGCAAATGAACTGCCTTGGAGGGCAGGATGTAAAGACAGAAAATCAAGGGCCCAGATGTGAGTTCTGAGGAATGTTCCCTCTTTCAAAAAGTGTTGGGAATATTGAAGAAACTTGCAGATGGTAAGCTTCTCCAATTGCCAATTGAATCCTTATTTACTAAAGGCCTGGTGAAATTACTTGACATTTTAAATTTGGACTACAGAGAGAGTCATTCAGAGTCGGATATGAAGCAGAAAATCCTTCTGAGACATACAGAGGGAAGAAACGATTTCCATTTCTCAATTGTTCTCTGTTTTAAAATTCTCGAAAGCAACAAAAATCAAGGTACTTCGGTTAAAAACTTTGAGCTAAAGTTTTCTCTCATTCTAGCTCATTTGAGTGTACTTTTCTGTCTTCTATTTTTGCTTTGTCTCCACTTTGTAAAGAGGTTGTTTAAACCTGTGCATCAAATTCTCACCAAGCAACCCAGCCACTGAGGGAAAACCAAAAAGCAAGTACAGTGCATTTATAAGAGCTTTGCTAGGAATCAATGGGAGGGGAAACCAAAGGATGCTGTCCAGATCAGTGACTCCTGCACACTGGGAAAAGTTAATTGGCAAACAGCACAGGAATATAATGGGAGGACCAACAGTGGCTCAGGCAACCTTTTTAGGATGAAAGTATACCTTTGGCAGTGACCATTTTTCACTTCCTTGCTTCCCAGAGGCCTTCTTCTTATACATTAACAAAAACGGTACCTTTCCAGATGTAATCAAACATGTAGCAACAAGAGAGAGACGGGAGGGGGGAGCAGCTGAGCACAATCTTTGCCTTGGGTAATGCTGAGGCAACAAATAGCTTGTTGGAGGACATGTTGAAATAAATATATGTTCTTTTACTGATGCCAGAGGGAACGGTTTCTCTATCAAGGATGCGTGTTTGTGTGTGTGCAAGCGTGTGTGCGTTATGTGTGTTACCAGCATCGATTTGGGTGGGTAAATGGAAACACGTGATTATCCCATGGTGCTGCAAGAATGATGGAAACAATACACTTTTTAAATTAAGCAGATATCGCATGGAGGCAGGACTCAGATGCTTCCTTTCTGAAGGAAACTCCCAACAATACACTGAAATCCACTGTCAACAATGAAAACACATTGACAGAAGAGCCTAGAGATTCTCAAATCAAATTCTTTAAGGTTTATAACACTAGATTCAGCTTATTAAACTGCTGAAAAGGGGAGAAATTAAAAAGCAATCATTTTAATTATCGTGTTTGTATCAAGTTCAGCCACAACTGCTACATTAATATCACTAAGCTTGTTCTGCTGTAATTAATCCAATAAGTGTATAAGGCAAACAAATTAGAATTATTTATAGCACTGAAGCTAAGTGGAAATGCCCACGTGCTATTACAGTAAATATGGGTTGTTTCACACTCCTTCAAATTATGCTTTAGGACTTTCAACCATTCATGTTTTTCTTCAACTGTATAAACCTCCACGACAAAAAGAAAATTCCGGTAGTGAATCTCATCAAACTTATGTTCAGACGTGCATATCGAGTTGAGTAACCAGGCACTTGTTTTATTTGAGCCAAATTAAATATATCTCATTAAGGAAGTGTTAACTAGTATGCAAACACTGAATGCATTTTTGAAAAAACAGTCTCTGTAATGAGGTACAAACATTATGTGACTTTGTGAATCTGTCCCACAGAGCAAAAACCATGGTCAAGATTCATATCATTTAAATGGCATAGATTCTCCCCAGGTCCAGTTAATAGTGAATTATATGTAAATGAAAGGAAATACAGATCTGGCACAAAAGGAGAAAATCTGTATTAGAGATGACTGGTTTTTTTTGTTTTTTTTTAAGTAATAACCCCTCACTCAGAAAAAAAAAAAAGAAAATTGTATGCAAGGCCACTGGTTCACCGTTCAGGCATAATACAAGCAAATTAGGTCCCAAGTAATTCCATTCACAAGTGTAAGAAAAAAATTGTCCAAGTCCCCTCCTCATATTTCTACATTACTGTTGCTGAGACTACTACTGACCATGGTAAAATATACTACGTACTACCCACTGCCTGCTTTCAGTTTACAAGGCACCAGATTAAGTCCTTAGCATTCTTTTGCCCAGTTAATCCACAGAGCCTCATGAGCAGATGCTGTAGTTATTCCTGTCCTGCCGATGAGAAGACAGAGGCCGAGAGGGGACATTTCCACAAGATTCTCAGATTACAAAGCCTGAGCTCTTAACCAATATATTTTCCCCTGACAAATAGGTTTTCAAATGTGGAGAGAAGTTTGTGCGGGATTTTGGATACAGCTGAACTAGCCTGCTCTTTGAATTAGTGTGAACGAGGCCCTACCCCTGCTTCAGTCGATCTGGCCTGGGCTCTGGTTCCGCCCCCACCCCCCCGGATGAAATAATAAATATTCATGCAGTCTATTATGCTGAGCCTGCCTAAACATCTCCTATCCCTAGCTACACAATGCAGTTCTTTGCCCCGCCCACAGGATAACCAGCTCCTGAGCATACATCTACGTTTGTTCTCTAAAAAATAGCGCCCTGCATGTGCATACCCCTTTGAACTCTGTAAAGCCATTTCACATAAACGGTCTCTTTTGATCTGCCAGTGAAGTGAGAAGAGAAACCATTTTTAATCCCCATTTTATAGGCAGTATAAGACAACTTTATTCAAAGTCACATCATGGGTTAGGAGCGGAGCCAGAGGTAGAATCTGATTTTTTGCCCTTCCTGCAAGTAGCTTCCTCTTCTGCTTGGCCCTCCATGTGAGGGAACGTATATATGTAACTGCAAATACAACCTAACTGCCAAGCCCAGAGGAATCCTCCAGGAGCCTGCTAAACAAAGTAACACCTAGTAGGGACAGAGCTTCATGTTCTCATGTAATGTAGAATTTAGAACTAGAGGCAGACATCTCTAGCTCATTTCAGACCAAACCAAAAATCACTAAATCCAAACCTCAGAGAGAGCTCAGCTTCTGATTTGTTGCCAAAAAAAAAAAGCCCTCCGGGAGAAGAGGCAAAACTTTAATTTAGGTATCAGTTCATACAATGCTGTGTATGTGATATATTTTTTCTAGGTTGTCCGTAGGATTGAAAATTAATTATAAGGCAGCATGGATCTTTTTCAAATGTCACCATGTTTTCAAGTTTTCCTAACTACTCTCTAAGTCAAATCACGACTATGCTCACTATTAGCTGTATAACAATTGGGCAAGTACTTTGAATTTTTAAAATAATCTAAAACAGTGACAATAATAACACCTACCTCATTGAATTGTTGTAATCTTTAAATGAGACATGCATGTGACACATCCGGTGGGGTGCTTGGCAAGTACATTTTACGCATGTGACAAGTACATTTTAGTTGTTGATTTCACTATGCAAAGCATTTTAAAATGCATCTTTGAAGCCAAATACACAAAGAGTAATTATGCTTTTGTCAAGTTGTTTTATCTTGAAGTTAATAAGACTTATCGCCTAACCAAACGCATCATTTAACTGACAATTTATATCATTGATTGATTTGCAACTTAACGAAGGATGTGAGGTGACGATGACAGAGCTTACCAAGTCTCTCCCCTGCATGAGTTTACTTCGGCTTTCTCTTTACTCAAGTTTGCTTTGATTGTTAGAATTTCACTGGCTCGTGAGCTCCTTGAAGGCAGAGGTAGGTGTTTTCATCTGCATTCTCTCACAGAATCCACCACATGGTTGCCACGCAGTAAACAACACTTGTTGAACATTGATTTGATGCCAGGAAACTAAAAAATTCATCCATTAACAGAATTTATGTTTGCTTTGAGATTCCCACTGTGTTTGGTCAACAAGAGTACCCTGAGTTCTCTGGGATCTTAATTCTACTCTTGGGCAGGCACTGCTTTCTTCTATTCTGAGCAGCTCTTATAGCACACACAAAAAAGGGGAGGGAGACAAAAAGAGAAAAAATAAGGAAAGAAAAATGAAAGGGGGCTAAGAATTTATGTTACGTGCAGTGGTTAAGAATCCGCCTGCTAATGCAGGGGACACGGGTTTGAGCCCTGGTCCGGGAAGATCCCACATGCCGCGGAGCAGCTAAGCCCGTGCACCACAACTACTGAGCCTGCGCTCTAGAGCCCACAAGCCACAACTACTGAGCCCATGTGCCACAACTACTGTAGCCCACGTGCCTAGAGCCCGTTCTCTGCAACAACAAAAGCCACCGCAATGAGAACCCTGCGCACCACAACGAAGAGTAGCCCACGCTCGCCGCAACTAGAGAAAGCCCACGTGCAGCAACAAAGACCCAACGCAGTCAAAAATAAATAAAATAAATAAATTTATTTAATAAAAAGAAAAAGGAAAGGGAAATAAGGAGAGAGCAAATAGGGGAGGAGAGGAAAAAAATGAATTAATGAATTTTACTTTTTACCTTTCCCCAAATACCCTTCTGTATTATATGATCTTTCCTTTTTAATCTCAATTTATCTTTTTTTTAAATTTAGGTATAGTTTATTTACAACATTGTGTTGTCTATTAATCTTTTATAATGAAAAAGAAAAATGTATACAGCTGTTAATTTCTATATTAAAATATTTCAATCAAAATGGTAACAGAAATTGAGAACTGATTTGCTAATTACAGCTATTATCCATGTTTTGGAGGTTCCTGGAAGTTTTGAAGTTGCAGAGTAGACGGGAAGGAACATGATTTTGAAATTAGACAGACACAGCCCTACAGCAATGTGTATACCTTGTCCAAGTTACTCAAGGCCTTTGCACTTCTATTTCTTCATCTTTAAAATTAATATGTAAATTACTTAATATTAATATAAATTCTTAATTAATATTAATACTTAATATTAATCCCCCTCTCAAAATTATATCAGGGTCAAGAGTACAAGCTCTGGAGTTAGGCTCAAATGATGGCTCCAACATTTGCTAACAGGGTAACCTGATATGAACTTCATTTTCCTTATAAATATAATACAGGTATTAATAATATCTACCTCATCAGGTTGTGAGGAGGAATAAATGAGATAATCAGGAATTCTACTCTGCACATTAGTAGACTTGCATGATCAAAATAATACTCATTTATTTTTATAATTTTGTTAATACAAATAATGTGGAATTTTATTTTCCCTCTTGGTGTGTATGTACATACCTATATGTGTGTGTGTATATATATATATATATATATACACATACACATACATATATATATATATATACACATAGATAGATAGATATACATACACATAGATAGATAGATAGATATACACACACACGCACATATATATATATAATATCCTTGATTTTGCCTGCCTCTTGGCCCACAAAGCCTAAATATCTATTATCCAGCACTTCACAGAAAAAGTAGTTTACTGACCTCTGGCTTAGAAGATAGGAAGTCATACCATCTCAAGGTACTGCTTCCACTAAGTCATATATTTTCTATTAATGAAGCCGATTCCATGTGGGTAAGAGCAGAGAGACATGAGGCTAGAGGAAGGAGGGAAATGTAGACAAATTTTAAAGAGAAATTCTGCTCTTTATTGGGAAAAAAAGGAGGTTCTTTTTAAGTCTAAGTGAGAAGAATGCCTTATGGTTAGCTTACCAGTACCCTTCCTGGACACCTATTAAATAAATGGTGATGGAACAACTGGTGATGCATATGGAAAAAACAAAATCGGATCCCGACTTCATATACCAGGTGGATAAAAAAAAATGTTTTAATGTGAAAAGCAAAACTTTAAAATCCTTAAAATATTGAGGATGCTGTTTGGCTTTGGGATAAGACAGACACAAACCGTCAAGAAGATGTGGCACTTAAGCCTTATGTAGTCCTAGGAAGACCCTTGCACACACGTATACAAGGAGACACACACAGGACCGTTCACAGACTATTGTTTGTAAAATCAGGAAACTGGACACAAACTTAATGTCGTCAGTAGAAAAAGGGATCAATACATTGTGATATGTTAATGGACTACTACATGCTCGTAAACAGAGCTTCACAAAGTATTCACACAGGTGAATCTCACAAACTTATGAGTGAAAAAAGCAAGTTGAAGACTAAGTCAGTATTATGTCATTTATATAAAAGTCAAAAACATGCTGAACAGTACTACATTGTTTTAGAACAGGCACACATGTAGTAAAAATATAAAGGAATGTTGAGAATGATAAGCCTATAAAATTCAGAATATTAGTAACTTCTGCTGGGAAGACATGGGCTACCACTAGAATATACACAGGGTATTTCAACTATACTTAATGTTTTTACATTTCAGCCTAGAAGTACAGTACATAGGTATTTATTATATTATACTTTTAAGTCTTACTACATATATCAGGCATCTTATAGCTTATTGCATTATAGTAAGTATAAAAATCAAATTATTAAGAACGAAGCCCTAAAACACCCTTTCCTTCATAGGCATTACCTTTTTAGAGAGCCATGCTGGTTTTTCCTGTATTTCCTATGTTGCTGAAATGGACATAATTGCTTTCCTCAAGAGTACCACAGCTTATATTTTGTCCAAGACATATTACTTATTGAACTAAGGAAATGGCCACTGGACTTTTTGAGAAGAGTCATGTAATACCCCGGGAGGCCAGTAATAATACAGATGAAAGTCCTTGGTACCTTGAATTAGGTTATTTTTATAAGATTGAGAGGAGCCCTGATGAACCAAAAAAAAAAAAAAGGAACTACTCTAATGTTACAATATCAAACGTGCCTGCTTAATAATATTTTCCAATGCAATTAGATTAGAAGGACAAAATATTTAAAAGCCAAGATTACATTAGGAGTTACTGGGGCAAAATCATATTTTCTTTCTAAAGAAAGAAAATTCTAAAAATTCCAAGCAATTCAAGAGGTCTGGACAAGAGCATCTAGTTATCAATTCTCTCAGTTAAATGAAATATTTGTGCCAGGTGACAAATGTGTGTGTGTGCATATGCTTATTTTTAACAAAGAAATCATTCCATATATACTTTCACATAGCCTGATAAAACTAGAATATATATAGGGAACACTTTCATATATATATGTATACACATATATAGATGACTATATATATTCTTCTGAAATATAATTGAGATTTTATTACTTCAAAAACTACATGTTGGGGCTTCCCTGGTGGCGCAGTGGTTGAGAGTCAGCCTGCTGATGCAGGGGACACGGGTTCGTGCCCCGGTCCGGGAAGATCCCACATGCCGCGGAGCTGCTGGGCCCGTGAGCCATGGCTGCTGATCCTGCGTGTCCGGAGCCTGTGCTCTGCAACGGGAGAGGCCACAGCAGTGAGACGCCTGCTTACCGCAAAAAAAACCAAAAAAAAAACCAAAAAAAAGCACAAAACTACATGTATATTTATATATTTTATATATTAATACATAACATTATATATAACATATACAATATAAATTAAGTGTTGTGTGTAAAAGTTATATATATATTTCAGAATTGAAATGTGTCCAAGAATCTAATACAACTTTATAGAGAGAAAACTAAAGCTCAAAAATGACAAGGTCTCATCAAATTATTAGCAAGGCTAATGCTAAGATATGTATTTTTCATTCTTAGTTCTCAGTTCAAAATTGTGCAAGAAACATGTCATTCTTAGCCACACAAAAAGTAGTAAATGTGGGTCACTGTTATTTACTTGTCATCAGATACATGAAACATGAACGTCCCGATCCCGGCTACACAATGAAAGAAAGATGTGAAGAATTTGGAAGGGATCTAGAGAAGAGTGCAAGGGCAATCAGAAAATCAGTTGAGAGAAAAGCATTAAGGCAGAGAAAACTCAGCTTGTAAGGAGGAAGCCAAAGAAGGATTTTGCTCACAGTAGGCACTTAATGGCTTGGAACGGCATTCAGTGGGGAAAGCTCATTGAACAAGGGTGGGAAACATTCCCCCAGTTATTGAACCAGAAAAACCTCAAAGCAAGGGCCTATTCCTCCCCGCATCCCTTGCAAAAAGATATCCAAAATATTTTCCCCATCACTTAGAGATGAAATATTCAGTTCATTTATTTTGTTAAAGAACTGAGAATAGGCAACATAAAACTTTGATATGCACAAAATGCTAAATACATCTCATTTCCATTTCTATATTAGAGTCAGTTAAAGTTTGAATAAACATAAACTGAAGACTGGGTGAGACGACAAAAGGATAGAGGCAGAGTGGTAAGGATAGAAGCTATAACCTGGGCATTAGCTATATTGTTCCTCTTTAAAATGCTGATAAACGGCCTACTTTCTATAGCTTTTTAATTGTCTGGATTCATAGGTTCTGCTCTGAATCAGAATATTATAATTGCCAACGTGGAAAAAATGATTTTTGGAGCAGTACCAGCAGCCAGAGCATGCTCAGCCTGGGGAAGAGATGAAATGAAGCCCATTAGAATGGTCTCTCTTCCATGGATACTCTCTTCCAGATCTTGATCAGGGACCACAGCTCCCCAGCTCTAGTCTTAAAGGATGGTGACCTGATCCCATCTCCCATAAAGAGACAATAAGGAGACCCAAGCTCTAATTGCAGCATGAGCAATTTAAATCAGTGGCTAGAAAAATTTCCTAACCTTAAGGCTGAAATGGATTTCTGAGAGGTTTTGCAAACAATCGAATATCACCAGAATTACCTTGTGTTACGTGAATATTTAAAAACTGCTTTAGAATTGAGTTTCATTATAAAATTGATTTAAAGAATTAACATACCTTTCCACTGTTTGATTTACCTTTTTTGGTACTCACTGCTTTTTTTTTTTTTTGCTTTTATTATTTTGGTTTACTGATATATATATATTTAACATCCTTATTGCAGTATAATTACTTTACAATGGTGTGTTAGTTTCTGCTTTAGAACAAAGTG
Organism: Lipotes vexillifer; assembly: GCF_000442215.2. NCBI lineage: Eukaryota > Metazoa > Chordata > Mammalia > Artiodactyla > Lipotidae > Lipotes > Lipotes vexillifer. Next base: position 2,024,699 of record NW_006793908.1, read on the forward strand.
AATCAGTTATACATATACATATGTTCCCATATCCCCTCCCTCTTGCATCTCCCACCCTCCCACCCTCCCTATCCCATCCCTCTAGGTGGTCACAAAGCACCGAGCTGATCTCCCTGTGCCATGCGGCTGCTTCCCACTAGCTATCTATCTTACATTTGGTAGTACTCACTGCTTTTTACACCATGTAAGTAGGCTTTATTTTGATACACTAAAAATTTCCTATTTATGTCTATATGACATAGTATAAGTATTAAAACAAATTCCCTAGCACAAACTCTCCAACCTTTCCCCTGCTGATTCTCTTAAGGCTCCAGACTCCCCTCTATCAACTTCAGTTCAGTCTTGACTTTCATACTCTCAATTCCCATTCTGCCTCTAGCTGGGTCCTGGTTAAGACAGAGGTTCCGTGGTTTGTTCATAAATGATTATCTCTTATTTTTGTGATATAATAAAATAAAAAACAGGAAATCAGTGTGACTCAGGTCAAATATTAAATTCTCAGCTCAGTGCTTTGTGACCACCTGGAGGGGTGGGATAGGGAGGGTGGGAGGGAGGGAGATGCAAGACGGAGGGGATATGGGAACATATGTATATGTATAACTGATTCACTTTGTTCTAAAGCAGAAACTAACACACCATTGTAAAGCAATTATACTCTAATAAAGATGTAAAAAATAAATAAATAAATAAATTCTAATTTTGGTTCAAAGTAGATGATCAAAGATAGCCACATTTAAATACCATTCACCTCATTGGAGATGCAGTTCAATCTTTTATTAAACCATAGAAATGATTGAATCTTTTACAGAAAAAGCCAAAGCCATGTTATCCCACTAGGAAGACTGTGACCTAGACCAGCATCAGAATAGAATATGATCTGAAGAGATGATAAAAATTGAGTCTGGTTAAGCATGACCTTGTGACAGACATAAACATCCAAGGAGTATCTGAACTGGCATTTAAGCTAAGGTATGTTGGTCAATATGAATGCTCATGTAGTGATTAAAATGTACCACATTTAAACAGTACAGAAACAGTGTTTTTTAAAAAGTGCATTATTACAGGCATAGAACATTATAAATAGAATGCCAAAGCAAACAAATGCCCTCAAACACAAAGAAAAAAAAAAAAGCAGAAGGAATGCATTTTAGATCATTTTATTAAGAAATTCAACACTTAAAGATCAATAAAAATTTATGTAACTGATTTCTGCAGATATCTGAATTGGAGATGTTGATTTTAGGCTTCTTAACTGCTGCTGTGATAAAATTTAATTCTTGAGAATTTAAATAGGAACACATTAGGTAACAAGGCCTAATTTGAGCCACTGTCAGATCATACTATACATTTGCTCTTATCTCAAGGGATGAATATTGAAAAAATTTAAAGCACAGCAGAGTTAAATGTTCAAGGATGTCCTGAAATGACTAAATTTTATAGGCATACAGACCCACTCAAGGTGAAATTTTAAATGGGTACATTTCAAACATTTTTTTTAAAGCTATATAAAAACACTGACCTAAAAATGCTGTTGGAATGACTCTTCTAAATGGGCAAGAAAAAAAAGCATCTCACTTTGAATGAAGTCTTCCATTCTAATGCAGAAATAATTTGAGGTGTGGGTATGACATCATACTTTTAGCAGTATTCATATTCCACTGCTTAAGAGTAGAATAAAAATGTTGAGATAACTGAGAACCAAAGAGCAATGCCTGTACAAACGACTTGCATGTTTCAACAAATCACAGAAAACTATATTCACATTAAACAAAACTGTTAGGGAATAAAATTATTGAAATTCTCAGAATTTAAACTCTGAGTTTAAATAATGATCAACCTCAGCACTGTTAAAAGCAAATGTGACACTCCAATGATGAAAGATGCCAATACCAATGCAGCACTACTTACAATTTTTAAAAGAAGGTACAAAGATCCCAATTGTTCAACAGTAGGGAACTGGTGAAGTAAATTTAACCACTCAAATAATGATACTCAGCTATTAAAAAGAATGAAATTTCAATGTTCAACATACATAATGATGCCTATAATAGATTGCTCTAAAAAAAGAAGTTGACCTTGAAAACAATATGCAAAGTGAAAGATGCCAGAAGCATCTCCTTGTATGAAATGTCCAGAATAAGCAAATCCAGAGACGGAAAATAAATAGCAGTTGCCAGGGTATGGGAGGTGAGGAATTGAGAGGTATAGGGTTTCTTCTAGGGGTGATGGAAATATTCTGAAATTAGATAGTAATGACACTTGTACAACATTGTGAATATACTAAAGCAACTGAACTGTACACTTTAAATTTGTTAAAATAAATTTTATGTTTTATGAATTTTAATTCTAAAAAAAGGCACATGTATGTGTGTATTCACATGTATAGAAGCCACTGGGGGAAAGGGGGAGGGGAAGAGGGAACCTGTGTGTATGGTCTGATAAAATGCACACCAATCTATTTGAAGGGAGTTATGTGGGGAGTGAAATCTGAGGGGAGGGCAAATTTACTTCATTTTGTTTTCTCTGGGCAAAAATACTATATTGTTTTTCCCTCTACTAAGTCCATCCTAAAACTCTTCTCTTGAACTCTAAAAATACAGATGTTCCAGCAGTTTGTTCTTGCTCCCATTCTCTCCCCATGCTTTAAAAAGTATTGACGGGGCTTCCCTGGTGGCGCAGTGGTTGAGAGTCCGCCTGCCGATGCAGGGGACACGGGTTCGTGCCCCGGTCCGGGAAGATCCCACATGCCGCGGAGCGGCTGGGCCCGTGAGCCATGGCCGCTGAGCCTGCGCGTCCGGAGCCTGTGCTCCGCAACGGGAGAGGCCACAACAGTGAGAGGCCCGCATACCGCAAAAAAAAATAAATTAATTAAATTAAATAAATAAAATAAAAGTATTGACATAATTTACATATCATAAAATCTACTCATTTTAAATGTACACTTCAATGATTTTAGTAAACATACAGTTGCACGACCATCATCACTCAAGAAGTTCCATCCTGCCCATTTGCAGTCAATCCCCACTTCACCTCCAGGCAATTAACTGATTTATCTCTAGAGATCTGTCTTTCCCAGAAATTCATATAAATGGAATCATATGATGTGTGGTCTTTCACATCTGGCTTTTTTACTTAGCATATTTTCAAGGGTCATCCACGTTGAAACATCTTATCAATAATACATTCCTATTTACTGCTGAAGAGAAATATTACTTTTTAATATGATATGTAATCAAAAAATGAAATAAAAACATTCCCATTTTGAAAATTAAAATATATAAAACAGGGCTTTTATATTTTTGAACATCTTTATTGGAGTATAATTGCTTTACAGTGGTGTGTTAGTTTCTGCGGTATAACAAAATGAATCAGCTATACATATACATATATCCCCATATCTCCTCCCTCTTGCATCTGCCTCCCACCCTCCCTATCCCACCCCTCTAGGTGGACACAAAGCACAGAGCTGATCTCCCTGTGCTATATGGCTGCTTCCCACTAGCTAGCTATTTTACATTTGGTAGTGTATATATGTCCATGCTACTCTCCCACTTCGTCCCAGCTTACCCTTCCCCCTCCCTGTGTCAAGTCCATTCTCTATGTCTGCATCTTTATTCCTGTCCTGCCCCTAGGTTCTTCAAAACAATTTTTTTTTTTAGATTCCATATATATGTGTTAGCTTACAGTATTTGTTTTTTTCCCTTACTTCACTCTGTATAACAGACTCTAGGTCCATCCACCTCACTACAAATAACTCAATTTTGTTTCTTCTTATGACTGAGTAATATTCCATTGTATATATGTGCCACATCTTCTTTATCCATTCATCTGTCGATGGACACTTAGGTTGCTTCCAGGTGCTAGCTATTGTAAATAGAGCTGCAATGAACATTGTGGTATATGACTCTTTTTGAATTATGGTTTTCTCAGGGTATATGCCCAGTAGTGGGATTGCTGGGTCATATGGTAGTTCTATTTTTCATTTTTAAGGAATCTCCATACTGTTTTCCATACTGGCTGTATCAATTTACATTCCCACCAACAGTGCAAGAGGGTTCCCTTTTCTCCACACCCTCTCCAGCATTTATTGTTTCTAGATTTTTTGATGATGGCCATTCTGACCGGTGTGAGATGATATCTCATTGTAGTTTTGATTTGCATTTCTCTAATGATTAGTGGTATTGAGCATCCTTTCATATGTTTGTTGGCAATCTGTATATCTTCTTTGGAGAAATATCTGTTTAGGTCTTCTGCCCAGTTTTGGAGCGGGTTGTTTGTTTTTTTGATACTGAGCTGCGTGAGCTGCTTGTAAATTTTGGAGATTAATTCTTTGCCAGTTGCTTCATTTGCAAATATTTTCTCCCATTCTGAGGGTTGTCTTTGGTCTTCTTTATGGTTTCCTTTGCTGTGCAAAGGCTTTTAAGTTTCATTAGGTCCCATTTGTTTATTTTGTTTTTATTTCCATTTCTCTAGGAGGTGGGTCAAAAAGGATCTTGCTATGATTTGTCACAGAGTGTTCTGCCTACGTTTTCCTCTAAGAGTTTTGTAGTGTCTGGCCTTACATTTAGGTCTTAAAAATATGGAACGCTTCACGAATTTGTGTGTCATCCTTGTGCAGGGGCCACGGTAATCTCTGTATCGCTCCAATTTTAGTATATGTGCTGCTGAAGCAAGCACTAAAATAATAGGGCTTTTAGGATCATTGACTGCCTAGAGAAAAGATGCTACCAAGTCCTATAATATTATCAAAAACCACAAAAACTGAAACCTACAAGCAAATGTGTCATTAACTTTTACAAAGACATTCGTTTGAACTGTATTTACCTGGGGGAAAAAAATGAAATAACCATGTTGTTTTCTCTATTTTTAAGAGAATCAGAGTAGGCCAACTAGGTATAAATTTACAAGCATCTTAAATGTGTATGAGTACTTCGTTTTCTCTTATTTAAAATTTCTTTTGTCCTGCAAGTGTTGAAAAGCGATTATAACGCCTTAATACGTAATTAATCACCCTACAAGCTATCACCATATTTAGTGGTAGTTTCAGAAAAAAAAAAAAATATATACATGCAAAGTAAGCCTAATAAAACTCATGAAAAATGTAATATCCAATTTTTAGAACCTAATGTGCTCAAGGAAGTATTTGTGCTTTTAAATTAGGAGAACAACTCTGTATTTAATTAGTCCTCATTTGCGTATGTAATCATTTTAATTTATTTGCACACACACAGGACATTGTGCTCCATCAGCAGGTAATGTTCTTTATTAACTAGACTAGGAACTTCATGCACAGGAAGAAATATTCCTATCTGTGATGCAAAAGTCAGAACTACACACAGTCTTGACTTCATTTTTCAGGTTTTATGGTCACCATTCCAAGATAATAGAATACAATAATATAAAACACTTGACTAGGTAACACTTGCCAATCTCTAGAAATCAGTAATTTAATATTTAATGTTTCTTTTTACGTACTGCCCAGTTACAAACTGGGTATTTATTCAAGAACAAAGTAACTTATTGAAATTCAAGTACTACTAATAATGCACTAAAATTCAAACTTCAATAATTTGGATGGTGGCAGAAGTAGAACTGATTAAAAATCAGTGATTTCTTCATTGGTGGTGTCAAGTAATAACAGCCTAGATTGTGGAGAAAGTGGTGAGGACAGGCTTTAAGATGTTTGAAAGTCAACACTGTATGCTTGACAAGCTAATGACAGATCATACTTATCTACTCATTAAAGCACATGAACCAATTTTTCCGTAGGGCATTTCCAATAGACCCTGATAATCTTGTTATTGCCACTCCTTCCCCCAAATCCTAAATACATCCTAAAAAGAAAACAAGAAACTCTCATTAACTACTGTGACTAAGAAACTACTTGTGTTTCTGCCTACTACTAAATGCTTCATTCTTAAAGTAACTTTGAAAACAAGCATATTATTAAGATACAAATACATTGCTTGAGGAATAACTTAAGCTTTCATTTCCAAATAAATTGAGATTTACAATAATTGAGTTCATTTGGTGATTTGGAATTTGACACTACAGAATGAATCAGTGGATACTTTGCCAGGACAGATTTCACTTGGGGCTACTGTTTGGGTAGGAAGCTTGCTCTAGCTAAAGTCTTGAAGGAAGGCCCAGTGCTGTTCTTTGGTAAGTACTCTTCATGTGATGATCTATACCGAGTTACGTTTTTTTGGAAAACTTTTGGCACAACTTTACAACAGGCTAAGCACTGTGTCGTATATAATTTTTTCTCCCACACGGCAAGTTAAGCAAATTGTTCAAGTCATTACATTAGATATGCTCTATATGACAACAGGCAGATCTCCAAATGTCATCTTGATTTCCCATAATTCTTCATGACTGGGTCTGACTATCCTATAACATTACAGAGATAACTGTCCTCACTTAGTTTTGGAATATATTTCAGTTGAGCAATGCCTATTATAGTTGTGAAATGTCATATGCATAGTACTTAGATCCCACCCCAAGTCAAATCATTAGATACATTTTTAAAAATTCTCTTTGATTGGATGACCAGTAAGTAAGGACAGTGTTTATAAAGATTTACAGAATTTTTCATTATCTGCATAACTTTATCTGGCAAAAGAATGTCTATTTCTATAAGCTTTCTTATACAGCTCTTGAAAACACCCATTGGTAAACGTATTACAGCAAAGTTGTAAAATATACATTTATACTATACGTAAAATCAACTGCATGTCTTTGGCATACATGCTTGCATAAACACACTCGTTTGAGTGAGTGAACCTGAAAAGTCCACTCACAAAGAGTTTTACTCAGAGACAGTCACTGGGTAAGCTTTTAGTGATGCTGAGAGCATCTCCAGTACTTATAGGTACATGCATGGTTTGGGTATAAAATGGACCTAAAAGCAAACCATATGCTCTTTCTGGTACTTAGCTGAAGAAGCAGAAATCTATTCCGATGCTAGAGAAAAACATTACCACATTGTATTTCTGAGACACAGTTATGTCCGTTTTTAAAGTATGCACAAAGTAAAGGCTACATATACTGTATTTTTGATGAGAGAGTTTTATAAAGGGGAAATTTTGGTCATGCATGACTCTTCATGTAAACAAGCAAACTTGAGAACTCATATCAAAGGCAATTCCACTGTATACCTGTTCTGACAGAATATAAAATAGTTTTGCAACTAATCATTTTGGGGTTAAATAAAAGACAACTAACAACAAAAATCTCTACATTATTGATTTAACCTAAAAATTATTTTGTTGGGGGTGGAGGCAAAAAAATAAGAAAACAGTTTGATCCATTTGGGGAATATAGCTGAAGATTAATGGTCTTACGTCTAACTAACAGAGGGAGATTTTAATTCCCAAAGCATCATCTACCCTTTTCATTAGGAAGAACTGGATATTAACAGAAGGCACCCATTACATTTACCTTAGGAAGAATTGTTTACACTTATAAAATGAATTGAAAAAGGCAAAAAAGATACTATCCAAGGATTATAATAAAAAATATTCTAAAACAATTTGGTAAGTTTAAAAACCCAGCCAATAGCTAATTACTAGTGAGTACGTTCCTCCAGAAGATTAAATATTAATGAAGGAAAACAAATATATGTAATTCCAAAAATCAGAAATCATGATCTTCTTGTAAGAAGTATGTTTTATTATTTTAACCTTTTATGGTTGAACACTAGCTCTAAAAAAGAACCATGAATATGTCAGTGTGGCATTTCTTTTTATTTAGTCTGAAAGCCTCCTCTTAAGAAAAAAAAAAAAAAAAAAAAAAAAGCGACATTTTCCCTCCCAGTATGGCACCTTTCTCATAACTGAGCTTTGTCTAAAATCAGAATCTGGCTCCAGAAAAAGCCAATCATCAAGATATGGTATTTTCTTACAGACTTTCTGACAAGAGAACATGACAATATTAACCAAATAAACTGAATACAAGGAAATAATGTAACTCAAAGCAAACTACTTTTTGTTTAATCTCATTTTTTGATTCTACACTAGATGACCACTATTCTTAAAGCTTAAAATAAATTGGGAATACAAGTCAAAACCAGACCCTAGTTAAAGAAAATGGAACACCGAGAACAGTGGGTTAGCAAAAGTAAACTCAACAACACATTTTAAATTAACTGGGAAAATTTTAATTAATAAGCATCAAATGTACTTTACATTGAAACTGCAATACTGAAACTGTGACATTTTAAATATTCTTCGCAAAAAAGGTTAGTGATTTTCTTTTTCCTGGGAAACATGGAGATCCAATTATGAGCATTAATGCAGAGTCTAGGTCACTGTGGTTTAGTTAATGCTAGTATCTGAAGAGATGTTCACATTTCACGTCTACAGTAAGGTAGACTGTGAACTACTTGTATCGCTGAATTTAGCTAAAATTCCATGAGATAATTTAGAGGACTGTCAAACTTTTGAAGTGCAAACTCATAAAACTTTACATTGGGATCGCTTTTTTGCTTCAACTGCACCTGACTTGAGAATACAGGTAATTTTTATTTCCTAACTCCTTGGAAAATATTTCTCCAATAAGTCTTATGTCTTCTTTATTATGGGTTGTTTTTAAGAAAGATTATTATCTCTGCGGTTAGTTTCCCACAGTTGATAAAAATCCATCAAAAACATCATAATATATAGTTAGCAAGGAGAAGAGCTGTTTTTCTAAGGCTGCAGGAACACGAAAGAAATAGCACTTCTTATTTGTATTAGCACAAACATTTAAACCTAGTCATACTGCAGGTAAATCCAATATAGTATTCAAAAGTTCTATAAAAATGAACAAAAGATACGTATTTACTTCCATTGCTCCAAGAGTCAAACATCAGATCTGCATGAGAGTTGTACTGTAGCACTTTGCTGGTCCGATTTAAGAGTTCAAAGTCCTTTTTGCTATTTGGCCCAATGATGTCCACATCCGAGATAAATTCAGTTCAAAAAACAGAAATTAGGGCAAAGACTCCATATAGCAAAGCACAAGGATATGCTACTAGAAGTTGCTGTCCTTCCATGGCTAATGCAGAAATAAAAATTTTGGAAGCAGAAAAACTACACCATCCAATAATTCCAGCAGTGAGAATGATTCCTACCATTCCTCTGTAGCCAACAAGGAAAAACAGGGGGAGGGGAGAGAAACAGATGAGATTAGTTACATAAGAATAAATTTTTAAAAAGCACTTAAAAATCCACATGTAGATATCCGCAGAAATAATCAAGATGTTTTTCAAATGCTGGAATGTACCTCACAGTGAATTCCATTATTTCATGTGATAAAAAGCTCATCTATAACACATCTTGCTCCTTAATCAAGCACAATTTCTCAGCCTTGGCAGCACTGACATTTGGGGTGGATGCACTTTTGCTGTGGGGGTGTATCTGTCCATCGTTAGGAAGTTACGCAGCATCCTGGCCTCCAGCCATAAAATACCAGGAGCATCCATGCCTCCCACAGTTTTTCACAACTGAAATTGTCTCCAGACATTGCCAAGTGTTCCCCGGTAGCAAAACTAACTCCAGTGGGAAAACGCTGTTTCAGTAGAAAATACTGTGTGTAAAATTTGAATGTAAATGTATCAATCTTAACAAATGAGAAGAGTGAGGCAGGGACACTGTGAGGCCATCATCCTGCTAAATCTCTACTACCAAATAGGTGATATATACTCTTCTCCTAAACTTTCATTTTCAAAGTGTAACAAAGCTCAATCTTTGGTCGTCCAGCACTAGCCACAAGGAGGAGCTTGAACTGTTGAGAGAGCATCTGTGCACTGGCCATGAGAAGCAACTTTATTAGCTTCTCATATTTATACCTTTATTTTTAATTTTATTTTTTTATTTTTTTCGGTACACGGGCCTCCCACCGTTGTGTCCTCTCCCACTGCGGAGCACAGGCTCCGGACGCGCAGGCTCAGCAGCCATGGCTCACGGGCCCAGCCGCTCCGCGGCACGTGGGATTCTCCCAGACCGAGGCATGAACCCGTGTCCCCTGCGTTGGCAGGCGGACTTCCAACCACTGCGCCACCAGGGAAGCCCTATACCTTTATTTTTAACCTTACCTAAAATATTATTTTAAAATAACCCATATTTAAAGCTGTGTACATCTGAGAACACGGTAGGCTAGTAACAGCCTCTTCCATAAAAAGAATGCTCCATTTTTAGTTAAAAAGCTGCTAAAGAGAGAATATGTGTTTATTATTCATCCACTTAGCATATACCCGATATCTTTTTTTTTTTTTTGTGGTACACAGGCATCTCACTGTTTGTGGCCTCTCCCTTTGCGGAGCACAGGCTCTGGACGCACAGGCTCAGCGGCCATGGCTCACGGGCCCAGCTGCTCCACGGCACATGGGATCTTCCCGGACTGGGCCACGAACCCGTGTCCCCTGCATCGGCAGGTGGACTCTTAACCACTGCGCCACCAGGGAAGCCCTGCCCAATATCTTTAAGAAGTCAGATATGATATAAAAAATATCAAAGAGAGGGTAAGTATAATTCTAAACAACTTGACCTTTTCCATGCAGTATTTAAGTTAACAATCACCACTGTTCAATTTGTTTATGGACACTGCTAAGTAGGCAAAAAACTAAATTCTTTATCATAGGTAAAAGAGAGATGGTATGAAAGATTTTTAAACTTATTCTCACTTCCATTATTCATCACTGAGAAATATAAAACACAGTCCTCACTTATAAGAGGCACTATCTAATATGTTGTTGAATCAGTGATTTATCTCAAACTGATGGTGAGGTAAATCATATTACACAGAACTAGTCAATCAACCCCCAAAATAAAGACCAGCACTTACTGCAAAGAAAATATCACTGCAAAGCTGGAAAGCAGGATCATGGGAAGAAGACAATATCCAAGGACGCTTGCCACACAACCAAAGGAAACACCAGTCATACTCATTAAGTTTAATAAACAAAACATTCCTAGGCATCCAATTGCACTGATCCCATATACATAGCCAAACTGGATTTTGCCAGCCTATGGGTAAAGAAAAGATTACAGGTTAAGGGCAAAACAGTTATTTTTGGCTTCTTTCACCTGAAATGGCACTCACAGAAGATATACAATTTGTGAGCATTAAAATCCACAAAGGTACCTATTCTTTATACGGAGAAGTAAAACAGTGAGCAGACTGGCTTTTATATCCTCCTTAAGAAGTTTAAAATATCCACCTCCCAACACACAGATATTGTTTTTCATTTTTTAGTTACCATTTGAGCTTGGCATAGAATTCAACAAAGATATAAAATCATGGTATGATCACCTAAAGTAGTAGATTTCTAAAAAGAAATCTGGCTGATTTTAAGCAAATAAACTACAGAGACAAGATGGAAAGCCATTCAGATGTTTGGATAGTAGCTAGTATCACTTGAAAGTACCCAAATTCCATCAAAATTGCCCTGAAGCAATTTATTCTCATTGGCAGATGTAGCTATAATCTTTTTAACAGCAGAAATAATCTCATTATTCACTTTACATGGGTGTTAGAGGAATTAGGAGAAAGGAAGCCAGGATAAGCAGGGAGCCAGGGTTCTGTGAGGAGGGGAGGAGAAAAGAAAAGTGGTAAATAACTGGGCAAGAGGAATATAATGGAATATATTTTCTTCTTTCATTGTTTTCCCAAATTGTTGGTTGCTTTATACAGTTCTCTGACAAACAAACAAACAAACACAAACCTTAAAGATTCAGCTCTTATAAAAGACAGCACTGAACAGTCTTAGGGCAGTGAATGTTAGCTTAATTGTAGTTAGTATTCTTAGTCCAGCTATGTGAACAAACATTGTATTCAGGTTATGCTATCACTAAAATCAGTCCACAAAGAAGCCTTTAAAAAGTTCCCGGTCAGATGTTTGACATATAAAACTCAATTGGGAGAACATCTCCACAGATTACATTAAATAGCAAAATCCTTGGGATTTTTCTTAGAATCAATATTTGTTTGTAAATAGTTGAGTAAGAGTGCAGAAGTTTAAAAGGGCTCAGCTGAGTTCACTAATGCACTCATATAGTAATAATAAAACCTTACACTTATACAGTGCTTTAAACTTTTCAAAGTGTTCTCACATAACCTGTCTTGCTTAATCTCCAAAACAAACTTGTTAGGTGGGAAGCATAGTATTATCTATGAGAGGGAGGTGAAGGATGAAATGACTTTGCTCAAGGGTAGAGTAGGAGCACTGAGTTCACACCCAGTTTTTCTGACTAAAAAGTCCATCTTCGATCCATTATGTCATTTACCTCTTCTAATTCAGAAACGACATAAAATAAAACAGTAATAATTATCTTTACAACTTTTCATTTTCAATATGCTTTAACATTCTTAGGGAGATGGGAGACAGGGACTAAAACCTGTTGCCTTTTAATGTTTCAATTCATTAAATGTTAAAATAATATATAGAAGACCAGCATTGCTACAACAAAACACCACCCAATTATGAAATTTTAAAAAATAGCAATAAACTAAAAGTTTTGTCAGTTTTTGAAAGGAAGGAATTTTGATGAGAGACTAAAGCCGTATGATATTTATTAATATTTTTTCCCTAATAACTGAAGCACTTAGTGAAACAAGAAATGATTTCTAAATACACTATATCTATTATCAATGGAGAAGTAATGAATAGGTACAAATTCAAACAACTCAATACTATTTAAGACACATCAAAGACTTGATTGTATAAGCAGAGTCTCAATAAAGGCTCTTGGTGGAACATTTAATCTCACACTGAGAGTTGCAACTAACATCTTACCAGTAACAATGTGGCTCCAAAAGCAAGACAAAAAACCACTGGTCCTGCCAAATCAGTCTCATTCATGATGCTGCCATCTGCTACTTTTAACGGGTGTAACACTGTGAGTGTTTTTTGCCAGATGTGATCAAAATTTATACCTAACTCTAAAGAAAAAGAAAATAAGGAAGTCAATCAGGATTTGTGATATACTTTCAGTTTACCAGAATCTATGTTGTAACAGGAGAAAAAATGAAACCACCAATATCAAAAGAGTGATCTAGCAATATCAGATGATATTATTTTGGTGAGTCCTCAATATCAGTCTTTACTGATTATGGTGTTTATTCCACAAATATCCAATTTCTGGTCTGATGTTAGAAACAGGTATGGACATGATGAAACAGACACTCTGCTATGTCTGCATAGCAAAGACTATATGGACAGTGTTAACAGTAAGGGACTCTACACCTGAGGCTTCAGGAACACTGGAGGCCCTGTGAAAACAAACAGTAAGGGACTCTATACCTGAGGCTTCAGGAACACTGGAGGCCCTGTGTATACAAAACTACGTCTCTCTGCATGTGTGTGCCTTTTTCTGAGGAGAGTATGCATAGCTTTCACTAGACTTTCAAAGCGTATCAAAAAAAAAAAAAAAACAAGAAACACTTTAGAACTACTGCTTTTTGTGTTTCGGGATACAATTTGAAAAACACCATACTTTTCAGTGATGTTACTAGCTCTGTCAGCTTATTTCCATGCAGAATAATCAATACCAAGCTATTTCCTCTCATTTCTTCCACTGATAGAATTTCAATAATAATCTGAAGTAAAAGTTACTCTGCTCATATACTGACATACTTTTTTATCACTTTATAAAGATCTATTAAAAATCTGGTCCTCCTGGCTCAATGTGGTTTCATATATACTCTGTTCAAAATGAGTCACTTTAGTAGAAAACTGTTTTCTACAATATTATTCTTTTAAAGAAAAGGGTAACTTCTCCAAACTAAGATTTATTTTCACTGACCAGCTGGGTACTATAGAGTACTATCAAGTGTTGCAACCAATCGTACCTTCTAATAAAGGTGGCTCATCCTCAAAGTTGTTTCCATAGAATGGCTGAGGCGTAGCTGGAGTATACGCCTGAGCTGGCTGGAAAATCTGCCCGGTGTACGGCTGTTGTGGCTGCATCATGTCTGGAGGGACAAACGGGCCTTGGTGCGAGTAGTCATAGCCAGTATACTGTCTACAATAAAAGTAAGTTACATTTCTCAGAATTATGTCAACGCCCCAAACTGATATTCCTGACAGGCAGAAAATCTTAGTCATGCAATTCCCAGCATATCTCTTTGCCAGTTTTTATAAACGGTGGTTGAAATTAATTACTAAGATCAAGCTGATTATCTACAATAAGTTGTATTTTATAGAGAATTTTCCTGATGATGCTAAAACTCACTCATGCAGTGCTTAAGCATTTCACAAACTATTAAGCTTTTAAACATCAGGAGGTCAACAAATGAAAACGTCAATGTTTTCTTGTACTTTCCCCTTTAGTGAGCATACATAAAGATAGCTGTGAAATAAAATTTATGCCCAAGACTATGAATAAAAACTCAGGATGACAGACTTTGTACTGCATGTTACGTTAATTTTCCACTGTAACTCAGATCTCTCCATGAGAATGAATGAGTATAAAATCATTCTTCTTTACTCTCTGTAGTATGTTATTTTTTGCAAGTGGTTAAATCTCTTTAAGAACAACCATCAATTTCAAAAAGTGGAAAAAAATCAAGCTTCTTTTTTGTGAAAGCTTTCTGAATATAACAAACATTATTAGCACACCTTGCATCTAAATAGTGCTTTTAATTTTTCAAAGTAATTGTATACCTACTGTCTCCTTTGCTATGTACTATAACAAATCTTGCATTTTAGAAGGAAACCTTACCATGGCTTTTTTAGTGATGAAAACAACAGGGAACAGACGGATATTGAAGCAATATCTTTTAAAGACCTGTTTTACTATGTTCCTGAAAAATATGACTTATCTATCAATGGTAAGAAATAAAGAAGTAACTATTGTAAAAGTAAGTTACTTTAAAAATGAGAGCTGAGAAGGCTTAGAGATCTTTTAGTCTAATTATCTTTAAAAATTTATAATTCCCTTTTGAAAAATATAAAAAATCTAATGACCTCATTATTGAGATTTTAAAATTAAATCTAATTTTTAAATTAACTGAACATCTTGATTAAAGCAAATCAAAGGTGAAGTTTCAACTACACATAGCTCTTATTCTCATGACTTACCACGCTAGTCCAAAACATGCTTAAAAAAATACTATTTATTTTTCTAGCTATAAAATATAGAATTCACTACAGCATTATTTTAATAGCAAAAAGCAGAAACCAAAACAATATAAACAGCTATCAGTAACTACACTGTGATATAGGCATAGACTACTCTGCACCTTTTTAAAGGTGTGAGGCAGTTTTGTCTGTACTCGTAAGAAATGATAATCAAGAAATATTCAGTGGGGAAGAAAAAATCTAATATTCAGAAGAGTATATACCATATGCACCCACCGTGACTATGCTTTTTAGAATATGTATGCATATCTATGTGCACGTGTGTATATATATACACGTACATTATATACACAATTATATAGGTAAAGGGACCCAGAGACAGGAGAAGTAAAAGACTTAATTTTCAGGTTATGAACTTTTGTACCTTTGCACCTTTAAAAATTCTGTATATTTATTATTTGTTGAAATTCATTAATTCTAAAATGTCATATGTAATACATGGGTATATATTAACTACTGAAAATTTCCAAAAACATAAATAATAACCTTTTGAATGTTACTGTGTAAAACACTGTTTTAAGTGTTTAATGTGAATTATCTCACATTATTCTCTCTACAATTCTTTAGGAGGTCAATTTTATCATCCTCTCCATTACAAAAATGTGGAAACATATTTGGGTTAAAATGATTTGTCCATGGTGGTGCCAGGATTCAGAACTAGACTTTTTAATTCCAATAGCCAGCTCTTATAGCAACTGTAGTAAAAAATTACCCTCAAATCCTACCTGACAGAGACAGCCATAATATCTTTTTCTATACATGCATTTCCCCAGTCATTCTGGTATGCAAGTATCTTGATTACTATTTTCTGTCTCTCTCTCTCTCTCTCTCTCACACACACACACACACACGGAGTTTCCACAGGGCTAGCTGGTTGAATTAGGACAAGAACTCACACTTTCTGATTTAGTAAAATATGCTATTGTGTTGATCTCTGTTAGGATGCATCCTAAACCCACCCTGGAGTTTATGAAAGAGCTAGAAAAGCTCCATATGGAGTTTTCTACAATCTGCATAAACAAATTGCATTTTATACTCTCTCTCCAAAGAAAGCAAGAGAATATGAATGTGTATGCAATAGAAAAAACAAGAAGAATGACATAAACCTATGGTTCTCAAAGTCTTTGATCTTAGAACCCATTATACTCTTAAAATTTATTATTGAGAACTCCTAAAATTTCTTATGTGGGTTATATCTATCAATATTTATTATTTTACAAATTAAAACAGAAATGTTTAAATACTTATTAATTCATTTAAAGTAACAATAAATCCATTACATGTTAGCATAAACATTTTTATGAAAAAATTATTTTAAAAAATTACTGAGAAAAGTGGCACTGTATTCTATTTTTGACAATCTCATTAATGTCTGGCTTCATATAAGACAGCTGCAAATTCTTATATCTGCTCCTGCACTCATTCTGTTGTGATATACTGTTTTAGTTGAAGTATTTGAAGAAAATCTAGTGTTGCAGACCTGTAGTTGGAAAAGAGTATTTTAATAACCTTTCCAGATTATCATGAATAGTCTTTTTTTTAACCTTAGTTGTATTTCTGTAATTTCCCCAGTTTATTTGAAAACAATCTTTTCTGACATATATTCATGTGAATTTTAGATCAGCTATCTCCAAGTGCACAGAAATTACCTATATTTGCCTATAAACTAAGCACTGATAAAAGAATACTTAACATATCAATATTTAAGCATTCCAACATAAAAGGACTTTTCCCCACTTATTATTTTTTTCCCACCTAAGCTGATCTATATTTGACATTCAGGTTAATTACATGCATGTAAAAGCAGACGCCATCCCCAAACTGACCCTAAGGTAAACCAGCACACAAGGGTCCTTCTTCCCAGACATAATTACATTTCCAGAGGCAAAGTGGTTCAAACGGGAACACTTAAGCTGACCTCCTTATGAAATCAACTAGACAGACACAAACTAAGGAGTGAAGGTGCTGAAGATTAATCCCACAAATCTTCTTCCTTCCTGTCCTGTAAATGCACAAGTGTGCACCCTGCGCATATATGAACACTTCTCGCCAACATCTCTGGACACCAGGCCCTGGCATCAAGAGGTAGTGCAGGGCAGGGGCCCCGTCCACACAGAGGGAAGAAGGTAGTGCAGATTCTTGGAAGTGCCAATGGGCTCAGATGCTGATGGGCCTTACAGTGATGTTTTACTTCATTATGTTCTATTTCACTGCTCTACTATTTTGTTTGTTCCACTATTTCTGTAACTGGGGCAAAGTGGGAGGTTCAACTAGTGTAAGAACACTTACCCCATAAACTGTCTGAATCAAAAATTTTATTTATTCTTCCGCCAAACACAACAACCGATTTCCATCTACAATTATTTTTTAAGGTAAGAAACAGTGAGTTAACTGAAGAAAGGGCTGCAGCCTTGGCTAGGGAATGGTGACACTGTGACACCTGACGGAGAATGCGGGCCTGTGGGATGAGCCTGGGCCACAGCAGGACTGGACCCAGGTCAGCGAACCTTCTCCAGGAAGCTCTGCAGCACCGCACACACTGCTGGTAGACAGTCCCAAAGTCAGCGTCATTACCATAATAAGGATCTTCAATCATGAGTTGTTTCTGTGGATTGTAGCTCCCAAGTAGTTCAATTTTCACTCTGCAGTTTTCAACTTGATTACTTTTCCTATTCAAATCTCTCAGGTTGTTTTCATCCATACATAGTATATAATCAAAAGTGGCAAAGTCTTCTTTGGTAACCTGTCTTGCTTTATGCACTGTGTTAATGCCATGATTTGTTAGGCAGCTCACAGCTCTTGGATCTGGTGACCGGCCCACGTTCCAGTCAGAAACAGCGCCACTGTCAATGACCCAAGTATCTGAAATGTTTTGATCTGTTACAAGTTTCCTGAAAACTGCTTCTGCAATGGGTGATTGACAGATGTTACCCAGACACACGAACAGCACTGACTTGGTCACCTGTTCGGCCATCTTCATCTTCCCGTGTGCATAGAGCGAATATTCTTTTTGATACATCAAAATGCAAAGCAAAGTGGTAGTTTTTTAAACTTAACTTGCAACATGGAAATAGAAACAATGCTAATGAACTCTGTTGTATTAGAATAAACTGATCTGTCTTATACTTTAATTGGATCCTTTATTATTCATGTATGATTTTGTAACATCATGCATTGGCCATTTAGAAAATATTAGTATGAATTATGCAGCTCTTCCAAATATTGACACATTTAATATAAAATATATATATAAATTTTAAAAAATCAGATTTGTTAATATCACCACTGATCTCATCAGAAAATGGTTAATTATTGGGAAGCTGACAAGTTCACAATGATGGACACAAGTTTTCCAAAATCCTCATTTTTGCCTGAAAACTTGAAATTGATCATTGGCCACACATACTGTTAATTGTTTTCCTTGAAGTAACAGGTCACTTCATTCATTTTTGAGAAATTATTCAAGTCTGAATAACCATAGCTTGTCTGTCAGATGTTCTTTCCAATAAAAATGGTTTCCACAAAAAAGTGGCTGAATCAACTTGTGACTCAAAATGCACAGGGGCTTTCCCAGAGATAATCATTGTACTTCAGTATGAAGCAGAAGTGCTTGAGGACTGTTTCCCATTTTGTCACACAGACTTTTCTAAAAATGTGTGTTGTCAAGATCAGCATTTAATAAAACAGTAATTCTTACAGCTTCACCAAGGGCACCCTTAAGTGAAAATGATTCCCCTCACTGCCCCAACAAGTGTGTGATGAAGAATACAATGATTACTAGAACAATTTGATGCCATTGTCTTGCCTCATATTTGGGTAACAGCAGTTCTACCAGTCATTACTTCTGCAACATCAGTGCAAATCTCAACACACCTAAAAAGGTATATAACACCTTAGAATTTTTACAAAAATAGTTTTGACCTTAAAGTCTTCCTGAAAGGTCTCAAGAACCCTCTGGGTCTGCAGGCCACACTTCAGAAACACTGATGCAGACCCATAAATTTCATGTAAGGAAAAGAAACACTGCAAACAAATAAGAGCTTTAAAGGTGGCACCATCATTCCTTCTTCAGGATATAAGGTGACAAAGACAACACCGTGGAATTTTACAATTTTTCTTTTCTAGCAGGATCTGCTCAGGAAAATTCCTGACTCACTCCTGTTGGTTTTAAACTAAAACTCTGCATGGTAGACATGACCTTTATAGTCTAAATCAACACTTTTACAGCAGGAAAAGCAGCAGATGTAAACCAATACTCTCAGAAGCACTCAGTATCAACAACAAAGACAAAAAGCGTCTTAATATACTGGGTTGACTACTTAAGTTCATCAAAATCCTTACATAGTCCACAAAGGTGTTATTAGCTATTTCGGAAGATGAAAAAGTACTAGCTTTCAAGACTTTAAAAAATATGCAATTGGTATTACTAAATATTTTATAGGCATATCTAGAATACAATGTGGAACCTGTCCAATATGACAGATTGAGATCAAAGGGCCTTTTACCATTTGGGTTTATTTTTTGTTGTATGAATGTATGAATGTACAGTATCCAGAGTGGAAACTAGGCAGAATGTTAAAGCTGACTTCATAGGGCAAATGTAGAACTAGGGACTAATAATAAGTCAAGTCAAATTTGAAGACAATCCAAGTCAGATGCAATCTGAACCTAAATTTTCATCAACAGAGAGATAAAAGTTAGCTGATCCTTGTTACCAAGTTGGGGTAACAAACAAATTGTTATTTGGTAAACTGACATGGACATAAAAATGTCATTAGGGTGCAGAAACAATACATATAGGTACATATAGAGGAGTTCAATTTTTTTTTTAATAAAGTTCAGAAACCCAGTCATTACTGCTAACACATTAGGCTTCTTATTTTCCTAAGCATCATCTATAAACTCACATTCGTTAACTGGCAGTAATGTTTATATAAGCACCTGGAATTAAACTTTTTCACTAGTACAGAAGCAATGCTTACTGGTACATGATTTGGTTGGAATGGAATTGTGAGAATAGCTAGCAAGAGAATATCTTTAGATATTCTGCTCTGTGGAGTACTGAAATGAGATGCTAAGTGTAAAGAAAAGATAAGTCATACCTTTAAGAGATGCAAACATGGACAGAAAGAAAGAAACATAGGAAAGAAAGGCAGAGACAGATAAAGCTAGGAGGCTGCAATCTAAATGGAATAATTCTGTTGAGTCCAAACATCAATATCATTTGGTTAAAAACAGGCCCACATACAGAGACAGGTTTTCCAAACCACTGTTGCAGCACCCTGACCAATCTTATATTCATCTGCCCTGTCATACACTGAACAATCACAAGAAACACATATTTAGGTAAATAAATGAGTGGTAATTTCTCAACATGACTTTTCCAATTCTGCCCAATTAACTGATAAAAGAGATAAATCTTCAATGGTATGTAATTGAGAATTTAAAAGAAAGAAAAAAAGTGGTTCACAGACAGCATTATTTACATGTTAACTCCTATTGTCCAATGTGTTGAATTTTAGGGGGGGGGAAGCTTTAGAATGTATCAAAAAATAAGCAGATTCAAGGAGTTTTGTTTTGTAAAAAGTATAGCCTATACAAGACAAATGATACTGTGGGGCTGAATTTGATTTTTGCTTTTTTAAATTCTTGGGCATTTTCATTCAGATTTATTAATTCAAACACATTCTAGTACTAATGTTTCTCTCAGATTGGATACGCACCCTTTCCATGCCCTCATCCTGGGACAATCTTCATTAGGTTTTTAATTCAGAGTCCATAGATGCACATCAGGTAACACACGAACTGTGTGGACATTATATGCACATTACTGTGGGTGTTTGCATGCACATATTTCTCAGAAATAGGCCCACAGTTTTCCTAAGACTCTCAAAGTGGTCATGGACCATCTAAAAAGGGTTAAGTAGGCCTGGTATAGGAAACGCCTTCACCAGATGGCAGGCTGAAAAGATTAACTTTAAGGACCTAAGAAACTAAGAATATGATGTCCTAGAGGAGATTGGTAAAAAGCTTTAAGTTTTTTGCCACAAACACCATGGACTAGAAAAAGAACAGAGTTTTGGTTTTGTTTTTTCAACAGTTCATGGATGAAAGGTTTTGAGTCCCCCTCACTTCAGTCTGTAACTGGCAATTTGTGTGTACTGACTGATCATAAAGTTTTGGTGTGTGGAGTAATAAAAGTGATTATCAGCTGCTTTATGAAAACCACCTGATGATTCATAGTATGGAGCTTACACTGTTCAATAGTGTCACTCAGGGCTTTCAGTTAACAGTTGATAAAGTCTGAAAGTTGGACTCATTTAGCTACTGAACAAGCTGTCAAAAGATTTTAATTTTTAACTCGTCTTGTGGCCTAAACAGCCTATCTTCTAGGTACTTAAAACTTCTATCCATATTTTAAATGATGTACAAATACTGTCACTAGAAAAAGGTTCTTCAAGAATCTACTTTTCCACTCATGGCACACCTGAAAATTGTGCGTAAGATACCAAACCCTAAATAGAGCAATCCCTTCCAACCCAAACAAGTGTCACAGATCTCTCCGGAGGTATAAAGATTATGAAAAGTCACGTTCCTGATACGGAACATGTTCACACATTCACTCTTAGGCAGAACCAAACATTTGGGGTAAATGCTTTCAATGCAATCTCAACTAAGTAAATGGGCAAAGTTGAAAAGTTACTTGCTATAAGGTCCTCCACTTCCTCCATAATCATAGGACTGCTGTGATTGGTCATCGATGCTGTAACTTGTCTGGTAGAAATCCGTGTTTAAGTTGTCAAAGCCTGACATTGCAAATGATCTGCAATAAAAAGAAACAGCAAAGACTGCTTATGCCCAAGGTCCTCCCTGACTTCGGTCCTGATACTTTACTTAAGCAAATACCCTCAGAAGGCAGTAAATAACTCTTCTAAAATTTTGGGGGGCAGCATTTGGAAGATGGGTCGGGGGTGGGGTGTGCTAAAGAAATGTCTAGACTCTAAGGCGAGGCCCGAGAAGACACCTCCACTTCAAGGAGCTGATATGCCTTGGGTTCGGGGCAGGGACGTGGGAGGAGGGGTTCCGTGGGGTCTAAAATATCAACAACAACAAAGATGATTCCTCACCTCTGGAGAGCTGACAACACGACAGCCTCCCGCAAAATAAGGCCTGGGCCGGCCAGAAAAGCGCAGACTCCTGCAGGGGCCTCGTCAAAGCAAGGCCCGAAAGGGAGGGAAGGTCTGAGTGACAGGACCGGGGCGCGGTGCCGAGAGGCGGCAACAAGCCGCGCTGCCCAGGTGCGGGGAGAAACCGAACAGTGAGCCACGGAACTGGGCACTCACCAAACGCGGAGGCAGAAGCGGAGGTGGAGGCGGCGGCGGCGGAGGCGGAGGCGGTGGCGGCGGTAGCTCCGGCAGCGTCCAGTAACCCCCCAAACTCAACTAAGGACCCTGTACTAGCCCCGTTGCTACGTGTCAGCAGGTTAAAGAACTGCTTCCGGGGCACGCCCGCTCGCGCAGGCGTGTTAGCGACAATGGAGAGAGTTGGGGGGCGGGGAAAGAGGGTACGATATGGAGCATGCGCAGTATCGACCAACTAGTCCAGCAGCGGGCCAATGGGAAGAGGGAAAAGCTTCCGGCGGCTCAGTTAGCGGTGGAGGCAGAAAAGCGCAGGCGCAGCAATTGTTAGTTGCTGTTTGAGAGCGAGTTACTTAGTAGACCGAGCGCCTGGGTGAAAGCGTGCAAGAACCTCTCAACACACACATACAAACACACCCCCACCTCAATGAAACAAACAAGTAAAAATAAACAGATAACAAGAAACACACTTGCCTTCAAACAAAAATAACAGTAGCAAAAGGACGTAACAAACCAAAAAACCAAGGAGTGTATGCTAGAGAGGAACAAGCAGCTACCCTTTGAGGTTTTCTACTCCATCAAAGAATTTCTGAAATTGCTCATGCAACTATCTAACTTACCACCTTTTACAAATAATTTTAGAATTTATTGATGTAGGTACAAACTGCAGAATTCTAGGTGGAATGACTATATCCTGATTTGGTGGGGACAGCCCCATTGTCCTATGTTATGCCTGTTTTTTCCAACACAATTACTAATTTTGTCCCCTTTTCATTTTCAAAAATATTCCAGTTTGGCTGATAAATTATATGGTTGTACTTTCTTTAAGCTTCATTATCTAGGAAGTGGAGTTTCTAGTTACCAAAAATATGCAATAACCTATCGCTTCATCTACTTAGTGATCTTACTGAAAAAAATTCTATTCTCTCTTGTTTCTTCTGTTTCCCTTTTCTCCTGTCCAAAAGAGATATTACTCTCAAATTTGAATAGAATACAAGAATATGAGCATTAAAAATTACTTGCTTAGGAATGAATTGTTAGATAAAGATATTACTCAAATTCTGCCTCTGTCCCTGAAAGCAATTACTGTGTTTACTGGATTTTCTTTCCTTTCCAACCCCTGCCCCAAATGAGAAGCCAAGCAAGAAAATTGTTAACATGATTAAATTTTCCTTATTGTTTTTTTGGTGTCCTGCAGAAGCGCTTGGGGATTTTGAGAATATCAGTCAATTTCATGGCTAGTCAGGTAGGCTTTTCTTTTTGGAAACTTTTTTTTTTTGGTGTTATACC
>NW_006793908.1:2048500-2054995 GCF_000442215.2 Lipotes vexillifer
CCCCACCCCCCCCCCGCTCCCCCCCCCCCCCCCGCCTCTCCGCACATGATTGATAGGCTCGAAGTATATTAAAGGAAACTGAGTACTTGTTAAATGTGCTGACCTCTGTTAAAGTCATTAAGCTGGCTTTATTAGGAGTAGAAAGCCTCAACCAGGTCAAGGGATAATAGAACATAAAGTGGGTTTGGAGCAGCTGCCCAGTGACCTAGTATGTCAGTCACTAAACTAAACTTGGAACAAAAAGGGGAAGAACATTCTAATCATGAGCAATATCTTTTAATAGTTAATCTCTTAATCACGCTAGTCTACACACTAACAACTTTACATTCTTCACAAAGGTACAAGAAAACTCTCCTTTTATGATGGCAGTGAAATTGTGCTTTGATATCTTGGAGCTGTCTTCTTTCCCTTCTGTTCTATGCTAAAATATGTCATAGGGAATTGTGCCAGGAAATTATGGTTTGAGCATAGGTACTTTTCCCCTACTTTCAGCTATATCCACAAGCACCAAATGAGTGGGGGTTTGGCAGTGGTGTGCTTATCGCATCAAGTTACGCATAATAACTATGAAACCTGATAACTATGGTAAAAACAATGTAAGTGCCCAAGATCTGTTTTCACTATCCCTGAATATTAATTATATAACCCAAATATGACAATTACATTTCCCCCAAATTATCCTTTATCCCTTAGAAAAGAGTTTCCTCATCAAATTCTGCAACTGTTATTTCAATTATTTTACTTTGAACAATAAATTATTGTTTTGTGAAGACATTTACCTGTAACAACACTGGATGCTTTTGGAAAGAACTGATTTTCAAAAGGCAATGAAATTGAACCCTAATGTAATATTTATTCTTGGGACTTTGACTTCAATATGCAAGTGCCTCATGGTGCTTTATTAAAAAAAGTCTTTTAAAGATAATTTTTAAAGCAACACTGTATTTCCATCGTAGAGCTCACACATACCCTCTTTTTAAAAAAAAATTATTTATTTATTTTGGCTGCGTTGGGTCTTTTTTGTTGCTGAGCACAGGCTTTCTCTAGTTGCGGTGAGCGGGGGTTACTCTTCACTGCGGTGCACAGGCTTCTCATTGTGATGGCTTCTCTTGTTCTGGAGCATGGGGTCTAGGCACATGAGCTTCAGAAGTTGTGGCATGTGGGCTCAGTAGTTGTGGCACGCGGGCTTCAGTAGGTGTGGCACGTGGGCTCGGTAATTGTGGCTCGTGGGCTCTAGAGCACAGGCTCGGTAGTTGTGGTGCACGAGCTTAGTTGCTCCGCAGCATGTGGGATCTTCCTGGACCAGGGCTTGAATCTGTGTCCCCTGCATTGGCAGGCGGAGTCTTAACTACTGCACCACCAAGGAAGCCCCCACACATACTCCCTTAAATAGCATTCCTAATGTTAGGTGAATGGATGTTGTGGTCTGGAATAAGAATTTCAGTGATAATAGTAGAAGTTCTATATCTCAAATACCTTAGACAGAAGGGGAAATAATGTAAAAAACAGCATCAGAGGACTGGGCTCTAGTGATGGCAGAGCCCCTCCTGCCAAAGGTGCATTTGAAAAATGTAACAGCTACCATCTATGTATAGTTACTATGTGTCAGGCACTGCTCCAAGCACTTCATACCTTTGAACTCAATTGCTTTTCCTAACAACCTGATGAGATAGCTACTCTCTATTTTTCCCTTGGTAAAACTGAGAACAGGGTGGTAAATAACTTGCAGACCTGAGATTTGAACCCAGACTGTCTGGGTCCTGAGTCCTTGTGCTAAACCACTAGACTGTATTGTCATTGTGTTACAAATATGAATAGGGAGAAAGGCAATACTTCTAATGAATATACTACTTTGCCTAATGTGTGATTTTATATATATATATATATATATATATATATATATACATATAATATGCTAAAATTGCAGTTAGACAGTTGATAATTATATCTATATCCCCAAATGTGTATATGTTCAAATTGATAAAAAAAAATTTTTGTAGTCTTATTGGGCACATGACAAATCACCTAGTGTTCAAGTTTACCTTATATTAGTCATGTAATTTAGTTAATAATGTATAGTGCTAAACGATGCATTTTCTGGAGTCAGACTGCCTAGATTTACATCCTCTACCACTTACTAGCCATGAACCTTTAGTAAGATAAGGGCTTTGTGCCTCATATTTCTCATGTGTAAGAGCAAGATAATAAGAGTATTTGTTGTATGTGGTTGCTAGGAGGATTGTATGAGATAATGTGTGTAAGTATCAATGTCTAAGAACTAAATACTCAGTGAATGTTTGCAGTTATTATCATTGCTGAAACTATATAGCTACAGAAGCAATAAGACTTTGTCAGCAACCAAAATGGACTTTTTAAAAGCTATAATGATTAGGCTTGAACCAACTATGTATTTCTGAGATCAGTTACACACATTCATGCTGATGCCTCCCTACAGATTCTGTATTATTTTATAATTGGCCTTTTGATATTGCGGAATGTATTAAAAATATGCTTTCTTCACCTTCTGCCTCGGATTCTCCAAATTAGGCTTGTCTGCATTGTAAATTTTAGTCTCACAAATATCTTTTGATGTCAGACACTATTGGTTTAAGAAGCACTCATACATTAGAGCAGTTGTGCTTGAAAATTATACTGTGCTATCCATATTTGATTTTCTTGATGTGTTTCATGGTATTTCAAACACTAAAGAAAATGTGTTCATCTTTCTACTTTATATGACTTTTTCTCTTCTCTTTCCTCAATACATGGAATTTAATTTATAAGGAGGCAGTGCATAAGATGGCTAATGCTGCAGAAAATATGTTTATTTACAAAGAAAGAAAATGGCAGTGTCCTAGCCAAGTAAAACAACTGCCATAAAAATGTTAATATATAATGTTTCTTAAAAACATGAAGGGATCAGGTTTTATTATACTCAATGAGAGAAAAGTCCAGAAATTATTGCAAGTGTAATATATTACACTTCCTTAGGGAGTCCACTTTTTATATTTTTCTGTTACGATTCTTCCTGACCCTCTCAGTTATAGACACTTCAAGCTACCATGCTTATCATTACAGTTTAACTCTGCTGTTATAACAAATGTCATATTCAACTGTATTTTATTATAAGAGAGTATTTCCAGGGCTACATATTGGTGCTCTGAATGTCTTAAGCCAGATAAATTTAAATATAAATTTAAAATATTCTTGTTTTGACTTTGTACCTTGCCTTTTGTTGGAGTATACATGCCCAAGCTACAAAATACTGATTTTTCATTTTTATCTGATTTTCACCTTAATGTCTTGATAATAGCAGTCTCTCGCCTGAGTATGAGATAAATCACTGGGCACTAGACAGGTAGCCAGGTGGGAGAGCCTCCTATCTTGAAGCCTGTGTGAAGCAGCATACCCTTCTTACCATTATTCTTACTCTCTTCAATTTTTTTCTAAATGTCAGAGAATGCATATTCCTTGAGCAAAGAATGGTAACTATTATGGTCGCTAGAGAGAGCAGTTTACTGTATCTTAACCATATTGTTTTCATGTACTTAGGTATGATGTTTTGTTCTTAAGACTTCTAATTATAATGCTAATTAACTCTTTTCCTTAAATGAAGATAATTTCATTTTAAAACAATCAGAGGCATGTGAAATCAAACTTATGATTTTCATTAAATTCTGCAAATTTAGATCTGGAAGTCAAAGACAGACACAGTTTTGCCTTTTGATTTTACATTAAGCCATCAAGAAGTTTTGACTCTTCCCCTGCAGTCCTAAATCTGCAGAAATTAATGAAAATCACAAATCCCCTCCTGTCTGAGATAATGAATTTTTCCCTCTGGAAGAAAATATAAATATTTATTGTCTCTTGCTAAGATTTTATTTTAGAAAGATAAACATCATTTAAAAGAATTTTTGATTTTAGGTTTATAAATATCTTTTCTTTCCTGGACCCTCTAAAAGCTCTTCCTGTCAATTCCAAAACTGACTTCTGTACTAAATGTTGTAATATACCCCTCTTCCCATTCCCTGGAAATTAAATGTCTCAGCTTCACATGAAAATTTTGAGAGGAGCCTAGGAGATTAGCCTGAATTCACTGAGATATCCCTAAAATGAACAAAAATAGACTGGTCTTTGCAGACAATCAGGACAGCAAGTGCCTCAGAAAATGACCAAAACACCTCTGGTTTCACTGGCTTTCCATAATGAGAATTAAAACTAACAGGAGGGCTTCCCTGGTGGCACAGTGGTTGGACACGGGTTCATGCCCCGGTCTGGGAGGATCCCACATGCCACGGAGCGGCTGGGCCCGTGAGCCATGGCCGCTGAGCCTGTGCGTCCAGAGCCTGTGCTCCGCAACGGGAGAGGCCACAGCAGTGAGAGGCCCGCCTACCGCAAAAACAAAAAAAAAACAAAAAAAAAAACAAAAAAAAAACAACAGGAACCTTGGTATCATTTGTTCTCTACCCTCTGATTTTACAAGGGAGAATCTGAGGCCAAGAGAAGTGAAGAGATGTATTGTAAGGCCTAAGTTTCACGTGATGCCTTGACATTTCTGTCCCTGATGGGGCTCCAAAAGCCTAGCCATGAGTTCCTCTGGCCTTGCTAGTTATGCCTCCTACCCAGCCGGAAAGGTTTCACACCTGGCTAGTTCTTCTACCAGCCACACCAGCTAAACCCCACCTGGTCCTCAACCTAATTGGTCTTACCTTCCTACAAGTTGATGAAATTATTCAAACAAACCAAGCATACCCCCCCATGAGAACCAGGGATCACCTCACCCTCTTAATACTACAAAGTCTGCCTCCTACAGCCCCTGTGGGCTCACTCTATTCTGAGTGCAATGTCCACATGGACCTGCATGGGTTGTGGTGTCCCTACAGGGACTGTGAGTATATGTGATTAATAAACTGATCTTGTCTGTCCAGTGTCAATCGTCAAAGGAGGGATTACTCCTTTGCCAACAGGGTGAATAGAAGGTGATAAGAACAAGGGATGTGATCAATTCTGTTAATGTGGTTAGTGTCAGTTTCATCATTGTATCCTTTCTGTGACTTTCAGATGATAGATGACAAATAAAGATGAGATGGTAAATAAGTGAGTAATTGTAACCATCTAATTACATCAGAAGCTCTGTTAGGGTAGAGGTCCTATTAAATTTACTTTGGATCCCAACACTAGAGCATAGAATCGTGCTGTGTTTTGGCTATGTATTTATTTATTTGACAAATATGTATTGAGAATCTACCATGTGCCAGTCACTATAAACAACAAACAGACTCTGTGTTTGCCTCTTGGGGTTTTAAGCTTGAAAGAGTCCTGTCCTCCCATCTCGCCTGCAGGTTAGCTGCAAGCTAGGCCTCCTCAGTTGTCTACCTTCAGAAATGTGACTGTTCCCCAGTACTCCCAGCTTGATGAAGTCACTACTGAGTTTCCGCTGAGCTTGCCATTCCTTATTTGTGAACTGGAAGGTCCATGCCAGGAAAAGTCTCTCATTTGTAGACCTGCTGCCTGGGGGTAAGTTTATAGTAACCTGCCAATGGATGTCAGTGAGAACGACACCCCTAACTGAGAAGTCTTTATCTCCAAGACTCTAGTTCTGAGCATTAGTGCACAAGGGATTGCATATCTTGAGAACCTTTTTTTGTTTTTTTTCTTTTCAGGTCAGGGTTGAGTAGATCCATACCAATGGGAATCCATAGAAGCACTAATCTAATCCCTTGGCAATTTATTTCCTTAAATTCTGTCATATTCCCAAAGACAATTGTCCTGTGTTCTGGTTATCTATTGCTTCATATATATATTAGACTCCAACTTTCGGTAGAAGACTATCAAAGATTTTTTATATGTTCTAAAACTACCACTTCCAATGGCAGGCAAGTGGAAAAAACAATAGCATATGTTTTCTTTTGTAATCAGAGGGACTGGTACATATTAGTAGCAATGAAGAAATGAAGTGAAAGAGAATGAAAGAATTCTAAACATGTATTAGATCCTGACATGTGATTAAAGGGCTGCTTCAAGACTGAATATATGGGTTGGTGTCTTGGTTCTGTAGACATGGTCTCATTATGTGCATTTAGCAATGCCATTCAGTTACTAATGAAGTATTCTGCTTACATGTCATTATTCCTCAGAAAAACATGGTCTCTAAATCAAATACTGTATTCATAGAATAAAGCACATTTGGATAACTATTCTTTAGAGCTCTTTCTCTGCCTACAATGATATACAACATTTGCTGTTTATTTTTTTCATGATGCAAACAAGGATGTTTCCTTTTTGTTTCTAGAATTTCACATCAGCAGTATTTATGCTGTGCTCATTTTGCCCCCTAGTGGCTTCTTATGTCCTCATTCCATATTTATGTTTAATTTTCACATCTTTTTTTTTTTTTTTTTTTTTTTTTTTTTTTTTGCGTTTGTGAACTACAGTGGCCCTGAGCTCCTTTCCTCCCCTCGCTTTCTTTTGAGCTGGCCGCCATCCCGCAGGATT
>NW_006793908.1:2055124-2055869 GCF_000442215.2 Lipotes vexillifer
AGCCGCTCCGCGGCATGCGGGATCCTCCCAGACCAGGGCACGAACCCGTGCCCCCTGCATCGGCAGGCGGACTCTCAACCACTGCGCCACCGTTTGTCCCCTCCACCACATGCATCTCATTTTAAAGATGAGGAAATTAAGACCCAGACAACTTGTGGGACTTGTCTGGTGTCACACATCCAGCTAGAACTAGAATTCAATATTGCTGTCTCATCCAAGTAGGAATAAGACCCATGAGGGCACAGCAGTCTTGTTCATTGAGGAACAGGAATGGTGCCAGGCAAATGGGAGGTGCCCAGTAAAAATCTGATAAATGATCAAAATAAATTAATTAATCGATCAAAATTAGGACCAATATCTTTCGATTCCATGCTTTATACTGTTTACTATGTGGTCTGTCTTTTCATCCTCATCATAAATCTTTCTCATAGCACTTGATACTTGATTTTATTTTACTCCACAAATATTTCAACTCCTTGAACTACCTTACCCATCATGCATTTTGTCATTAGGTTTATTACATTATCATTCACTTATTCATTCAATTTCAGTGAGTACCAGCTGCATCAGGCACTGTGCTACCTATAAGGCTGCAACAAATTACTTACATTTTTTCATTTAAAAATTTAAAATTATAGTAAAATATATGTAACATAAAATTCATCATCTTAACCATTTTTTTTTTTTTTTGCGTTACGCGGGCCTCTCACTGTTGTGGCCTCTCCCGTTGCAGAGCACAGGCTCC
>NW_006793908.1:2055946-2061644 GCF_000442215.2 Lipotes vexillifer
GGGCCCCCCCCGTTGCAGAGCACAGCCCCCAGACGCGCAGGCTCAGCGGCCATTGGCTCACGGCCCAGCCGCTCCGCGGCGTGTGGGATCTCCCGGACCGGGGCACAAACCCATGACCCCTGCATCGGCCGACGGACTCCCAACCACTGCGCCACCAGGGAAGCCCATCTTAACCATTTTTAAGTATGCAGTTCAATTGTGTTAAATATATTCACGTTGTGTGCAACCAATCTCCAGAACTTTTTTACCTTGAAAAACTGAAACTCTGCGTCCATTAAACAACTCCCCACTCCCCCTTCCACCAGCCCCAGCCAGCACCATTCTACTTTCTATTTCTGTACACTTGACTACTTTAGATGCCTCATATAAGTGGGATCATACACTATTTACCTTTGTGTGACTAGTTCATATCACTTGGCATAACATCATCCATGTTGTAAAATATGTCAGAATTTCCTTCCTTTTTAAGGCTGAGTAATATTCCATTACATGTATATACCACATTTTGTTTAACCAGTCACCCATTGGTGGACACTCGAGTTGTTTCCACCTTTTAGCTATTGTGAATAATGCTGCTATGACCACATATCTGTTTGAGACCCTGATTTTATTTTTTTTTTTGGATATATACAAAGACGTGGAATTGCTGGATCATATGGTAATTCTATTTTTAATTTTTTGAGAAAGGGCCATACCTTTTTCCACAGTGGATACATTTTATATTCCCACCAACAGTGTACAAGTGTTCCAATTTCTCCACAACCTTGCCAATGCTTGTTATTTTGTTTATTTGATGGTAGCAATTGTCATAGGTGTGATGATATCTCATTGTGGTTTTGATTTGGATTTCCCTAGTGATTAGTGATATTCAGCATGTTTTAATATACTTGTTGGCCATTAGTATAATTAAAAGAGGCTCTTTTAATTCATTAGTTCCTTCTTCTGTATACAGAAAAATCTCCTGATAACAGCCATTCTCCCCCTTTTTCTCTTTGAAATACTATATCACCATTTACTTAAGATCTGAAGAATAATGATAAAATAACTAAAACTTGCATTACATCTGCATCTGTTACATGCTAGGCATTGCTCTAAGTGCCTTACATATATTAATTTATTTAATCCTCAAAACAGCCCTATAAGGTGGAAACTATTACTATTCTCAGTTTACAGAGGATGACATAGAGGCACAAGGAGGTATATGCCTTGTCCAAAGTCACATGGGTGCTAAACAGTAGAAACAGGATTTGTACCTGGGAAGTTGGCTTCAGAGCCTGTGTACTTAACCAGAACATTATTTTGCCTCTCTGATACCCACTCAATCCCTTTTATATCACCTTTTAAAATATCACCTATATCTTTTTTGTGATATCTTCCTGGACATCTCTTCTGTATAAGTTTGTATGAGTTTGGATTGCAGATTTAAAAAATTAAGTGCAAACTAATTGCATTGTAAGAAAGAATTCATTACCTCCATGGATGGCAAGTCTAGGGTACAGCTAGCTTCAGATATGTTTGAATCCAGGGGCTCAAACAATTTTATATCTCCCAATCATATAAAATCCTCAACCAACATCTCTTTGGCTCTGATTGAGCCCCATGCTTGTCGCTAAAATAACCATGGTGGCAGGGAGCACAAAATGCTCTGAGTGATCTGCCCAAGTGAGTCATATGCCCACACTTGGAACAAAGTTGGCATCAATACCGCCGAAACCACAGAAACTTGGAGCTGGGGTGAGGGGTGGTCCTTATGCCCATTCACATTTATTTATTTTTTTTTTGAAGGGAGAGTGGGAGGCTGTTTTTCTCCCTCTAGGAACAAATATGCAAACGAAATTATTATTTTAAAAAACCTTTGGCTTATAATGGTTTGAATAATTTAAAAAGCTAACATTAATTTAGTGACTGTGCAAAACACTGTGCTGAGAATTTTACATACATGCTCAATGAATCCTTAGAATTGCTGATGAAAAAACTGAGGTGCAGAAGTGCTTGGGTGTACATGGAACAGAACGCAATAACTGGTCTTCAGAGACTCAGTTTGTAAGTAGTGCAGCCAAGATTCTCACCCAGCTGGGCCAGCTCCAGAACCTCTTCTCCAATTGCATCATAAGGAAGAGTGCTTGTCATACATAGAAACTGAAACCCACAAAAGAAACAGAAGAATTCATCCCTTATGTCAATGCCTGATGCTCACTCTCAGGAAAGACATCTTTGGCCAACCTAGCTTATGCTTAATAATTAGGACTTACACTAGCACCTAAGTTTATAGATATATAAGAAAAAATATAAATATGTAATTTATTGTATCAAGTTTGTGTCAGACACTGATTTTTTAAAAAAAGAATGGCCAATGGTCCCTGTTCAGAGTCTAAGAGAATATGATTAAAAATTTAGAAAAGATTATCCATGCTGTGAGAGCTATTCATCATCATAAGCATTGACTATTTTATTTGTAAGAACTTTAGTAATATTTTAGTTTTGCAGTGGAAAAAAAACACAGCTGCTAAGTCTCTCTGAAAATGTTTTATTTCAAAAAAAAGCAAAAGAAGTTTTTAACCAGTTTGCTTAAGCAAGTACCAAGCTCTCTTCCAAGTGTCCACATTTTCTCTTCAAGCCACTCCCAATAAACAGCCAAAGCATCAAAGGCAATATACCAAACGTACGTTAAATTTTTAGTATCTTGGAAAAAGTGATTAAGGTGAGAGTTTTTTTATATTTTCTTTTAGAATTGCCATACTTTAATGTAGTGATGAAAAAAAATTGCACAAACTGGCAGCTCTCATTAATGAGTTGGAAAGAGGAAGAATCATTCCAGAGCCAATTTTTCCACTAGATGTGTGATATTCAGCTTTTTTTTGGCCCCAATTTCCTCAACTGAAAAATGCAGGGAAAAAACTGTAATGGTGAGACATCAGTTCATCCATTCATTCTGTGAGTCTTTATTGGACACCTCTTATGTGCCAGGCACTGTGCCAATGCTGGGGATGCACTATAGTGCTGATTAAAAGCAGATGTGATTACTGACCTTGTGGAGCATACAGTGTCATTGGGCAAGACAAACCTGGTTCAGATAATCACTCATCAAATAGGCAAAGGACTCCTTAAGACTTTTCAGTTCCTAAGTTCCATGTACACATAAACATGAAAGAATAAAACACAAATCATCATATGTGTTTATTGGAGAAATCTGATGAAATTTCTTTTGTTTTAAACTCGTTCCCCCCCCCCAGACTGTCAGCTACTGATATTACAAATCATTCATGACAATTTTCTATCTGTCAATGACATAATGCATTGACCTGGCTTATTATTGTAATAATAGTTATATGCATATTGAATGCATAGTTTCAGATAATATTTCAGTCTTCATTTTCATCTCATTCTTGGAACTAACTTTTTTTCCTAACAGGGAGAGATTGAAAAATAGTAGATCTTAATCCTGAAGTCTGTTGTGATATCATTTTATTTCTTCAAATAAAATGTTGAATTTCAAAGGTAAGAACTAAAGAAAGAGACAGGTGGGTTGTTTATTCTTATAGCTATAATAAAACATTCCTTGGGTTCCCCCTTTCTTTCAGATCTCAGTTTTGTTGATAGAACACAGATAAAGATGTGAAATGAGATGTGTTTACTGAACCATGAATGACCCGAGGCTAGTGAAAAGTAGACTTTTTAATTACTTGTTTGTTTATTACAATTCCTCTTTGGCAGTTCTTCTCTGAAATATTTCATAATTAACAACCTCAGGTCAGGTTGTCAATTAAATCTTTTGTAAAGGTTTCTGTTTTACATGTAAAAACTATCCTTGAGGTTCCATATATCTCTAAGTTGGGCTAAATGGGTGAGAGAAGGAGGGTATATATTGAGCACCAACCAGTAGCCCTGTTTAGAATATATTTGTCAGCAGTTCTTCTGCCTCAGGCTGTGATTGCATGAAAAGATATATTTACGAGTCATTGCTTCCGTAACCACCCCTCCGGACCCACCGGAAGGGGCTGTGGTTGGCTTAGTAGATGGCACTTTTCCCTCTGAGTCTAGCTTATGCATATAGCTGGGCTGAAAGCTGATGTATCTGGAGTTGTTTTTCACTAGGGTAGACAAGAGGCTCTGATAATCAGCAGTCATTAGAAGTTGCTGGCTCCTTGTCACAGCAGCGAGGCTGCTTTGATGTAGAAGTTAGGCATGTGTTTTGATTGATAATGAACATGTCCAAATATTAAGATTTCTTCTGGGTTTTACTGTTGATGTGCTCCTTCTCTGCAAATTTTCATTTGGTACTTCCAAAAGAAAAGCTAATAAATATTTGCCTTGTGTCACTCTTAGATTTACTGTTACTAGCAGTAGGGAATCATCGAGGTCAAATTCTCATGTTAGATTTTCTTTTTTCTTGTGCCTCTCTATAGAAGGTCCATGAGAATATCGTTAAAGCTGGTTTTAATGATTCATTTTTCTGGTAGAGTTATGCATCTGGAGGTGAGCTTTTTAAGCTGAAACTTTTTTAACCGCTAAAGGAGATTTAACCAAAAGTGGCTGGGCTGATGGTTAGTAGGTAGGACATTTCCACCTCTGGCAATTTTGTCATTGGGCAGCATCAGTAAAGGATGGAATAGGGGTAAGCGGTGGAGAAGGGGCATGTGGGAGATCATGTAGCTTGAAAACATCAGATGGGTGATGTGATACTGTTCTTTTCAATCAAATATTCTTCCCCCCTCCCGCCCCCCGGTCATACACACAAAGGTTGAAGATCAGTACTGAATTAAAACCTTGAAGAGCTAATCCTCCTACACAGAAATGCCAAAAGGAAGGTAAAAGGGCACCTATGTACAACATAATCAAAGGCAAGCTCTGAGGTCTTGTTAAAGCCTTATACTCATATGTGGTGATCTGATGGCAGCACACATTTGCAAGCATTTCTATAAATATAACGAATGGCCTAAAAGCATTCACTTAGCCTTTTAGGAGATTTTCAGTGATGCCAGACACTAGTTATACTGGAATCTATTGGAGTAACAGTTCTGAAAGTATTTAATGCATGGTTCTTAACCTGCTTGGGGAACACATACTATTTTGAGATTTGCATGAGCTCTCTGGCATCTCTAGAAAATGCACAACAGATATATAGAGTTTTATACACAACTTCATGGGATTCATGAAATTTGTGAAGTCTATGCATGGACCTAGGTTAAGAACTCAGTGTTGAAAGCAAATTGTGCTAGGTAAAGAGGACTTCATGGAATAAAGTTTTCCTGTCTGAGTGATGACGCTGTCAGCCACCTGCACGATGCCCAGTGGTCTTTGGGGTTTTCTTGTGGGTTGCCAGCATTCTCTCCTGTTTTTCTTCCAGTCTAATATGGCACTGGTCTTCTCATTTTGATTCACCTGCTTGTCAAGTTCCTCCCTCTTTTTTGAGGTTAAATAGATTGCTATCTTATTTTTCTTCCTTCTCCAGAATGGGTCTAAAGACTTTACATGGCCCTGTGTCAGAGCTACTTACTGCACGCAGGATGAGGCCGACAAACCACAACCTGTGAAGAGAGAGGGGGAAATCCACCGGAAAGAGGCTTCGGAAGGAACTGCAGGTTCGTTGCAGGTAACCAGGCCCACAGAGCGCAATGAATTACATAAACACAAATGAATATGTACGCATTTTGATGACCCCCACCCACCCACAGTCAGGCACTTAGTCACTCTTTCT
>NW_006793908.1:2061657-2070384 GCF_000442215.2 Lipotes vexillifer
CCCCTGCATCTCCTTAACTCTATAATACCTTGATTACAACTGCTATCATTGCACTGGAATTATTTGTTTATGAGTTTGTCTCTCTTACTAGACTATGAGCAATTCCAAGACAGAGTCCCTGACTTATTTATTTCTGTATCCCCGTCCAGCGTCTGGGTTAAGAGTGCAGGCTTTGGAGTCAGACTGTCTGCATTCAAATCCATGCTCTGTACATAGGAGGAGGAACATCTGGGCAAGCTACATAACTTGTCTGAGCCTTGGTTTCTCTTTCTTCCTTTCTTCCTTTCTTTCTTTCTTTTTTTCCTTTCTTTCCTTCATTCCTTCTTCTTTCCTCAATTCCTTTGCACCTAAGAGTATCACATTAATAAGTTGTACTGGTTTATTGTGAAGAGTAAAAGAAATATTGCTTATTACAGTGACAGTCACTATAGACAATAATAGATGGTATCTATTATTACATACATTATTATTACTATTGATTATTGAGTCAATAATCAATTCCCTACTATAGTTCACCTGCCAGGAAAAAGGCTTTTAAGCTTAAACTACTAAGGAACACACTTTTCTCTCACCTCTTTCCTTGTCCCCTCTGCCCACTTTGCAACTAACACCCCTCCTCTGCAACACGGTAGTTGGTATCTTCCTCACCCTACTTTATTTTTCGCCATCCATTATACTTATCATCATCTGACATCTGATATGTTTATTGTCTAAAATGCTAGCTCCATGAAGGAAGGGGCTTTGGCTATTTGGGGTTGACTTCCATATCCCTAATGTCTAGCGTGGTGCCTGGTGCATAAAATATGCTCAACCATACTTTTTAAACTAATTTTTATTGGAGTATAGTTGCTTTACAATGTTGTGTTAGTTTCTACTGTACAGCAAAGTGAATCAGCTATACATATACATATATCCCCTCCTTTTTGGATTTCCTTCCCATTTAGGTCACCACAGAGCATCGAGTAGAGTTCCCTGTGCTATACAGTAGGTTCTCATTAGTTATCTATTTTATACATAGTACCAACAGTGTATATATGTCAATCCCAATCTCCTAATTCCTCCCACCCTCCCCCCTTTCCCCCTTGGTATCCATACATTTGTTCTCTACGTCTGTATCTCTACTTCTGCTTCGAAAATAAGATCATCAACCATATTTGTTGAAGGAATGAAGGAGTAGACACACACGCACACTCCACAACACACAGAAAGCATCTTCACTCTCTGCTGTAGGTGAGCCTCACTGATTGTCTCTCAATGGGTACATTAAATATGTGCATTTCCTCACTTTTGCCAAATAATCATAGAACACCTTTTCCCTTAATTTCTCTTTCTTCCATGGTTGGTGTAGGGAGGGAAATATTTTCTAAAAGTATTGTAAAAACTGAATGATTAGAACTTCAATGTCAAAGCCATACCCTACAGTGGGGCTACTGATGGGGATCATTGAGTGGTAGGTCCCAGCTAAGGGAGGTGAGAAAGGTGACAGTGGGGAGGAGGGTAGATGAGCTCTTTAGAACCTTGTAGAAGTTGCTGTTGTTGAGAACCTTGTTTCTGTCATTCCTGCTCAAAAAGTCTCAATGACGATGCACTGTTTACAGATTTATATCCTAACTCCTCAGAGACTTTCCCCACTCTGCTTCTTCACAGGTGTCTTTTGCTCCAGCCAAATTGGATCATTCACTGTTCTTTTCCCAATTCCTACACGCCTCCTTACCCACACACGCACACACATATGTACTTTTTGAACTGATTTTTTCCTTCTGCCCAGAACCTTTAGCTTCTGTTTCTCTAGATCTACTGTCCTTTAAGGTGCGATGACAACATTGTCTAGTCAGGATATTTCCTCTAATTCCTCTCCTGTTCCCTCGCCTTAAACTCTGATGACAGCCAGCTGAATTCTTCCTCAGTTTCCTTTAAGAATTTTTACCTCCCTTTTGGGGGCACTTGCCAGCCTTTCCCTGCGTGGAGCTGTCTCTAGACTTGTCTGCTCAATTGTCTCAAAGTTTGGAACGCTTTCCTTTCTGGTTTTCTACCTACACCAGGCATTCAGTGAATGTTTTTGAGTAAGTCTCTGGGTATATAGCTGCAAGTCGCATATATCTATTTTCCTAGAAGTGCAAAAAATCTTTTGGGTCTGTCTGATGCTAACATGTTAAATGCAGAGTATTTTTCTCCTATGGTCAATGCAGATGAAGTTCTTTTACCGTCCATTCTGTAAAAGGCAAAATCATTCATAACTACTGTAAAGATAGAGCTGGGCTCCTATTTCTTGAGACCTCAGAGAGAAGTGGTCATTTTCTGCCAAGAAGATTTGGCAGGACGTGGAGAAGTGATAGACCAAGGTGTGGGCCTCATTGCTAACTTGGTTTGGGGCCTTGAGACTTAGCAAGTGGAAAGAAACAAGCAACTGAAACTGAGACTCTTTGGGATCCTGGGTATGAGCAGGGTTACTCAGAGCAACTTTCATTTTCTCTTCTTCAAGGTCTCAAGTTGGTGCAGGAGTCTGGTAACACTGCCCCCTTCTGTTTCTCTGAATTGTCAGTACCGTGACTTCTCAACTCTGGTTTGAAGATCCTGAGGTGAATTTTCAATTTCCAAGAAATGCTTAAGGCAGAGAGGAAAGGAAATCATATGTTTAACATCAAGCATGATAACTTGACCGTTAGATTTTGTTGTGAGGTATTCGTTCAATTGGATTGTAGTTGGGTATTATATTTCGGGGGAGTGGGTGAAGTCAAGGTTCATAACAAAATCAATTAATTTATTTATTTATTTGTGTTCTAAGGGGCTACTACATTTCTTCTAGTTCTTAAAACTTCCCTATTTCTTCCCTTGGAAGCTAAATCACAGCCACTGGTTGACGCATTGTGGTCCTTCCATTTAGGACAGATCCTCTCAGATTAAGAGAAGTTAAAGAGTTGTGAATGCTGGTTCTTCACACATCAAAAGCTAGCACCACTCTCTGTGAATAGCACTGTTTGTGAAGGACTTTTGAACTGCTCTGGGACTGTTTTATCCTTTCCTTCCAAGCCCCCCTGTATATCTCTCTAAAGTAGTTAGGGCCGAATAGCATAGGACTTTGAATCTATACCAACGATTTTGGACTTTATTTTATAAACAGTGGGGAGCCAATTGAGATATCTCGGCAAAGGATGGCATCTTTAGAAGGATGACACTGTCAGCTTTGTGTTGAATGAACTGAGATGAAAAAGCTTGGAAGGAGGGAGAACATTAGCAGATGCGTGTAATAGTACTGCCTCCAGCACCTCGATGATGTGTCCAAAATCCTCACCAGTTTTTCCTCCTTTATCCTCCCTCCACCCTAGTTCAGGCCACTATATCTATTGCCTGGATTCCTGCAATACTGTCTTTATTCTGCCCTACAGCCAATCTTGCTTCCCTACAATTCATTATCTCCAGAGCAGCCAACGTCAACTCTAAAAAACAAGTAAACTACAACACATCGCTTCTAACTTTAAACCTATCAATGACCTCCCATCCTACTTAAAATGAAATCTACATGCTTACTGTAGTACATGACCCCCAGAACGGTTTGACCCCTGTGTGCTTCTCAGACCTACACTCTCACTTCTGCTGCAACTCACTGGCTTTCTTGGTTCCTCGAACATGCCAAGCTTAGTCTGACTTCAGACATGTGAGCTTTTGTTCTTGCCATTCCATCCACCTAGAATATGCTATTCCGAGAATTTCACACGGCTGGCTTCTTGCCCTAGCTCATGTATCATCTACGCAGAGTCCCATCCTCTTCTCTTTGTCTTCCCAACCCCACCCCGACCCAAGACATTTTTTTCATATCACCACATTCTAATTTATTCATAACATATCACTATTTGAAATGATGTTACTTATTTATTTACTTGTTTAAGGTGTGAACTGCTTGCGTAGAATGAAGGTTCCATGAGGGCAAGGGCCATGTTTACCTGTTCATCTCTGGGTCCCCAACACATAGAGCTTACAGCTGAATGCTGCGTCTAGCCAATGGTAAATCTCAGTAATTATTTGTTGAACAAATGAATTTGGGTAAAAGGTAAAGAACAAGGGTCGAACAGATGGGGATGGAATAGAAAAGATACCTGGAAGATTTATAGTAGAGATACAGCGGATAGATTTGCTTATTGGGTATCAGGAGCTAATGGAAAGGGAGGAATCAGATAATGGGTTTTCACTTAGAAAGTAAAGGAAGGCCATTGATGCCATTAACTCAGAGAATGTGGTAGAATCGGAGTGGCAAACAGATATTTGGCTTTGGACTTGAATGTGAGGTTCTGGTAGGTCTATGTGAAGATGCCCAGTAGGTATATAGAAGCTGGAAAGCAAACGTTCAGATTTTGAAGTCATTTGCACAGTGGTGACAGTCCACTGAGACTGAATCAAGTCGACAAGTGGGAGGATATAGGGGGGAAAAATAGAACTTAAAA
The DNA here is from genome assembly GCF_000442215.2 of Lipotes vexillifer. Classification (NCBI taxonomy): domain Eukaryota; kingdom Metazoa; phylum Chordata; class Mammalia; order Artiodactyla; family Lipotidae; genus Lipotes; species Lipotes vexillifer. The sequence goes on from NW_006793908.1 coordinate 2,066,097, forward strand.
AACGTCCAGATTTCTGTCCAAACATCCTGTGTACAGGAAACCATGCTGGGACAAGTGACATGTAATAAATGAGGAGCAAGGGCTAGAGCTTCAAGGGGCCAGGGATGGTGACACTGATAATTTGGCAAGTAGAGAGTTATTATCCGGGCAAATAACATTATGACACTGCCATATGGTGCCTTTTGATCCACCCCAAACATCTCTGAGTGAGGCTCTGCACCCCCAGAGGAGATCTGTGTAACTGCCCTGATTCCTTCCCTCCCAATCTGTAAGGGGAACAGAATGAGGACTGGCCAACATTAACGATGTGCCTCTACCCTCTGCTCTAGGGAGATAATCTAAAACAGTTTCGGGAAAAAATGCATGAAAAAGCTCCAAAGCTACATTTGCTGAACACTAACTATAAGCTGGTGATGTACTAAGTACTCAATAGGCGTTCTCTTACCTGGTTCTCACAAAATCTCTATAAGGAACTATAATTATTTCCCATTTTACAGATGTGAAAGTCATGACTAGGAAATTAATGTAACTTTCTCAGCTGGTAAATGATGGAGCTGGGAGTTGGTTCCCATAACTGCCTGATCCCAAAGCCCCCACTTTTAACCATAATGCATGAATGCTTCCCTCTGTAGGAAAAAATCATTTTTAGTACTTAAGTTTTGTTTTAGTATTTCTTTGTAGGTTTCTTTCCCTTCCCATCCCCAAATTGTGAATGTTAGGTTAATAAACCAGGCCACTTTTATTTGCAGTAATGCAAGGTGACCAAAATTACTCATAAGGTTGTCCTTTTGTGCTGAACAAAAGTTACTCATGTTCTTGGGCTTCCCTGGTGGCGCAGTGGTTGAGAATCTGCCTGCCAATGCAGGGGACACGGGTTCGAGCCCTGGTCTGGAAGGATCCCACATGCCACGGAGCAACTAAGCTCGTACGCCACAACTACTGAGCTTGCGCGTCTGGAGCCCGTGCTCCGCAACAAGAGAGGCCGCGACAGTGAGAGGCCCGCGCACCGCGATGAAGAGTGGCCCCGGCTCGCTGCAACTAGAGAAAGCCCTCGCACAGAAAGGAAAACCCAGCACAGCCAAAAGTAAATAAATTATTTAATTAAAAAAAAAAGTTACTGGGCTTCCCTGGTGGCGCAGTTGTTGGGAGTCCGCCTGCCGATGCAGGGGACGTGGGTTCGTGCCCCGGTCCGGGAAGATCCCACATGCCGCGGAGCAGCTGGGCCCGTGAGCCATGGCCGCTGAGCCTGCACATCCGGAGCCTGTGCTCCGCAACGGGAGAGGCCACAACAGTGAGAGGCCCGCGTAACGCAAAGACCTCTTTTCCCCAAGGGGGTTTTCACATGTGTCACTGTCACTGGCCTGAAATGACTCTTCTGGGGGAAATCCTTCTTAAGTCCCTCCACTGCATATTTCCCCCAGCAATTCTTTAGCTTTCCCTCAGTTTTAGTCATCTCTTCAAAATCAGATTCCTTGGAAATATTCCTTACATGCTCTTCTAATTTTGTTCTCTGGGATTCCATTTCTTCAGAAATTTCCTGCTTTGGAGTCAAGTCTTTTTTTTCTGTCCTAGAGACACAAAAAAAAAAAAAAAAAAAAAAAAAAGTTACTCATGTTCTTTTATTAGATCATTGTGTATTACACAATTGCCTTAAAGAATTGCTATTGCTTACAGAAAGTCAACCTCCCCAAACCTTCAGGATATCCTTAATTACAGGGCTCCTGGGGTATCCGAAGTAGAGTTTTGGATTGTCCTCCACTTCCACCCCCCAGCCTGAAACTATAGGCATACCCCATTTATTGTGGGAATCTGTCCCCAGATATAATTATGTTAACTAAATGGGTGCTCTATGGGATTATTGCAACTTCCTTGGGGATGTGCTACTGATGTCATACTTTGGCAATTGCTCTTCTTCCCCCTGAAGTCTCCTGAATTTGTGATATGCCCCTGGCCATGGATTTCTTCTATTTATCCTTCATACTCTTACTGGGCAATCTTTCTAGGCTGCATTGAGGCTTATACTGCCCTTCAAAATGTCAAAGGATTTCTACCAGGCAACAATTGTCTGTTGATCTGGGTTTCTTAGACTATCTCCTTGAAGGCATTTGGAGCTGTTGCAGTAAAGCCTGCTTTCTACCATCCAGTATCTTCCTTGGTCTTTGGTGGAATCCTCAGTACCATCACTTGTATTCCTTTGGTCAGCCATCTTGAACCCACGTGTTTACTGCCACACAAGTAATGGCAGAAAGAGGGATCTGGTGGAATAAATAAATGACTGTGGAGGACCACACAAATGGCTCTTAGCCCTTGTTGGCTGAGAACCAAACACAAATTAGCTGTACAGACTAGTGCTGTAATGGGCTTACAAAAATATTTCTGAGAGCATCAGTACTCTAATGAATCAGCACAGTTTGGGGCAGCTCTAAATGAATTCTAAATGAGTGCCTCTGACTTCATGCCCAGTAAATGTGTAAGGATGCAAGGTGGCACTTTCTTTAGCCCATCAATAATTTATTAATGGGCACTTTGTGCTAAACATCATGTTCCTCAGAGTTTCAAAAAATGACTTCCTTTTGGTTAGCTCTGTGCCTGTCTCATAGAACTTTCTCCATTTCTTTTAAGAGCAACCATCGCTCTCCTCTGTGCATCAGTTATCTATCTCTAATTTGAACACAGAATAAGTTGTTTTGCCCTACTGTATTATCAGCTTATTGAGGGCAACCTTCTTGTCTGATTAATAGTTGCATCCCCTACAGTGTCTAACATAGTTCTTTGTACAAATAGACATGTAAAAATTTCAGTAAATGAATGATGATAAGCAGAAGTGGGATTTCAAAAACTTTTTTTTGTTGGACTTCAACAAACTTAGTTGTCATTAACTAATGGGATTTCTGGGGAAGGACTCTATCTGGACTCTGATTAGCCAATGCCTCTGCAGGTGAACTTTTTTGGGAATGGGGGGTTATTATTGTGAAGCTCAAAGTGGATGTTCTCAAAGTGGACTCCATCCCATTGGTCACTTTCATTGGACAGTTACTTTCTCTTTCTTTCTTTAGACTTATAGGCACAAATGTCCTTGGGCAAAATGGCAGTAAGAGAAATGCATTTGCTTACAGTCTTTGGTGCAAATTAGAAATCCACCCCTTTTCCATCCCTAGCCCTTTCTCTAATTTTCCATCTTAATTTAAGATTTTATTTAATATCCTATCTAGGGGTAACGTTAGCCTCTGTGTTCAATATGATGGTACTTGAACAACATAGCTGTATGAACTACTCTCAAGATCTCATTTACATATATGAAAAATTCAAGGGGTTGGTCAAGAGACATCAGATTGAATCCAGTTTCTATCAGATACATAAATCTTTTCTCGTGTCACTCCATTTTTCACAGGCATTCTTTTTCCTAATGAATGGGAACCAGATTTATCAGGAAGATATACAGCACTGGCTGTATTTCAAACAATTGCCCAATATCCTCTGGCAGCCATTGGAACCATACATTGCAAACCAGCCTGTCATTTGGATAGACCCTAGGATAACTGGCAGATGTTATCCTCAACTGACTTGAGGCTCAGATCACTCTCCATAAAGGTAACATGCGATTTACTTGGCAGCAGCTGTGCACATCTGCATTTTACAGCAAAAGAGTGGTGTTTCCCAACTCACATTTGAACTGTGTGCTTTGGCTTCTTAAATCTTGTGCCAGTGTGTGTGTCTGTATAGGTCAATCATTATCAGGCCTTCCAACTCCACACTCCACTCCACACACATTTTTGGAAAGGATGCAGAGTGACTGATGCATAAAATGACAGGATTAGAATTGCCTGGTACCTTGTCAAGATTTTTTTTTAAGTAAATCACATTTTTTTTCACCATCTAAGCACTTAAAAAAACACCTGGGGTTTTTAGCTTTATCTCCAAAGGAGTTTCTTATTTCTAAAAGCTTCTAAATTCTGGAACATAAACATATAAATCTATAGTACTCAGCCTTGTGGATTCATGAAGGACCAATTCTTTGATGCTGTTATGAAAAACTTTTAGTTTTTCCTCTTTAGAACCCTTTTTCATGGTTGGAATCAGTCTTCCATTTGGAACCAAAATTTCAGGAGTAAAGACAATTAGACACACCACATGAGATCAGAACCTTGTTGTTTCCAGCTAAAATTTCTGGACACCATTTGTCCCAGCTGATAGTTTGTTCATTTATTCGCTTATTTATATATATATATATATATATATATTTTTTTTTTTTTTTTTTTTTTTTTTTTTTTTTTGGTTTGTTTTTTTT
>NW_006793908.1:2070716-2085702 GCF_000442215.2 Lipotes vexillifer
CGCTCCGCGGCATGTGGGATCTTCCCGGACCGGGGCACGAACCCGTGTCCCCTGCATCGGCAGGCGGACTCTCAACCACTGCGCCACCAGGGAAGCCCGGCAGGCGGATTCTTAACCACTGCGTCACCAGGGAAGTCCCTCACACGTTGATTTATTCATTCACTTGTTCTTTCTAACAAACCTCTGACAAATCCTTACAGAGTGCTTTCTCTGTGCCGGGCACAGAACTAGAATTGGGGATACAGTGGTGATCTATGCTAGGAATGTATGCTGCTCTGTGTGAGCAAATCCAAATATTAGACACAGACTGAGGATATTTAATACAAGGAATTAAGCCTAAGTAATTTGGTGTCGTTAAAAAGGGGCTTTGGCATCAGACAAGCTTGGTGTGACCTCTTGCTAATTATTTAACCTCTTGGAAGCTCTTTTATTCTCCCCACAATACCAACAGTTCAGGATTGTTGTAGGAATTAAAAGAGTTAACTTAGGTGAGTATGTCTGGCAGTCAGCGTGTTTTATTTGTTAGTTTGTTTGGCCACAAACACAGACATGAATATTTTAAGAAACTGGTGTCAGTGCAATTTTGAAACTAAAAACTTTGTGGTGTCTTCCTCTTCCAAGGGTGTAAATGGTCTTCCTTTTTTCACTCCATTTGGACTGGGCACTGGGTACTTGGATGACCTCTTTGCAGTGGTGAGTTAAGAATGGCCATTTTTGCAGTTAGTTGATTTCTCTGGGTCCTGACCAAATGCAAAAGTCCCTAGTAGCATCGTGAATGAAAAATGTCACCTGCCATATCAGTAGACAAAGGATGTTGCAGCCATCAAGCCACTACAGCCGCCCCCATGTGGTGAGCCCTGAGAGAACTCAGCCTGGGGACACACAGGCTGCCCCCACCTCAAGCCCTCAGCCATTGCAGCAGCCCCCAGCTGTGCACCTGGAGGGATTCAGGATGGAGAAAAGCAGGATTCTGGCCCCAGATAGCTAAGGTGCATATCAAAGGGATGATTTCAAGAAGCCAGATTTTTTCGGCTTCCCATACATAAAAGAAAGGTGCTAAATTCATTAACTTGAGATGTCTGGTTTTCTTTAATTAACAGTAATCTTTTGAAGTTCCACTACGTGGTCTTTGTTGCAAAAACTCCTATGTATCCTGGCTCCCCCCTTACCTCTTCAGAGCAGTCCCTCAGAACTATCTAAGAGGCTGCGTCCCAGGCTGAAGTGCTCAATTTTGTCCAGAAAACAAAACGTAATTCTCAACTTTTTGGCTGTGTATTTTTTTTTAGTTGACAGCATGGAGAACTCAATGTTTTGAGAGCTAAACTGAAAGCAACTACCAACCAACAGCTCGTTCTGACACGACCCTGTCAGCTTCTTGATATACCACTTTTTGTGCCATTCTGAGAAAACACTCTTGCTCCTGCGATTATATTCAACAAACATTTATTGAGCACCTTCCAGACGCCAGATCCTGTGCTAGCTGCTGGGGGCTATGCAGATGAATGAAAAATGATCCCTGGATTTCTTGTAGATAACTCAAAGGCAAGGGAAAAAGTGTGCTGGCTATCAAAGTGGTATTTCAGAGCATGCCTGAAATTCCCAGCTTTGATTTCTCAAGTCCTCTAATAAAACAGTTCAATTTTGTTCCTTGAGATAAATTTTTCCATTTGTTATTTGGTCTTTGCCCTTCTCTCTTCCTGCTTTCCCTGTGTGCAGATGCTATTGGTAAAATTCATTTCAACCTACGAGTATGATATGTTTGGATTTAGTTGTGAAAAATGCCTTCTACAAACAATGGCTACACCAAAGTGACTGCTGAATCAACATAAAATGATGTGAGATGTCCTGAATGAGCTTTCCTCTATTCATCATTCTTTGAAAAGTATAGCTACTTTCTAAGGCAGGTGACTTTTCTTTTTTTTTTTTTTAGATGTTGGGGGTAGGAGTTTATTAATTAATTAATTTATTTTTGCTGTGTTGGGTCTTCGTTTCTGTGCGAGGGCTTTCTCTAGTTGTGGCAAGGGGGGGCCACTCTTCATCGCGGTGCGCGGGCCTCTCACTATCGCAGCCTCTCTTGTCGCGGAGCACAGGCTCCAGACGCGCAGGCTCAGTAGCTGTGGCTCACGGGCCTAGTTGCTCCGCAGCACGTGGGATCCTCCCAGGCCAGGGCTCGAACCCGTGTCCCCTGCATTAGCAGGCAGATTCTCAACCACTGCACCACCAGGGAAGCCCTAGATGAACAAATTATCCATCTCCTAGGACAATTGTGCTTAGAGTTCCCAGTATCCCTTTTCCTTTATCCTATCCCACTCCTTGCAGGGAGAAGCAGACTTTTAGAAAAGGGATCAGTCACATCACCAGTATGAATAAGTAATGTGGTACCCTCCCACCCACTCATTCACACAGACCCATTGTGTGCAGGCAGAAAGTGGAGGAAGAGGGAGAGGAGGTGATGGAGCGAAGCATAAATATAATCACATTGCCCTTCACCTATTGAACAGTTGCTATGTGCCAAGCACTTGCAGAATATTATCTCTGATCCTTACATCAATCCCACAAAGTGGATTTTTCTATCTTTATTATATACATGAGGCGAATATCCTCAGAGAGGTAAAGTGATTAGCTCATGATCATACAGCTGGTAGGTACCTCTTTCAAACCTTGCTCTGCCTGATTCTAAAACCTTTTCCTTTTCGTTATAACTAGGCTTTTCAAACTCCATTTCCTGCAAGTTGTTTCAGGGAGTTCAATAAATTCCATGTATGCGTATATAAAACTATTTAGAAAAACATTAAAATGCACTCTAGAGACCACTGACACATTATTGCAATTTCTGACTGATTGCTTTTTAAATAAATAAGTGTTTTTGAACTTAACACCTAAGCGTTGCGGATTTGATATTGCTACTGTCTGTTGCATATTTTGGAAAGGTGACCAAGATGTCGTTTGAAAAATGGGTTTCATGGTAGAAGATAAAAGATTGACATTTACTGGCTTACAAATTACACTACTCCTTTACCAAGAGATATGTTGCATAATGTGTAGCAAACATAGTAAGGATGGTGCCAATATGCATAACACAACATATACAAGGAGCATCACACTGTGAATGCTACAGCACGGTTAAGCAGGTTTCTTGGAGTAGGACTGTTCGGACGGCCAGGGTAGACCTCTTTTGTTTTTTCTGGTTATGCCTAAAATACTGCCTATGTATTTGCTGGAACCAATTGTTCGATAGCTGGACAGCTATATTCTTTCCCCCCCACCCACCCATTCTTCAATCCATTTTAAGGACGAGTATATTTCTGTTGGTTAGGTTTCATGCTGATGAGATCACAGTTTCAAAACACATATGTGGACTTGGCTTCACTCAACTTCATGATCAAATGGTGCACTCCTAACTTGGACCATTTGTTCCAGAAAAGCTTCCTTGTTTTGAAGAAAAAGAAAAGATGTCACCTTCATATGTGAAGAGCAGTCCATACTTGCTTTTCAGATCAGCATAAAATTTAAAAAAAACTCAGATCTCAAAATGAGTTCACTTGGAAGAACTTTATTCGGCAGACTTTCCTTTCAGAGTCTCCATGGTGGTACAAACAGCTTTAGCTATTATATATGTTTTGGGAGTCAGGTTCAAGAGTATTTTCAGGGAGACACCCTGAGAGAAGTGATTTGACTGAACATTTGCTATTACCTCAAACTTTTAGGTGGAGCTGAGGGTGCAGTGGATGATCTTGAAGGGTCTCCTGTTCCAACTTTAAAATTATACAAGTCTAATCCCAATTCTTTCTTTTTTTTTTTTTTTTTTTTTCCTTGCGTTATGCGGGCCTCTCACTGTTGTGGCCTCTCCCATTTGCGGAGCACAGGCTCCGGACGCGCAGGCTCAGTGGCCATGGCTCACGGGCCCAGCCGCTCCGCGGCATGTGGGATCTTCCCGAAACGGGGCACGAACCCGCGTCTCCTGCATCAGCAGGCGGACTCTCAAGCACTGCGCCACCAGGGAAGCCCCCAATTCTTTCTTGTGAGGCTTTATTTTAACAAGAGAGATTGCTGTTTGCTGCCATCTTCCTCTGTTACTTCCCAGTATGTCTCTGAAGATTTGGCAGCCATATTTTATCTTTCTTTTGCCATCAGTCACAGTATCTCTATAAGGGGGGACAGCTTCATTTTATAGATATGGAAGCAGAGGTTAAGTGGCTTGTCCAAGTCATATGTGAACTATGTAGGACCCAAAGCTGAATACAGCAGCAGGCATCGTTTTCTGCAAATAAGAGGCAATACTCAAGGATGTAGAACCTTTTAATCTTCGTCTCCCATTGCTATGATTTTGAGTGTGAGTGTGTTCGTGAGTGTTTGAGTTCAGAGATCGTACTGAATTCAGCTTTGTATCTTAAGTACCTAGCACTGTGCTGCATACAACATAGGGACTTAGTAAATCTGTGTGGAATGGTTGAAAGGGTACCAGGAATGCAACCCTGTCTGGCAGAAGATAGTGGAATTTCTATTTTTAACCATCGTGGTATTGATTATTCTCAGTTCCCCATTCTGCCACCCATCCCCCTCACCAAAGCCTGAAATCCCCCCATTATTAAGAAATACATTTATAACAAGCAATGATCTTTACCTAAAGCTGCACAGTGGGAAGATGAATGATTTTGGAAGTAGAAGTGAATTTCAATCTTCGGGCATGTTCTGTAACTTCTTTGTGCCTCAGCTTGAGTCTAACAACAAATATGGCTGCTTCTACCAATATCACGGATACTGCTGTTATTTATTAAGCACTCAGCTAGAGCTAGGGAACGTCCTAGGGGTCCAACATGCAGATCACAGTATTTTATCAGCCCAGCACACCTGGGAGGCAGGTCTTCTCAATTTCTCCGTTTTACACTGGCTCAGAGACATCGAGTCTCCTGTCTGCTGTTATACCACCAGTCAGGGAGAGAGGTAATGTCTATGGCTGGCCCTCCATAAACAGTAGCTATTAAGATGATGGTGCTAATTCAGGAGTCCTTGGGGGCACGTAACACAATGAGTGCACTGCATCTTAGTATGAGTAAGTTTATGAGATCAATTCCCTCCCTAATATCAAAGACAGTCAGCATAAAAGCTATCAGTGCTTGACGGGAGAGGAAACTTAAGGATGTGTTAGGGGGTGAGGATATGGGAAGTGATCCCATTATTCCAAAATTAAAACTGTCCTTTTGAGAATATACTCTTCAACATTCAGCTCTGGGGGTGTGTGAAAGTGGGGAACAGGAAACAGAGCTGACATGTTTTATCAATTCCACAAATTACCCATGGTGTGTCTTCATGTGCTGTGGGCTTGAATATTACAAGGAACAGGATGGAACATTCTTCCTCGCTCTTCCCTTAAGAGAAATCTGTTGCTGGATGTTCAGCCTTCGGGCTGAGTGTGGCATCCCACAGTGTTTCAGCGGAAAGCTGCTAGAAAAGAATAATCACACTAGCAGCGTTATCTGGTGACACGAAGGACAGGAACACACTAACTGCTTAGACTTGGCTTCTTGCCTCTTGTTCAGGCACCAAACAGCCGGGATTACTGACAGCCTTCCTGAGACACCCTGGGACATACTCGATTACTCCAGCACTATTTAAATCTCTCTGTATGGTGTATTGCTTTGTTTCCTCAAAGCCCACTTCTCAAGCCTTTGTATTCCAGAGACTAAAGGAATAAGAAAGAGTACGGATCAGATGTTAACCTGTGCTCTACAGAACCCGACATGAATAGGATTAGGGCCAATGTTGACCCAAACCCCTGACCTCTCAAAAGATGAGAGGTCCAGAACCTCTCAATTTGTTGAGGCTCCAGGTAGATTAAAAAAGTAAATATGCCTAAAGAGGGCTGGCAAAACAGTTGTTTATTTTTAACAGTTTATTATAATAAATGAACTTTTTTTTTTAGCACAAAACAACATACAGCAATACAAGTGTGTAAAGCCTGGCATAGTTACAGTGTTCAATAAAAAATATTAAGAAATACGAATTCAGAGTGCATTTCAGGTGGTGTGATCACAAGGTTAAGGTCGTGTGGTGAATGTTTTATGTTTTATTTTTTTCAATCCTCAGAATGTGTCTCTGTGTGTGTAATCTCATTTCAAAAAGAAGGTTCGTAGTCAAAATTTGAGGATTGCTGGGAATGTGAGTCCCTGGCCACGTGACCTCCCTGGTTCCTCTCTTCACTCAGACCCTTCTGAGAAGCTCTGCCCCAACACTGAATGTGAACTTTTATGCTTGTGTATTCATTTCCTAGATTTCCTAAGATTCTCCAAGCAGTCCATTCGCCAAAAATATTAAAAACTACTTGTCTCAAAAATAGCTTACCCTGGGCTTCCCTGGTGGCGCAGTGGTTGGGAGTCCGCCGGCCGATGCAGGGGACACGGGTTCGTGCCCCGATCCGGGAAGATCCCACATGCCGCGGAGCGGCTGGGCCCGTGAGCCATGGCCGCTGAGCCTGAGCGTCCGGGGCCTGTGCTCTGCAACGGGAGAGGCCACAACAGTGAGAGGCCCGCGTACCACAATTATATATATATATATATATATGGCCTACCCTATGGAACCCAGACAAATAAACAGAGCTCCTCATTTTTGAAATTCAGATTACTCTACTTTTAAATAGTAAAAATATTTTAGCCTTTCAACTCAACTTAATGCTAAAAGCTCTTTTAAATGACTTGCTCTTTTTTTTTCAAATGTGTAATAATCTTGAAATTCTTCTTGTTTTCTTTGCTTGCCTCCTCTCCACCCCTATTCTAGAATCCATAAGGTTGAAAACAGGACATTGATCATTCTGAATAGGCAGTGGTCTAACCCCTACCCTGCCACTCCACAGCTGTGTGACCCTGTGGAAGTGCTTTCCCTCTCTGGTACTCAGTTTCCATATCTTTAAGACAAGATGGTGATTCAATGTCACAAGTTCCTTTTATCTTTAAAAGACTGATTTTTCTTCCTCCCATTCTTCACTTCCTGTCAGACTGTCCCCCAAATATTTTAATATCTAATCTCCAAAGCTATTGTCATGGCGTACTGGCCTACTCTGTTAGACAAAATAATTTGCTCTTAACTACAACCAAAACCAGTACTTAATAGGTATAGATTCAGACTTATTTTTTTCCCTTAACCAGATGGCAACTAAATGTTTACTTTGTCATCTTGGTGAACAGAACATTTCTGGAAATACTCAAACCACTATAAAAACTTTAAAATTAAGGAAAAAAAAAATCTAACTTTTGGCTCAGGTAAGTTGCCAGATACAGATGTGCACTGATAGTTTGAAAACACTAGATGGCGATATGAGTGCATCAAATAACAGACACATCCTTGATTGGTCCAGTATTAAAATTCCAATGATTGAGGGCAGAACAGGTTAATACATTCGTTAAAGAAACAAAGTCAAATATAATCAGGCGTTGGAGTGTTAGCTAACACTCTGAATATGTTCAGTAATCCGGTTCTTAGTGAAAGAAAAGAGCGTTAAATTAGAAATTATTTTATGCTACCGATGAGTCTATATTCAAGCTAATTCTTGGGGCAAGAGTTGGCCATAAACACGTGTATCCTATAAAATCTGTCTAATTCATACTTTCCTCTCCATTTTTGGCTTTCTTTTTTTAAAAATAGCAATTGTTTGGGATGGAGTGTGCCTCGCATATATTATTCATAGATGAAGCACTATATTCTCATCAGGAAAGTGAGTCCTAAGACGTTGGTGTTTGAAAGGGGAAATGGCTGACTTACTGTAAGCTGTTGGCTGGGCCATTATTGACTGGCAGGATCAACTGGAAGCACTTTGTTAGTGGATTAGGTTGCCCTGGAAATGCCTTCCTGAAACTCTAATGATGCACTTAAGGGAACCCTCTGGGACAGGAGTAAAATGTCTCTTTGCAGGCGTGTCTTCCACCAGAGTCCTCTTGGGATGAGATGGGAGGGGGCGGGGGCACATCCAAAGAGCTGCTCTGTATGGAAACAGCCCCAGAAAAAAGGTTGCAGGTCACAATTTACATGGAAGCTAAGCTCATGACTTACTGATATAAACCCTGGGTTTTCTAAGGGTACCAGTGCTTCGTGGATTCTTTTGAAGGAGCATCATTAATTCCAGAGAGACTGTACCTATGCATGTACGTATTTATTATTTCTTTCTTTATTTCCTGTGGTGGGGTAGCAGAGGGATGGAGAAGGGAAAAAACAGGTGAGGGCATCTGAGAGAACATGGTTTCATCCTCTTTGATTGGAAAAAAGAACTATTTTGTAGCTTGAACATTGGGGGTCGTTGGGTGTGCTTTTCTTCCTTCCTTCCTTTTTTTTTTTTTTTTTAATTTTTATAAAAACAACCTTTAGAGGGGCAGCTTGCCTTCCGCAGAAATTCAGTGCACGTGCGACGGGCATGTTTGTTGATTTTTTTTAATGAAAAATCTCTGTGTTCGTCTCACCACTGGGTTGGGGGCTTGTTTCTGGGGGATGGTGGTGGCGGTGGAGGTCTGAAGACAGGAGGAAAGGTTGCGCAAAGGCCCTTGGAAACTCCAGGCTTCCGGACAGGACGGGGAGGGGGGGAGTGGCTGCGCAGCGCTGCGTCCCCGCCCCGAGCCCGAAGCGCCCAGGAGCCGCGTGCCCACGACCGGAGCGCGGCGTCCTCGTGCAGTCCTGGCGACCTGTCAGCGAGGCGGACGTGACTCGGAGCTGCCTCCGCTTTCTCCAAGCCATATTCCTTTAAGATGATGTAATAGTCATTTCCCTGGATGGTTTCTTGCCTGCACTGCTGAAACAACAGCATCCGAACTGCACTGGGAACTGTGGAACCACCCAGCTCCGCCGCCGGAGAAGCCCGAGCCCGAGCCCCCCGCCGTCATTTCGGCGCTGCGGCGGCCGCCGGCTCCCACTTGGCTGGGAACATGGGAGCCCGCTTGCCCTTGCCGGCAGGTGGGGTGGCTACCTGGGACCCCAGCAGGGCACATCTGTCTTTCTTTCTGCTTCTGGGCTTTCTGAAAAGCTTCTAAGTCCCAGTACCTCTTGCAACTCTCTTCTGTTTTAAGGATTCTTTCCAAAGGTTTGATTTTTTTTTTCCCCCCGGGGAAGCTTTGGATGAATATTTTTCTCTGCTTTGCTTCTTCAATCCAACCTCTCGTCACGGTTTAACTTTTTTGTGACTTGTTTTAACTTGAGATTGGAAGTGAATATATACATATATATACACAAATGTACATTTATATAAATCTTTAAATATATATATATACACACACACATATATATGATTATTTTCTAAGAGCACATCTCTCTGGCACCCTTCATTGATACCTCTGTCCTTTACCTCTTTGGGATTTGACAAGCTCCAGACTCTGTGTGGTTGTGGATTCCGACTGCTTTGCAAATGGGTATTTCTGCGCAAGAACTGTTTCCAGCACTCACTAAGGTAAGTTCCGAGGCTTATTACTTTTCCTGTCCAGCCAGAAAAAAAAAAAAAACAACAACCCTTTTAGAAGTTGAAAATTGCATATTCCTTTTTAATGCAGAAATCAAATAGAAATGTTTTTAATACTAAATGCTGGAGACAGAGGAATATGGATAATAATAGCTTGAGAGACGCTATGATTTAGTTGAAGAATGGCTGAAACCAGTAGTTCCAGGGCTGCTTATGTAAAATAATCTCTCCCTCCCTCCCTCTCTTCCTTCCTCCCTTCCTGCTTCTCTCCTTCCCTCTTCTCTCTCCAGTGGTCTCTTTTTTTCTGACTCATGCTGGGATTGAGGAAATAATTTTCTCTCTTTTCCTTCACACAGACCTCTCAGTAACTGGGGACCTGGCCTGCCTTGCCTACTGAGCTTGGGGGAAGATTGGATGCAGATGAGTTGATTATATTCCATGAAGTAATAGCTTACCACCTGCCAGGGTTTAAACTACTTTTGCAGCATCAGTTCACCTGTGGAGTGTTTGAAATTTTGCTTTCTTGGGGAAAAAACTAGGTAAGAGAAGGCCGTTTTCTTAACAAGTTAGCATCCTCTCCCTCCCTTACAAGTTGGTGCAAAAGATCAGGCTCTGACTCCATTGAACTGCACCTTCACATCAAAATAGAAGAAGAAAGGGACAATGGCTCTGAGTGGAAACTGTAGTCGTTATTATCCTCGAGAACAAGGGGCTGCGGTTCCCAACTCCTTCCCTGAGGTTGTGGAGCTGAATGTTGGGGGTCAAGTTTATTTCACTCGCCATTCCACATTAATAAGCATCCCTCATTGCCTCCTGTGGAAAATGTTTTCCCCAAAGAGAGACACAGCTAACGATCTAGCCAAGGACTCCAAGGGAAGGTTTTTCATTGACAGAGATGGATTCTTGTTCCGTTATATTCTGGACTATCTCAGGGACAGGCAGGTTGTCCTGCCTGATCACTTTCCAGAAAGGGGAAGACTGAAAAGGGAAGCTGAGTACTTTCAGCTCCCAGACTTGGTCAAACTCCTGACCCCTGATGAAATCAAGCAAAGCCCAGATGAATTCTGCCATAGTGACTTTGAAGATGCCTCCCAAGGAAGTGACACGAGAATATGCCCCCCTTCCTCGCTACTCCCTGCTGACCGCAAGTGGGGTTTTATTACTGTGGGTTACAGGGGGTCCTGCACCATGGGCAGAGAGGGGCAGGCAGATGCCAAGTTTCGGAGAGTTCCCCGGATTTTGGTTTGTGGAAGGATTTCCTTGGCAAAGGAGGTCTTTGGAGAAACTTTGAATGAGAGCAGAGACCCTGACAGAGCCCCAGAAAGATACACCTCCAGATTTTATCTCAAATTCAGGCATCTGGAAAGGGCTTTTGATATGTTGTCAGAATGTGGATTCCACATGGTGGCCTGTAACTCCTCAGTGACAGCATCTTTCATCAACCAATACACAGATGACAAGGTCTGGTCAAGTTACACTGAGTACGTCTTCTATCGTAAGTACCACGGGTTCTTTTTGTTTCTTCATGTGTATGGATCCTCTTAACAGAAATATATGTCTGCATGTTCAGTCTATGTCTAAGGAATACTATTTTGGCTCTTTTTTTTAACCCTTGAGGTACAGCTAGAAGATTAGAGGTTATAGTCTGCTTTCATGTCTTACCTAAAACAACGTTTGTTTTTCCAGTCACAATATTTAAAGAATATTTATAAAATATTTATTTTATCATATTTATATAAATATTTAAATATTTAAAAATATTTAAAGAATCACAGAATATTTAAAGGCCTCAAAAATCACAAGATGCAAATGTTATTGGTATAGGTAATATGTGGAATGAAAACAGGCATGTATGTCTCTGTCAGATATTGAATTGTGAACATAAGAACATTAGAACTTAGCTGTTGGTCCACAGGAGGTTGATAGACTCAGAGTGGCTGAAGTGCTGCTCTCTATTCTTTTATCTAACTTTGGGGTCTCTTAAGCTGGTTGCTGAAGACTGGCTTTCATGGGGGCGTTGAAAATACAAATGGATGTTGCACTGAGTGACGTGATCTTGGCTAGATGGCAGCATAGACTGACGAAAGACCCCCTTCCCCCCTACCCCAAGCCTGAAATTTGCTTTTCTAGGCTTTACAGTTTTGTGATTTGATTCCTTAGCAATTTGTACTGAGATGTGAGTTCCAGTGCAGACTTAATTGAGCTTCATTTAGGAGTCATCTAAAAGGAATGAATCCTTGAGAATTGTCAGTCACATGCAGTCATCTTCAGATAGCTGAGGTGATAGAATCACTGACATAAAAGGAAAGCAGAAGGGAAAAAAGAAAGGAAACAATTGTACCTTTAAATTGTGCCTTTAAAGTAAGAGTTTGTTAGAGGTCAGTCCATTTGTTTAAATGACTGTACAGAATGCCTTATTTTAAGAAATGTTATTTTTCTAAATATAAGCCATTGATCTCTGAAAGGAGAACAATCAATCAATCTGTAAAGTTTAGAGCTTGACCAACTGCTGATTTTCAACAGGTCTGGGAGTTGGGTGAAGTGAATTCCATAACAAATATGTTTCCAGTTTTTCTCTATTCTTATTTTAAGGCAAATCCATAAATTTTGAGGATTAAAATATCTAAATGTCTTTACACATAAAGATACGACTGAATTTCCTGGACTGGTTTTTGCCTACAGTTGTGTTTATTCATTTGGAGATGGTGCTGGGAACCTTGGTCACAAGGCCTGTGGGAAGCCGAGTTGCTCTCTACTGGGTTATCACACATTTGGTTTTTGGAAGTGAAGACAAATGGATTGTATAGAAAGAACAGCCTGTGTAGAAAAATGAAATCAGCCGGCAGTTCAGTAGCGTTCTGATGTGTTGGAACAAGCATTATTTGGTCCAGTATCCCTACCTATGGCCTTTATCTGTAATCTGTACCTTCCTCTATGTTGGAACTTAGTTGCCAGATTCTGCTTTCTTCCTTCTGGTGAATTTTCCACTAGTATAGAGATAAGGCTTTAGCTTTTTAGCTTTCTACAAAGGAGTGTGACATTATCTGTGATTCTGTAGTTCTTCTAACTTTTTGGGGAAAACATGCATCATAGAGTTTAAATCTAGGTATGTGATATTTCCCTTGTTCTCCAATTTCTAATATTTGAAAACAGCCTCTTAAGAAGCTTCAGTCAAATAAAAGAAAACCTACCAACCATAGCGCCTCAAAAAGACGACACTTGATTCTAATCACTTGCTCGTCTAGATGATACCCAGAACCTGTGACATTTCTGTGTTCATCAAAGACCCATCCATATAACACTCTGTCCTTTTTAGATTGCTCTCAACAGACTCTGTTGCTGATCATGTAATCACTTCTTTCTTTTTTGGGTTGCTGAGAGGTTGCCGAGGTTTGCTCTCCATCACTCCATGGACAGGCTATGGCACATCACTCCATGGACAGGCTATAGCACAAACATATACCAACTTCATATTGCACAGCACATATACTGCATGTGATATACTTGCCCTTTGTACCTAACAGCCAGAGCTAAGTGTTAACTCTTCCTCTGTCTTAGGATCAATAAAACTGGCTACTGTCTTTCTAAGGTGCATGACAGCTTCCATGCAGCTGCTTAGGCATAATTATTTAATTAGAAGCTGCCAACTGTGCCTCTGTAACCAAATTCGTCAAGCTGTTGTGCTCAGGTTAATGGGACAAAACTACAGGAGGTGCTCTAAAGCAGGGAGTTGCTTGTATGCAAAGATGCTCCGAGCCCTGCCAATCAACCAACTGTGAGCACCAAGCCACCGCTCGCTTTGCAGAGGGTGTGGACCCCAGAAGCCACCACCTGCCAGCCAGATCCGAAGGGGCAGTGGGTGTCTCTGGTGAGGACCTCCCCCAACCTCAAAAAAACCAACCAACCAACCAACTAACAGAAAAGATGCTCTTTGCCGGGGGACTCAACTTCCTCCTATGTTATAAAAATATCTGTAGATAAAGATATAGATATGTAGTGACAAACTTCTTAGGTCCAAGTAATTAACTCCAAGCAATTAGACTCTTCTAATAACCAAGGGACAATGCAGAGTCACTTTGTCTGGATCCAGATCACAGTAAAAAATGAACAGCAAGAAATTAATACATTGCATATGGTGGTTGACAGTCATGGGGAAGTACCCCTTCTTCCTCTGTTTGCCTAATTTTCTTCCAGATTTTCCAAGGGGAAATTGGGAAGTCTGTCAGTTATTAACAGGTTAGATTCTTGCCTCATTCAATCTTCATGTGGACCTAGAATTGATGGTCAACATCAGGCAGTTTTGACTGAGTGTTTCGTTGTTGCAGAACTATGAACAATTAAAGTCAACCCATGTTTGTGTGTGTTCAAAAGGGCAGCAAGAAAGGTGTTTGTCTACGTTGCTTACACACCAAAATATGTGAGATACTGTGGATTATGATTCACTTATCAGCAACTGAAAAAATGTGAGTGATATAGGAAGTAAAGAAATGTCTGTCCTAGGATTGCCTCACAAAGTATTTTAATTTAAAAAAAACGAGAAGGTACTTTTCCACCTTTCTCATTACCTAATTACCTCTGTTTTCTCTCCAAGTGTTATATGGAAGGCAATATCATAAACATCAGAGGATGCCTTCTTGATTCACCTCTAGGTGAAATGAGAGCTAAGTAATTTGGAAACGAGAAGTCCTGATATTGAACTCAATAGCCATTCACACCACTTAGGAACAAAATCACAGGTGCGTGGAAATAAATGAACCTCTTATTAGCCCTCTTCCAGTGCCCTAGGGAAGCTTGCTCTTGGTTGGAGAAAATTAAGTACATTTCCTTAATCCTACTCATGAGTGAGTTACTTCAGACAAATGCCTGAAACCATTCAGATTCAAAGACATTTGCCTCTAATAGAACTGTGATAACATGACCACAAATAGGGAGTTTAATTCATAAGATCCCAAAACATAAACTATGAGTTCTGTGAGTTACGGAGACACCAGTTCATTGCCTTTTCAACAGATTACTGCTTGTAGGTGCATTTTAACCTTTTTTCTCTTTACTTGGTTTTCTTCAATTTAAAGGGTTGTTTCCACAAAAGTTTCTAAATTGCTTCATATACACAGTATATATCTTCAGGGTGGTTGATTGAGATGGAGTGTTGGAGAAAAGTAGATCAGGAAATGATTTCTCACTTAGAATTCAGCTGCATGACCATGTATTGGGAAGAAATGGTGGTTCTGGCCATTGTGAATAACTTACCCAGTTGATTTTAAAAGCTTCCATAAGAGGGTGTGTTTTTAAAGGAAAACAGGTGGAAAAGCATCTATCTTGAAATGATTCTAGCTCTTTTTTTCCTGTTTCCTCAAAAGTTACCAATGATAGCTTCTGTTTTTATTGTCCATGGAAATATGATGTTGGCACATTCAAAATGAAGCCACAGAACAATGAAGCCCAAACTGTGAGGGTCTTGGTCTTTACCACACCTGCCTCTCCACTTTCTGTGATGTTTTTCTGTCTTTTCCATCTAAGATGTTCTCTGTTCCTCTTCCTTTAGTCATTCCT
>NW_006793908.1:2085712-2105508 GCF_000442215.2 Lipotes vexillifer
CTGCTTTCAAGTTCTCTATCTATGCCATAATCAAGACGTCAGTAAAAATTCTGTCATTTTATTTAGAATATTTTCAAGGCATGGTGTTATTTTTTCAGAGGATTTTATACATAAGAAACCTTTTAATAACTGTGGATCCAGTGACTTTGTATCCCAAAGGGAGTGTTCTTAAGACTTGAGCCTTGTTAATTTATAATTTAAATATATAGCATAATCTAAGTATAAGGCTTCATCATGAAGTTGGTTTAGACCCTGCTTGGGCAGATATTGGATGGTGATGATGATGATAAAAGAAAGGGGTAGTGGGTATCATTTTTTCTTATCTCTTTAAGATGCTGTTCTCCGACCGTTGGGCTCAACGTAACAGGGGTATAAGCGTGTTAGTAAAATATCCTATTATGCCGTTTTCACTTTCATTCCAAACAATGTATATTACTTGAGCCCAATTCCTTGTAGGAGATATTTGAATCATTTCTTCCTAGGTCTCTGGCATCCTGAATGAATTTGGCAGCAAGAGAAGTGTCAGTATGTAGGCAGAAAGGGGGAGATCTCTGTGATGGCCCCCAAGTACCTCAATATATTAAAAACGTATGTATACGATTGGAAAGAGAAGACCAAATGATTTTGATAGCCTAAGGAGGTTTAGATCTTACAAAAGGAATTAGAGATAGAAATAGCTGAGAATGTGCCACAGAGCTCCATTTGGAACACCTCCAAACACAAACCATGGAGAGGAGTGACTGGGCATAGAAGAGAGTGCCAGTCCGATGCACAGAAAACAGTTCTTCAGAAATGTAGAGGTGATGCTCAGTCTCTGCCATCATAGCTGACTATTGCTCTTTTTCTTTGGTCTTTGCTCTAGCTTTCCTCAAATACTGTGTTTCTTGGCAAGTCAGCTAAAACATGTTAGTATGGAAATTTTCAAACACATCCAAATGTAGAGAAACCCAGCTCCAAAAATTACAGAGATCATTACAAGACTCATCTTGGTTCATATATATTCCTACCTACTTACTCCTCTGTCTGCACTGGATTCTTCTGAAACAAATTTTAGAAGTCAGTCATTTCATTCATCCACAAGCACTATACTATATGTTTCTAAAATAAAATGAGTTTTTTTTTTTTTTTCGATATGTGGGCCTCTCACCGTCGTGGCCTTTCCCATTGCCGGACGCGCAAGCTCAGCGGCCATGGCTCACGGGCCCAGCCGCTCCACGGCATGTGGGATCCTCCTGGACCGGGGCACGAACCCATATCCCCTGCATCGGCAGGCGGACTCTCAACCACCGCGCCACCAGGGAGGCCCCTAAAATGAATTTTAAGATACGTAACAATACCATTATCACATACAAAATTAATAATTCTTTAATATCTTCTAATATCTAGTTGGTGTTCAAACTTCTTTGATTTTCTCACAGTATTTTTTTAAAGTTGTCAAACTCTTGTTTGAATCAAGAGTCAAATGAGGTCCAACCATTACCTTTTATTGCTACTTATTTTCTCTTTCAAAATTAAAAAAAATATTGCATATGGCATATATGACAAAGTGGCAAAAATCTTAAATCTCTTTTAACTTCTCCCTCCCTCCCTCCTTTTCCCTTGCTCCCTTTTTCTCTCTCTGCCTCTTTCTTTCTTTTATTTTTCAATCTATTTGTTTGAAGAAACCAAGTTATTTGTCATGGCGAATGTCTGGCACTCTGGGTTTCGCTCATCCATCTCTGTGATCTCTGTGATGTTATTGACACATTTTTTTCTTACCCCTGTATTTTCCGTAAATTTGTTAGAGCTAAACACCAGATTCTAAGGCTTGATCAGATTCAGGTTCAGAATTTCTTGCAAGAAATCTTCACAAGCATTGGCAGGTCCATTTTTAATTTGCTTTGACAGATTGAAATGCTATCTGCTTTGGAGGCAAGAGAGGGACCTCTCCTCATTGTTAGTTTTTCTCTTTTTTTTAATAAAATTTTCCATTAAAAATTTTTTATCTGTTTATTTATTTTTGGCTGTGTTGGAGTCTTTGTTGCCGCGTGTGGGCTTTCTCTAGTTGCGGCGACTGGGGGCTACTCTTCGTTGCGGTGCGCGGGCTTCTCATTGCGGTGGCTTCTCTTGTTGCAGAGCACGGGCTCTAGGTGCACAGGCTTCAGTAGTTGTGGTGCGTGGGCTCAGTAGTTGTGGCTCACAGGCTCTAGAGCACAGGCTCAGTAGTTGTGGCACACGGGCTTAATTGTTCCGCGGCATGGGGGATCTTCCCGGATCATGGCTCGAACCCATGTCCCCTGCATTGGCAGGCAGATTCTTAACCACTGCGCCACCAAGGAAGCCCTGTTAGTTTTTTCATGATCATCATATGGACAAATAGCGGTTGGGATCTGTTCTCTCCATTGTTCAAGTTGATTCTGACAATACAGCAGGCAATAAAAGAGGCTCCAGTTTTTCCTTCTAATCACCCAAGAACTATCTGGTATTCCACTGACGTTCTTGTCATTAGGCCGGGCTACCATCAGGGGTGCAGTGAACCTACCAAGATGTGCACTGGCTCCTGTTGACTGGGAGGAAGAATCATTCTGAGTGGGAAAGTTTGCCTCCTGGCTATTCTAATTTTGTATTCTGGGATTCTTTCAACTGTGCGGAATCTCCACTGAAATCATCGTGTACATTCTCAAACCTCTTCTCTCCTAGTGTTTCTTATCTCAGTAAATGGATTCATCAGTTGCCCAGTTCCGCAGGGAAGAATAAAACCTGAGTGGCTCTTCTTACTCCTTAACCATTTCTCCAGTCTCCAAGTCCTATTGGTGCTTTTCCTTCATCCGTCTCGAATCCGTCCGTTTCTTCCCATCTCCACTGATACTACCCAGCCCACTGGCATTGCTTTTCTAGATTACTGCAGAGAAACTGAAACTGTCCTTCCCACCCACATCTGGTGTTGTCCCCTTTGGATCTCCTCTTCCTGCTGCAAAAATGGTGAGATTTCTAAAATGAGAGCCTGACCATGTCACTCCTTAACATGAATCACAGCTCTTGGTGGAATGACCTCTGCTTCTGTCCTTAGCCTCTTCTGTTGCCCTCCCACCCGTTACATTTTTAACCTCAGCTCTACCCCATTTCTTTTAGCTCTTCAATGCTGTTATACACTTGCTTCTTCAGTTTAGTACATAATGTTCCCTCTGCCTGGAACTGTGCCTTCACCTGCTTTGATTACATACTTCAGGTCCCAGTCTAGAGGTTCCTTTTATGGGAAGCCTTTCTAGCCCACCATATCTAGATTAGGCACCTCTTATCTTTGCTCCATAGGATCCTATTTTCCATTACTGTGGCACAAATAATACTGTATTATACTTTCTTATTTAACTGTTTCTGTAACATTAGACTGCAAGCTCTGTGAAGGTAGGAACTGTGTCGGTCACTTTCATCATGATATACCTGGCACAGAACCTGGCAAAAATGTAGGCACTCCATAAATATTTCTCAGAGAAGGAAACTAAAATGCCCACTGCAGACTTTTGTTATGGTCATAGGTGCCACTGTCTTGCATATACCATTACATTATCTCTTAACAGAACTGGAGAGCAATGATGGTGTGATTGCTCTGGTGTGATTGGTAATAATGAGGGCATTTCCTAACTTCCACTGAGTTCTTCAGGTGCTGGGCTAAGCACTTTAATTATTATTTTTTGAATTTTTGAATTTAATTTAATTTATTTTTTTTATACAGCAGGTTCTTATTAGTTATCCATTTTATGCACATCAGTGTATACATGTCAATCCCAATCTCCCAATTCATCCCCCCCCACCCCCACCCACTTTCCCCTCTTGGTGTCCATACATTTGTTCTCTATATCTGTGTCTCAATTTCTGCCCTGCAAACCGGTTCGTCTGTACCATTTTGCTAGGTTCCACATATATGCATTAATATACGATATTTGTTTTTCTCTTTCTGACTTACTTCACTCTGTATGACAGTCTCTAGATCCATCCACGTCTCTATAAATGACACAATTTCGTTCCTCTTTATGGCTGAGTAATATTCCATTGTATATATGTGCCACATCTTCTTTATCCGTTCATCTGTCAGTGGGCATTTAGGTTGCTTCCATGACCTGGCTATTGTAAATAGTGCTGCAATGAACACTAGGGTGCATGTGTCTTTTTGAATTATGGTTTTCTCTGGGTATATGCCCAGTAGTAGGATTGCTGGGTCATATAGTAATTCTATTTTTAGTTTTTTAAGGAATCTCCATACTGATCTCCATAGTGGCTGTATCAATTTACATTCCCACCAACAGCGCAAGAGGGTTCCCTTTTCCCCACACCCTCTCCAGCATTTGCTGTCTGTAGATTTTCTGATGATGCCCATTCTAACTGGTGTGAGGTGATACCTCATTGTAGTTTTGATTTGCATTTCTCTAATAATTAGTGATGTTCAGTAGCTTTTCATGTGCTTCTTGGCCATCTGTATGTCTTCTTTGGAGAAATGTCTATTTAACTCTAATGCCCATTTTTAGATTGGGTTCTTTGTTTTTTTAATATTGAGCTGCGTGAGCTGTGGATATATTTTGGAAATTAATCCTTTGTCCGTTGATTCATTTGCAAATATTTTCTCCCATTCTGAGGGTTGTCTTTTCATCTTGTTTGTAGTTTCCTTTGCTTTACGAAGCTTTTAAGTTTCATTAGATCCCATTTGTTTATTCTTTTTATTTCCATTACTCTAGGAGGTGGATCAAAAAAGATCTTGCTGTGATTTATGTCAGAGTGTTCTTCCTTCATTTGCCTCTAAGAGTTTTATAATGTCTGGTCTTACATTTAGGTCTCTAATGCATTTTGAGTTTATTTTTTTGTATAGTGATAGGGAGTGTTCTAATTTCATTCTTTTACATGTAGCTGTCCAGTTTTCCCAGCACCACTAACTGAAGAGACTGTCTTTTCTCCATTGTATATCCTTGCCTCCTTTGTCATAGATTAGTTGACCATAGGTGCGTGGGTTTATCTGTGGGCTTTCTATCCTGTTCCATTGATCTATATTTCTGTTTTTGTGCCAGTACCATATTTTCTTGATTACTGTAGCTTTGTAGTATAGTCTGAAGTCAGCGAGCCTGATTCCTCCAGCTCGGTTTTTTTCCCTCAAGACTGCTTTGGCTATTTGGGTCTTTTGTGTCTCCATACAAATTTTAAGATTTTTTGTTCTAGTTCTGTAAAAAATGCCATTGGTACTTTGATAGGGATTGCATTGAATCTGTAGATTGCTTTGGGTAGTATAGTCATTTTCACAATATTGATTCTTCCAATCCAAGAAAATGGTATATCTCTCCATCTCTTTGTGTCATCTTTGATTTCTTTCATAAGTGTCTTATAGTTTTCTGAGTGCAGGTATTTTACCTCCTTATACAGGTTTATTCCTAGGTATTTTATTCCTTTTGTTGCAATGGTAAATGGGAGTGTTTTCTTAATTTCACTTTCAGATTTTTCATCATTAGTGTATAGGAATGCAAAAGACTTCTGTGCAATAATTTTTTACCCTGCAACTTTACCAGATTCATTGATTAGCTCTAGTAGTTTTCTGGTGGCATCTTTAGGATTCTCTATGTATAGTATCATGTCATCTGAAAACAGTGACAGTTTTACTTCTTCTTTTCCAATTTGTATTCCTTTTATTTCTTTTTCTTCTCTGATTGCCGTGGCTAGGACTTCCAAAACTATGTTGAATGATAGTGGTGAGAGTGGATATCCTTGTCTTGTTCCTGATCTTAGAGGAAATGGTTTCAGTTTTTCACCATTGAGAATGATGTTTCCTGTGGCTTTGTCGTATATGGCCTTTATTATGTTGAGGTAGGTTCCCTCTCTGGCCACCTTCTGGAGAGTATTTATCATAAATGGGTGTTGAATTTTTTCAAAAGCTTTTTCTGCATCTGTTGAGATGATCATATGGTTTTTCTTCTTCAGTTTGTTAATATGGTGGATCACATTGATTGATTTGCATATATTGAAGAATCCTTGCATCCCTGGGATAAATCTCACTTGATCATTGTGTATAATCCTTTTAATGTGTTGTTGGATTCTGTTTGCTAGTACTTTGTTGAGGACTTTTGCATCTATATTCATCAGTGTTACTGGTCTGTAATTTTCTTTTTTTGTAGTATCTTTGTCTGGTTTTTGTATCAGGGTGATGGTGGCCTCATATAATGAGTTTGGGAGTGTTCCTTCTTCTGCAATTTTTTGGAAGAGTTTGAGAAGGATGGGTGTTAACGCTTCTCTAAATGTTTGATTGAATTCACCTGTGAAGCCATCTGGTCCTGGACTTCTGTTGGTTGGAAGATTTTTAATCACAGTTTCAATTTCATTACTTGTGATTGGTTTGTTCATATTTTCTATTTCTTTCTGGTTCAGTCATGGAAGGTTATACCTTTCTAAGAATTTGCCCATTTTTCCAGGTTGTCCATTTTATTGGCATAGAGTTGCTTGTAGTAGTCTCTTATGATGCTTTGTATTTCTGCAGTGTCTGTTGTAACTTCTTTTTCATTTCTATTTTTATTGGTTTGAGTCCTCTCCCTCTTTTTCTTGGTGAGTCTAGCTAATGGTTTATCAATTTCGTCTATCATCTCAAAGAACCGGCTTTTAGTTTTATTGATCTTTGCTACTGTTTTCTTTGTTTCTATTTCATTTATTTCTGCTCTGATCTTTATGATTTCTTTCCTTTTGCTGACTTTGGGTTTTGTTTGTTCTCCTTTCTCTAGTTCCTTTAGGTGTAAAGTTAGATTGTTATTTGAGATTTTTCTTATTTCTTGAGGTAGGCTTGTATTGCTATAAACTTCCCTCTTAGAACTGCTTTTGCCGCATCCCATTGGTTTTGGATCGTTGTGTTTTCATTCTAGTTTGTCTCTAGGTATTTTTTGATTTCCTCTTTGATTTCTTCAGTGATCTCTTGGTTATTTAGTAACATATTGTTTAGCCTTCATATGTTTGTGCTTTTTATGTTTTTTCCCCTGTAATTGATTTCTAATCTCATAGCGTCGTGGTCAGAAAAGATGCTTGATTTGATGATTTCAATTTTCTTAAATTTACCAAGGCTTGATTTGTGACCCAAGATGTGATGTATCCTGGAGAATGTTCCGTGTACACTTGAGAAGAAAGAGTAATCTGCTGTTTTTGGTTGGAATGTCCTATAAATATCAATTAAATCTATCTGGTCTCTTGTGTCATTTAAAGCTTTTGTTTCCTTATTAATTTTCTGTCTGGATGATCTGTCCATTGATGTAAGTGAGGTGTTAAAGTCCCCCGTTATTATTGTGTTAGTGTTGATTTCCTCTTTTATAGCTGTTAGCAGTTGCCTTATGTATCGAGGTGCCCCTATGTTGGGTGTGTATTTATTTATAATTGTTATATCTTCTTCTTGGATTGATCCCTTGATCATTATGTAGTGTCCTTCCTTGTCTCTCGTAATATTCTTTATCTTAAAGTCTATTTTATCTGATATGAGTATTGCTACTCCATGTTTCTTTTGATTTTCATTTTCATAGAATATCTCTTTCCATCCCCTCACTTTCAGTCTGTATGTGTCCCTAGGTCTGAGATGGGTCTCTTGTAGACAGCATATATATGGGTCTTGTTTTTGTATCCATTAGCAAGCTTGTGTCTTTTGGTTGGAGTATTTAATCCATTCATGTTTAACGTAATTATTTATATGTATGTTCCTCTTACCAATTTCTGTCTTTTTTTTTTTTTTTTTTTCTGTATGAGATCCAGTGGTTATAGATTCACTGGCGGGTAATTACAAAACAAAATCTTCTAATACCAATAATAAGACCAGATTTTATACCTTTTAAGTAAAATTGTCCATTTTCTTAATTGTTTTGTGTTTGTTTTTGTAGGTCTTTTTCTTCTCTTGTGTTTCCCACTTAGAGAAGTTCCTTTAGCATTTGTTGTAGAGCTGGTTTGGTGGTGCTGAATTCTCTTAGCTTTTGCTTGTCTGTAAAGCTTTTGATTTCTCCATCAAATCTGAATGAGATCCTTGCTGGGTAGACTAATCTTGGTTGTAGTTTCTTCCCTTTCATCACTTTAAGTCTATCATGCAACTCCCTTCTGGCTTGTAGAGTTTCTGCTGAGAAATCAGCTGTTAATCTTATGGGAGTTCCCTTGTATGTTTTTTGTCATTTTTCCCTTGTTGCTTTTAATAATTTTTTTTTGTCTTTAATTTTTGTCAGTTTGGTTACTCTGTGTCTCGGCATGTTTCTCCTTGGGTTTATGCTGCCTGGGACTCTGCACTTCCTGGACTTGGGTGGCTATTTCTTTTCCCACGTTAGGGAAGTTTTTGACTCTAATCTCTTCAAATATTTTCTCGGGTCCTTTGTCTCTCTCTTCTCCTTCTGGGACCCCTGTAATGTGAATGTCATTGCACTTAATGTTGTCCCAGAGGTCTCCTAGGCTGTCTTCATTTCTTTTCATTCTTTTTTCTTTATTCTGTTCTGTAGCAGTGAATTCCACCATTCTGTCTTCCAGGTCACTTCTCCGTTCTTCTCAGTTATTCAGCTATTCTGAATAACTCAGTTATTCAGTTATTCTGCTATTTATTCCTTCTCATGTATTTTTCATTTCAGTTATTGTATTGTTCATCTCTGTTTGTTTGTTCTTTAATTCTTCTAGGTGTTTGTTAAACATTTCTTGCACCTTCTTGATCTTTGCCTCCATTCTTTTTCCGAGGTCCTGGAACATCTTCACTCTCATTATTCTGAATTCTTTTTCTGGAATGTTGCCTATCTCCACTTCATTTAGTTGTGCTTCTGAGGTTTTATCTTATTCCTTCATGTGGTACAAAGTCCTCTGCCTTTTCATTTTGTGTATCTTTCTGTGAATGTGGTTTTCCTTCCACAGGCTGCAGAATTGTAGTTCTTCTTGCTTCTACTGTCTGCCCTCTCAGGGTTAAGCACTTTACATACAAAGTGGAATTCTCCCTGAAAGATCCTCTGCTCTTAGCACCTGCACAAAGATTCTAGCTCTGGGGAACTGAGAAAAACACTTTATCAGCAGCGAAGTCTCTGGTGGTTTCCTTTTAGTTGATTCACCTAAGCAGGAGCAAATTGAAGCTGGGAGGGGGTGGGTGGGCAGCATTTAAGGAACAACCCTAGGAGGGACTTGGGATTCAGAAAAGTGCTGCAAAATTGAGAGAATAACCTCAATAGGAGAAGAGCTGTGCTAGAATGCAAAGTGTGCTGTGAGGCTGACCAGGTTGCCTTCTTAATCTTCTTACTGCTAAAGGATTCTGTCGATATTTCCTCCTTCCCTCCCTTCTTCCCACATTAGCAATCATTCCTTAATGCCAGAGGCAACATAACATGGTGGTTTAGAGCCTGGGTGTTGGAGCCCACACTCACACACTGCTTGAGTTTGAATTTCTAGCTGTTTGATCACCTGCAAATCACTTGACTTCCATGCATCAGTTTCCTCACCTGGAAAATGGAGATGGTAACAGTGGTACTTGCCTCATAGGGTCGTTCCGAGAATCAAATAGGTTGCTATATATAAAGTGCTGATGACAGCACCTGGCACCCAGGCAATAGCTATGGAAATGTTAATAAATAATTTCAAGGACCTCTGAGAATACTGACATGAGAAGATACAGGTCCTTCCTATAAAAAACTTACCTGATTCTTTATAATAGTCTTCTTGGATACTTTGTTCAGTCTGTTGATTCTATGCATGTTAAAAAAACAAGCAAAAACATCTAGAAGTAACTTTTAAAGAGGAAATTCAAGCTATTGATTTTAATTGAATCTGAATAAACATAAAAGTAAACCCTTCAGAAAGCTTCCAATTGAATAACTCTTTTCTTCCCCCTGGCTATTCCGTAATGCAAGTCATTAATAATGGCTTTTCTCCCTACCTTATTTTCAACTTGTGGTTTTCCAGAACCATTCAGTCACTGCAGAATTAGAATAACCTTTTAGGAATCTCAGCCTAGAGAGAATTCTCCTTCATGGTGACAGAAAATGGTTACTGAGTACACCTCCGACAATAAGATCATTTAAATTGCTCCAGAAATGAAAACAAGACATTTTTCTTCACACCATGAGTAGCTGTTCTGTGTGGCTTTGAATGGAAGCAAGACTGCTAATGGGGGCTGTTGCTGCGTGACCTGGTCAAAAGCTGCCCCATGTGAAGAAATTCATACTTTTCTACTTTCATTCATCTATCCCATTCTGAAGCAGAAAGTTCTAATAATTTCCACACCCCCATTTACAGTGACCTTTTATTCTGAGTGTATCTGATATAATGTGATGGTGAACTAGTTACACTGATGAAAATAGGAGGTGACCCATTCTTTATATATAACTTGGTGCACAAGAGACTTTGGGGCTGCCGTACGTTGTGTTTTAGACAATATTGTAGACTGTGGATTGACACTGCTAGGCCACTACATAGAGAAAAGGAGAGCTAGGCTCTGGTAACGGTGATTTTTCTGTGAAGGGAGCTTTCTGTGTGTGGAGCAGCAGAGAAATTCTAGTGACTGGAATAAGGGAAATGGGGTGTGTGACTGTTAGAGTGTGGCAGAGGCATAAAATCAAAACCAAGCGAGTACTCCAGACTTGGGGAAAAGTTGCAGAGCCCTTGACGGAAGAAGAGCTGGCCAACAATGAGAAGCGCATCGAGCACTGGCCAGGCATCACAGCTCATTTTCTTACAGCGTTGAGCATTCAGTTATGTCAGGTGGAGAAATTTTCCTATGGGCACGTGCTTGCACATTTACACTGAAAATGCAAATGGAAAATAAGATTCTGTTTGCACTAATTTGCTTTCTAGCCAACTAGGTGAAATCTCTTTTTCTCTTTAAACAGAGGGATACCTGTGTGGAGTTGTACATCTTGTGAAGCTGCCGTGAAATAGCACGATGTTCATTCCTATTTGCATAAGAAAAGCATGCCTTAGAAAATAGCAGAGTTGCTTGGCTTTTCTGGATAAATCCTCCTGTGGTCTGGAGCAGTAATGACTAATGCTATAATGTGTGATGCTTTAAAATTTTAAAGGCCATTTTCAGGTCTTTGGATGCTCAGTAATGTAAAATATTTATTTGGGAAGATCTGATTGCTTCATACTCACTGAGGACCTGTCTTATATAAAGTACCTTTTTTGTTTTTTGTAGGGTTGTCCAGATGAGTTAGGTAGCAAATATCATATCTGTATGCAAAGAATTGAGATCCTGATTCACAAAGTCCTCATGCTCATGATTTTCTAGTACGTCTCCACAATCTGCCAGGGAAGTGATTCACAATGTGCACAGGCCTCATGGATTGGAAACTGAAGGCCCTTCCAGCCTTTCATCATCTGCATCCTTTTACACAGACAAAAAATAAAACATAGCATTATGTGTTTTATACCAAGATGGTGCCATCCCTTCATCAGAATGACCTCCTTTAATAGGCAGAGTCCTTCCCACCTCTGTTGCTTGTACAGAATTCTGATCGCTACCTGCTGGCCATGCAAATACATGCCAGGCCCTGGGATGTTGCTATGCCTTTGCTTTTGTGTGTGTTAGGTTCCTAAACATCTCTGCAATGGTTGGCTTATACATTCCTTCTAGAATATATCTTGGACACCTACTGTGCACCTGAGGCTGCACGCAGTTCCAGTGATTCACCTGTGAATGAGAAGCATATGGTCAGTGTTATGGAGCACATTGTTTAGGGAGAGATTAGACTAGTAAATGGGCAATTTCAATCTTGTGTGATGGGTAAGTGTAAACTGATTTGAGGATAGAGAGGGGACTTTTTTTTTTTTTTGCAATACGTGGGCTTCTCACTGTTTTGCCCTCTCCCGTTGCGGAGCACAGCCTCCGGACACACAGGCTCAGCGGCCATGGCTCACGGGCACAGCCGCTCTGTGGCATGTGGGATCTTCCTGGACCAGGGCACGAACCCGCGTCCCCTGCGTCGGCAGGCGGACTGTCAACCACTGCGCCACCAGGGAAGCCCTGTAGTCTCTTTTTATAATGATTCTCAAAATGGTGTCATGATTATTATTTTAACGTTAAGGATTACTGATTTGCCTTGCCAATCTCATGCATAACTCTTTTTCAGTAACTACCCCAGTGCTGAACACACAAGAGGTGCTCATTAAGCATTTGTGGAATGAATAAATAAATTCATAACACCACATTTTATTTTTTTATTTTTTAATTTGTTTGCCACACAACACGGCTTGAGGGATCTTAGCTCCCCAACCAGGGATTGAACCCAGGCCTCGGCAACGAAAGCTCAGAGTTCTAACCACTGGACTGCAAGGGAATTCCCCATAACACCACATTTTAAAGAATATTGATTTTATTTTAAAGAAGTAAAATTTAAAAGAAATAAAATTTAGAGAAATAAAATGTGAAATGTAAAATGAATGAAATGTGAAATGAATGAAAATGTCAGGTTTACTTGATACTTACTTTTAACCATGGATGTGCACCCTATGAGCAACAGTGAAAATATGGTTGAATACAGTAACAGCATCAGACCTACCTGGATAAAAACCTTAGTTCTGTCTGTTCCTACCAGGGCACTCTTGGAAGAGTGTCTTAACCTCTTGATACCTCAGAACACTCATCTCTAAAAGGGGAACATGGAAGCTTCTCTCATGGCGGTACTGTAAGGATTAAGCCAAGGTCATGCCATCTTGTTTGCTTGTCTCATTAATATCTAGGCATTTTGTCTCTAGGCTCTTTTGGTTCATCTTACAAATAGGTATGTTTGGATTCAGAAGAAGGAACTGAGAGAATATGGATCTCATGGAGCTGATCTTGCCCACTCTCAAACAAAAGTCAAGCTGCTTCTCGCTGGTTTCCCTATGGACTAATACTATATGAGATCCTAGAGAAATGGAAAATGCATCACATGACACATTCCTGTAGTCCCCTTGGTGTGCTTACTTCTCCTGCCCCTTCTGCAGGCACTGGTCTATCCACAGCACTGTCACACTGCCTTTTGACAGTTATTACAATAGGCCGGTCTATTTCCCACCTTGAGACACTGCACTTGTGAACTCTTCCTTCTACTCCTTGCCTTTCTGGGTTGGGCTTTAATGGGTTTTCCTTGGAAAGGCCTTCTGTCACCATCCCAGCCGAAGCAGCCAATGTCTTTGTCATTCTCCGTTGAGCTCCATGTTTCCACCATAGCACTGTTTACATGTGTAAATATTTGCTTGCTTTACTTGTGTATTTTCTCTCTCTGTAGACTGTAAGCTTCATGGGGGCAGGAGCTAGGAACTCTGTTTGTCCTGTTCTTATGTATGCGTAGCACCTAGCACAGTGTCTGGAGCATAGGAGGCACTAACTTATTTTTTCTTTATCCTCTCTACCCCACCATGTAAAATTATAATAGTAGGATTCCCTCTCATGGTGAAGGCAACTGATGCTATAGATATAGATATATAGACATATAGATATTGATATACACACACATAAAATATTATATAATCTATCTGTCTCTGGCTAGTGTACTGGAAACAAACATGAGAAAAGGAAAAGGGCAAATTAACTCCTGAAAGAATACAAGATGTGAACAGAAGTGGGGAAACTGGCTTTGATACATCACTTACCCTCTCCAACCCTCAGGTACCTCAGTTGTATAACAGGTATAGTGGAACTCATAGGACATGAAGGAGCAAATAATACGACATATGTAAAGTGACTGTTGCTTGATTAGATGTCTGCTGTTAAGGCAGATTTTATCCTAGCTTGAGTGAACACCTAGAGAATGTCTTAAGGAAAGGTAACTCCATCCACAAAGAGAGAGATTAAATCTACTCATTTAGAAAATTGTTAAAGCATTTGGATACTCATGGTCAAAATAAGTAGACGGGCAGGATGTCCCTGGTAGCGCAGTGGTTAAGAATCCGCCTGCCAATGCAGGGGACACGGGTTCGCGCCCTGGTCCGGGAAGATCTCACATGCCATGGAGCAACTAAGCCCGTGCGCCACAGCTACTGCGCCTGCGCTCTGGAGCCCGCGATCCACAAGTACTGAAGCCCGCGTGCCACAACTACTGAAGCCCGTGCGATTAGGGCCCGTGCTCCGCAACAAAGAGCAGCCACCGCAGTGAGAAGCCCGCACATCACAATGAAGAGTAGCCCCCACGCACTGCAACTAGAGAAAGCCTGCGCACAGCAACGAAGACCCAACACAGCCAAAAATAAATAAATAAATAAATTTGTAAAAAAAAAAAGTAGACACACTTTAATGGGACTGTAGCACCAGCACTATTATTACATAACACTGAGTAGCATAGAATCAAAGATGTGTTGGGTCTATTTTGGTCTCCTTTACTTGTGTAATGGTGATGCACCTATGGTCTGAAGGTACTGGCTAAAAGGATAAAAATAAATTCCTTATTGAGCCCTGTAAACTGTAACGCTGGATGGGAGCTTGAAGCGTATCTTTTACACTAGGAAAAGTACCAACTTGGTTTATAAAATCAGAGCATCCTAGGAGGTAGGGGGATCTCATGGTTTCATGATTCAGTTTCCTCTCACAGCCTCCAGGCTTTAAATGAAGTTCTAGGTAGAAGCCACCACACAGAATCTTTCAAAGTGACACTCTTTTGATTGAAGTAGGAATTGCGTGTAAGATGTTCCTCCCTATCCCCCCCTTTTTTTTTGTGGTGGCCCTTGGGGCAATTCAAGAAACCTAGGGCCCAGTGTAGATGTTTGAAAACTCTAACCCGGACATTCTAAACATATGGTGAATTTCTGTCTTTTGAAAAATTAGCTTTTTATCTTTTTGGTCAGGTTCTTAGCTGTGTATTCCTTTCTACTTTTTAAATTTTCATTGACTTATGTGTAGTTCTCAGGACAGCTCAAAATGAAGGATGGACTGGAGAAAGGCAATTATTAAAAAAGGTAAAGAGCAAAATAAATTAATTTTACCCCTATCTTTGGTATTTTACAGAGAAAGTTACCTTAATTATCTACTTTACATTTTTTCTCTGTAACAACACAAGCAATGGGAGTTATTGCCATTGAAGGAATGCATGGAAAATGGTCAATACAACAGATTTTCTATGTTTTCATCTGGTAGTCTGGAGTTGTTTTATATATTGTGAATGAAGGCTCAGGTTAGTATATTATTTTATTAATGTATATTTCCTCCAAAGAGCTTAAGGGACTGTGGTAAAATCTCTG
The DNA here is from genome assembly GCF_000442215.2 of Lipotes vexillifer. Taxonomy (NCBI): domain Eukaryota; kingdom Metazoa; phylum Chordata; class Mammalia; order Artiodactyla; family Lipotidae; genus Lipotes; species Lipotes vexillifer. The sequence goes on from NW_006793908.1 coordinate 2,100,860, forward strand.
GTTGAGATGGTGCTTTCTATCCTAACATGAAGAATTAATTGTAAACAAAAAAAAATCTGTTTTGGGGGTGTTTACAAATAATCCCTCATACCAGCGATATTCTCCTGTATAAAAACAACAGGAACACTTGCTTTTTATCATAGCTGTATTTTCATATTGTTTATAGTCTGTGATTTGCCTTGGTAGTTTGCTTCCTTTTACGGGAAAACAAGTTTTCTTCCAAACAACCAGATGCAATGTAATCAAATAATTACTGTCTTAATTTGCTGCTGAAGTCCTCCTGAGCAGAAAGAAACAAAATACAGGTATGCAGCGGCATATATTTAAATTCTGAGATTCTAACCATAATCATAGCTCTTTTATATGTGAACTTGACGTCAGGTATCATGTCAAGTGTTTCTCCTGTAATCCTCATGAAGCCTCTACAGTAAGAAACTGAGGCTTAGAGAGGTTTACCTTGCTCAAGGTCACTGTTAGTGGATGCTTCAGAATTTCTGTAGCATTAAGTTTGAGCAAAGTTCATTCGCTCATATCAAGCATGAAGGTGAGGGTGGACTGATGGAGATCAAGGCTGGGTGAAGGGGCTGAACTTTAAAGTAATTTCTCCCTACACCACAGACCCAAGTTACTGCTATGTGATCTCATAATTGCTATGAGCAGAATTCAAATCCCAGCTGCCCTGACCCCAATTCCAGCACTCTTGACTGTCATGCAATACCACCGAAATACCAGATGGCAGTCCTATCTTTTTTGAACTGCCAAAAGCAGCTCTTCAAGGAAACCGACTCCCAAGATTAAGTAAGAAACCCACATACAGCCTCCCCCAGGAGGTGGCATGGCAGAAGGTGCTGGACAGGACTGATTTCTCTTTCTCTCTCCCCTTCAAATTTCAAGCCTTATGAACACGATTTTCCCATGATACAGCTTAAAAAAAAAATTAAACCAGATTGGGCTGAAATCTGCAAATCTGTCCTCAGTTACCCACACAAAACTTCTGGGATATGATCTCTTCTCCCAGAGACTCCTACACAGCATTATTTTTAAGAATTTGATTTCTTAGGTACCACAGATATGAAAAGGCACGAGATTTCACAGTACAAAAAGACATCAAAAAACATTTGAAATGGAATAGGAAAGACTTATTATCCTTGTCTTCCTCCACGCCATGAAATACCTAAGCTAAATAAATAAAGTCTTTAAAAATTAAAAAAAAATTCCAAGGCATATTTGCAAGTTCTGTTTCTTGAATCTAGCAAAACGGAAATGAGTGAGGTAGTCTGATGGAAGATGAATCCAGATGCTCTGACAGGCATTCTTGGTCTCCAGAGAAAAGGCACACTTAAGCATGAACCTATGACTAACCTGAAACTCTGTTTAAATCATGAAGTCTACTGAAAATGAGCTCTTCTCTTACCAGCTCGCCTAGTTTTGAATTTGAGGAGAGTTCCTTAAGAATATAATATTGGTGTAACTATTTTATGTTACTAGCAGCTTTCTATACCTTAGAGGTCTAGACATATATAACAGCAAGATTACAAACAAAAACTAAAAAGAAAAATTGATTCTTGATACTGAAACTGGTTGACCCTCACAACCCCTTTTCCTTCTGAATCTGGATGAAAATCCTAAAACCCTAGATATGGGGAAGTGTAGCCTCTTGCTTTTCCCCATATCTTTTGGTTTTTGTTTTTCTTCATTTAACTGTTCTCTAAAATTATAGATGCTACTGATTGAGCACAAATCACACGGCAGACACTATGATAAGTGCTGTATAGATATTACAGTGTTCTCTTTTTAGAACAACCTTAGGAGGTATGGATTATTATTATTTTAACATCTTTATTGGAGTATAATTGCTTTACAATGGTGTGTTAGTTTCTGCTTTATAACAAAGTGAATCAGCTGTACATGTACATATATCCCCATATCTCCTCCCTCTTTTTGAATTATGGTTTTTCTCAGGCTATATGCCCAGTAGTGAGATTGCTGGGTTGTATGGTAGTTCTATTTTTAGTTTTTTAAGGAACCTCCATACTGTTCTCCATACTGGCGGTATCAATTTATATTCCCACCAACAGTGCAAGAGGGTTCCCTTTTCTAGGAGGTGTGGATTATTTTTTCCATATCACAGATGAGAAAACTGAGACCTTGGGAGATCCTTAACCAAGTTCACAGCTAGTAAAAAATAAAATGAAGATTCAAACTCAGTCAAGTCTGTCTGACTCTTAAGACTGTAAATTCTTTTTATTTGCTGAGATATATTGGTTGTCCATAGAGTACAGATCTTTTCTATAAAATGAAATACAAAAATTAGATGGTAGAACAGAAACTGAGATCAAAAGATTTTTTTAAGATGGTAGAAGAAACAACATATTTGTATACTGGTTGGAAGCATTCAGGGGTTAGGGAAAAATCAACAATACAGGAGAGAGAGGAGAGATAGCTAGAGTGATATCCTTGGATAAGTAAGAAGGAATGGAATTGAGTACATATAGGGTTTATTCTTTGTTATGTGCCTTGTCATTTCATTCATGGCAATAAGATGTATGAATACAGACTAGATATATAATAGATATAGTAATAGTACATGTACATACAATCACATATATTTATTTGTGTGTATATATGTATATGTATATATATAACAAATAGTAGTAGAGTGTATGGGTACAGACACAGTTGGTATGCTTTGGTGGGAGCTTGTTGATGTTCTCTTTGGATTGCTTCTGTCTGCTCAGTAGCATAAGAAGCTGAAAGACTGAGGATGGGGAAGGAAGTAAGTAAGGTTTGAAGATAGAATAGATGGTTTAAATGGTTCTTTTAGTACTGTGCGGGGGGTGAGTGAAATAGGGAAAGTTATTGACCAGCAGCATTAAGGACTCACTTGAAGTAAGTGGCCATGAATTTAAAGTGAGATCAGGGCTTCCCTGGTTGTGCAGTGGTTGAGAATCTGCCTGCCAATGCAGGGGACACGGGTTCGAGCCCTGCTCTGGGAGGATCCCACATGCTGCGGAGCAACTAGGCCCATGAACCACAACTACTGAGCCTGCGCGTCTGGAGCCTGTGCTCCACAACAAGAGAGGCCGCGACAGTGAGAGGCCCGTGCACCGCAATGAAGAGTGGCCCCCGCTTGCTGCAACTAGAGAAAGCCCTCGCACAGAAACGAAGACCCAACACAGCCAAAAATTAAAAAAAAAAAAAAAAAAAAAAAATTAAAGTGAGATCATTCAGCATGGTTGTATATTTTTCTCCAGCCATGTTCAGCTGTATGGGTACAGGTGGGGAGCAGACTCAGATTTGATCCTAACCAGCAAGTATGAGGTTTTGCAAAATTGGGTCAAAAGAGTTGAAGATGTAAACAAGAGTTATTAAAATGATTGACTACTGAACTTAAGTTAGGTAAGAAATGCAGTAAGGACATGAAAGAGATGAAGGACAATAAAGAGGTGTAGGATCAATGGATTGAAGGTCTCTGTGGAGTCCAAGGTTGTTAGAATCTAGTACTGAAGAAAATCAGCCAGAAAGCTAGGAGGAGATGGTGAGATGTTTGTAATTGAACTTACAGAGGGTCAAGCAATTAATAATGACATAATTCAGGATATGGCCCTGGAAGAAGCTGGCTGAGGGAGGGTGGAAAATGTGGCTACTGGAAGAGAGGAGTTGGGAGTTTTCAAAGATCATCTGTTTGGGTATTGATAGCACCAAGAATTAAGTTATTTCAACTTCATAACAAATCTGTGATCATCATCTTAGAAAGAAAAATTGAGGCCAAGAGTTGGTAAATAAGTCCAAGATCCCAAACCTAGGAGGCATCAGTACTGGGATTTTAATCTGGCTTGCAAGACTCATCTCTTTTACCCACATAATGTACATAATGGCTTATGTATGTATGGTATGTTTCCCTGCCTCTATGCTATGGTTAATTAAAAGGGACTGAGGCATGTCAAATGCTTTGTGTCATTTGCCTACCAAATCTGTCATTCACCAACACAGATTTATTAAGCACCTACTGAACACCAGTGCACTGCACTGTTCTATGTCCCGGGGCTACAAGGGTGAAAGGTATTGCAAGGAATTGCAGAATTCAGTTTCAGCTGCATTGTCATCTTTGCCAGTATGAAAGTGTTTGGATAATTATTTGAATATTTTCTTGCATCTTGCCCTTATTATCTTATAAAAAATGAGTAGAAAATAGCGAGTGAGAGTGCTAATATTGGTGATAAGAAGCATGTATCTCATAAACTTAACGTAGTTGAGACAAAGATGGAAATCTTTAAGCATGCTGAAAGAGGCAAATCTTTAGCCTCATGTGGATATCATTAGATTTAAGCCAGTTGAGTGAATTTCCAATTCGGAAGGAAAAAGAAATCATAATTTAAAACAAAGTATTAACTATAAGAACTGTATTTCAAAGGTACTATCTAAAATGAAAGGTGTAATTAGGAATTTTTTTTTCTAATTTTGGTATGCCTATCATGTAATGTGTAAATCTATGGTTTGATTTTTGCAACCAGATCTTTATACATGACTTAAGAGGTATGTTATGTATGAACATAGGGATTGCTTTTATAATATAGAAGTGATACAGGTATTGGGGAAAAGTAGAAGAGGAAATAAATACTTAATTCTGTGTGGAATGATCAGGAATG
>NW_006793908.1:2105521-2136293 GCF_000442215.2 Lipotes vexillifer
AGGAATGCCTTCCCTGCAGTGGCAGTTCTTAAGCAAAGTCATAAAGAATGAGGAATTTATTAAGCAGACAATACAAGGAATAGCATTATGGGCAGAAGGACAAGCAGGTGCTGAGGCATGGAAATGAGATTCATCATGGCTTGTTTCCTGAACCTCATGGTTAGAATGTAAGGGCAGGGAGCAGACAAGGGCTCCGTATAGAGAGCTAAATAGAAAGTAGATAGTGAATGCCCTTATATGACATGCTAAGCTGCTGGACTTCATCCTACGTGGTGGGGAGACTTGTAGGCACCTAGTAACCACAATTCATTCTTATCAGTGTCTTCCTTCTGTTTTCATTGCTAATTTAGTGTTACCTAAATTCACATCACTGTTGTTTGATGCTTGTATAACACTTTGTGGTATCTCACTGTATTATTTGGGGTACATGTTTATGGGCCCATTCTCATAAATTTCTTCCTTTCAGCTACGTGGTTTACTGAGTCTTTATCTTCATTCATTTATTTGATAAATATTTATTGAGCATCTACTATCTACCAGATATTTTCTAAGCATTAGGGATTCAGAGTGAACATAATTTCTGCTCTTGTGAAGCTTATATTCTAGTGGAGGACATAGACTGATAAGCAAATTCATATATAAATCACTAGCCATGAATACTGCCTATAAGATTAGCATTACCCTGAATTATGAGGTTGACAAGGTCCTCCCCATTCTCTGCTGTACCTTTGCTCCCTACAAGTGTCAAGGGTGTTCCAGAAATGGAAGTACCACAAAAAGAAAAGATAAAAGGTTTCCAACTATATCATGAAATCTACATTAAGAAGTGGGAGCTATTCTCAGGTTTGAATGTTCTTGATACTTGATGGTTTGCCAAAGGATAGACTATTGTTCTATTACAGATTCGTATATATGGTCCATAAGATCACAATTTTTCTTAAATTCATGTTTGGATTTTAGATAATTCCTAATAGAGTTCAAGTAACAAAGCTTCTACTAATGACAACAACAATAGTAATAGCTAATATATTTTGGGCACTTACTTGCCAAATATATTAGATCCACTGTGTGAACACTTAAAATGATGGGCTCAAAGTGGCTAAGCATGTTGCCCAATGTCATAAAGCTAGTAAAAAGTAGAGCTGGGATTCACATCTAAGACATGGGTTTCTAGAACCTGGGCTCTCATCCTCCATGTGATATGTGACTGTGCTGCCAGAAGACCAAGCTTCCAGTCTTTTTCTTTCTGGCAAATAAACACCTTTTGGTGGAATTTAAAGTAGATTCCTCCATTAGGTCTAAGGTAGATTCTATCCCTAAGGTAGATTCTGCAGTCTTTAGAGCAATACTCTTCAATAGAAACATTAAGTGAGCCATGTATGTAATTCAAAATTTTCTAGTAGCCACGTGACAAAAAGTAAAAAGAAGAGTAAAATTAACTTGAATAAAACGCTTTATGTAACCCAATATATCAAAAATATCATTTCAGGATACTTCTGAATATTTTTCAGTACTTCAGATTTTAAATTTTTAAAATCATTTAAACTAAAGTGTAAAATTCGAGATCTTTAGTTGCACTTGCTACATTTCAAGTACTCAATAGCCACATGTGACTGGTGGCTACTATCTTGGGAAGTGAAGCTTTAGCAGATTATGTTTAAAGGAACCCCAGGTTGCTCAGTGATATCACATATAGATTCATGTGTATACCCTGAGATTTTGTAGCTATTTTTTCATGCCAGGTTGAAAGCATGGAACCTTTGTTTCAGGCAGAGCAATTGTTTTTCAATCATTGTAGAATTGTGTCTTCCCAATTTGGATAAGTGCTTTGCAGGTACCCGCCATATTTCCAGCTTGAGTGGGCCTCCAGTCTCATAATGGAAGCCATATCAACCATTAAATAAAACACAGTGACATCAGTTGTGAAAGTTAACTTTGCTGTTGTTGTTCTTGTAGGCATAGGTGGAGACGAAGGTTGTGATCTTTGTCACTTTTCTAAAATGCCAGGAGAAATTCTGATTCTATCATTTTAAATTCATTCTCTTATTTTGTTGAAATCTACATTGTGAGGGCTTGATACCATCAAGGTCAACTCTGTTTCCAGCTGAATTTTATAGCCAGCAGGGAGTCTTATCTATCAGAGCTTTCTCCCTAAGCCTGGGAAAGAGAAAAAGAAGAAAACAAAGAGATGTGTGAAGTTTGCATGTCAGCCCTCCTTAAAGTTTTTTTTCTTCTCCCCATCCCACCCTCTTTTTATTTTATTTTATTGTAAAAAACAAAGAGTTTAGTGATAATGGCTTCAGGTTCTGTCTGTCTTAGTCCCATCCCTAAAGGACTGTGCTATTACATTATTTATACTTTAAATGGAATCCATTGTTCCAGTATGTTTTTCTTGTTTTACACCCTTTAGATCTTCCATAAACAGGACAGATAATGAACATAAAAGAAACCCAGCTTACCTAGGAAGATAAGGCAAAATTGCCCAAGTGTTTGAATTGTGCTGGCTGGTTTTATCTGGTTGTGATAAATCCTTTCCTGTCCTGGCAGTCAGTCCTAGGGAAGGGGAGAGAGAAGGGGAAGAATTTAAAAACACTAATTAGGGGCTTCCCTGGTGGCGCAGTGGTTGAGAGTACGCCTGCCGACGCGGAGCGCGTCCGGAGCCGGTGCTCCGCAACAGGAGAGGCCACAACAGTGAGAGTACCGCAAAAAAAAAAAAAACGCTAATTAGTACTCATCATTTAATCTCTGCAGTATCTGCTTTGCAACTAGGAAACCATAGTATTTATTAGACAAAAGTCTTCAAGGATTAAAACAGAATCATAATATTTTCTGGTTAGGCAAAAACAGATTTAAATAAATAAATAATGGCAGGAGGATATGATCTATTCTAAAGAATATAATCTTCAATTATTGTAGGTTGATTTTGTACAGAAGCATTCGCACTCCCAGTTATCTGATGTCAAACAGGTACCATATTATAGCCAAGTCTCAGTAATGGGGAGGAAATGAGTTATTTTTGTTTTTGATGTTTCCTTTGGATGTTCCAAATTCAAAAGTTAAGATGAATTGTTCAAACCTCCTTGTTTGGTAGACACTGTGGCCATCTCTTAAGCTGTTGCTCCGTAACCTCACCCCACAAGAGAAAGTTCAGGATTTCACTCTCTTGTGAGAAATGTAATATATAAAAGCTTCACTCATTTTTTTTCTCACTCAGTCTGTCTTGGCTCAAATAGCTCCTATTTATCGTGGTACCTTCTCTATCCCAGGGATCACAAGCTATTTAGGTAGCATGAGAGGTGCTGAACCAGTGAGGTAGGTTGTAAGCAGCTTCACTCAAACCACAAAGATAAATGGCTCTTCCGTGGAAGATCCAGGACTTGGAATCAGGCTAGAGTGAGTCTCATATCCTATTTGTGCTACTTACCTGCTTTGTGAGCCAAAGCGTACAACTGAGTTAGGCTTTCCTGTGAAAAATGGGAACAAATCCACTGACCTTACTAGGTTGTTATATGGCTCAAAGAAGATGATGTCTACAGGAAAACATTTGGCAATCTATAAAGCAGTGTACAAAGAAGTTAATACATATATAAACCGTACTCATCAGAATCCATCCCTTTTCCAAAGATAAAAGTTATTATGATCAAAAATGAGTTACTGAGATGGTCAAGAAACCAGTCTCACCCTAAAGGGACCTCAGCCTTTTCCTTTCTCTCCTAATGAAAACAGGAGTACATCACTAACTCTGTCTCCTCTGGATAAAAGCTGAAAGCTGTCCAATAAGCAATAAATAAATGATTGCCAGGAAATACGCATACTAGCCTCACTGAAGCCCAGCTCAATTTCTATCCCATGAAAGTACACAAGCACACCCAGTTGATGGAATAAAATGTTCTCAGTGTATGCTTTTAGGGGGAATCATTTTGCATGGGTGATCATGTTGTTTTTATGCACAAATCTTAGTCTACTGACTCAGGGATTTCAACCTTTTAATAATCCATTATTCCTCTGGGTTAAAAGTCTCATGCTTCCCCTTTCTCTGGAGGTTCTAGTGCCTCTCCCAAGAGTAGGGGAGGAAAAGTCATTTTCCTTGTACCTTTCTAGGTTCTTGGCTGAGACCCCTCCATAATAAAAGATAGATTAACAGGAGGGAAACAAACAAAAGTTTAATAATACGTATACCTTCTGTATACATGGGAGATACCCAGGAAAACTGAGTAACTCCTTAAATGGCCCAACCCATCACCTTAAATACCATCTTCAGCTAAAGACAAAAGAAGATGGGGGGGGGGGCGGTGCGTGGAACCAGTTATGGGCAGTTATCAGGCAAAGCACAATATACAATGATAAGATTTTATGCAGATTATGTCCTTGCTTTCTCCTTTGACAAGAGTTTCAAGAGATTTGATAATCCTCTTCCTGGTAAAGAGAGAGACACCCTTACAAATGGAGATTTCCCTTATAAATGTAAATGTATCTTTCAAAAAGGTAATTTCTAAGTTTTTAGAGCTTTTCCTATGTCTGCTGTTTCTTGAACATAATCGGCCTAAAATAATCCTTTTGCCAAAGAGACATATTTTGGGGGCAAATTCTGCTCCCTTTCACAAGGGTGTAGCTTCTCTGACCACAGCTAAGAGAGGATAAAGTCCTCTGTTTCCTCATTGGCCCAAGGTTCTTCAGTAAATTTGCTGAGCTCTTTGTTTCCATGGTTTATGTTTAGAGCAGGAGCCATAGAGTCAGTCTGACTGGGTCAAACCTTTACTCTACCACTTATTTCTTGTTTGACCTTGTGTACACAGATACTTAAACCCTTGATGCCTCAGTTTCCTCTTCTATAAAATGGGAATGATGGTAGTACATACCTTATGGAGTTGCTCAGAAAGTTAAATGAAATGATGAATATAAAATACTTAGCAAAGTACCTGGCTCATGGTAAGCCCTCAATAAATATTAGCTTTTATTATTGTTATTATTGTTACAGAAGTGAGAGATTATTATTATTATTTAGTTTTTAGATAGAAAATTATAGTATATAGACTATTTCTTATCAAACTTCAGACAGGTCTTTTGAGATTCACTATTGAAAATTTATACCTAAGGGAATAAATACCTTTCCAAATACCTTCAGGCCTTTGGAAACACTAAAATGTCTGATTCTTATTTTAAAAGGCACAAAACCCACCATAAAAGTTTAAATAACTTGATATTGTGAACACCCTCATTCTTTCTCTGTATCTCCAAATTTCATCAAAGTACTGCATGCTTTGGGGTAGTACTGACCCAGTACTTACTGACCATGAAAATTTGTATACCAAAAGGTCATTGTTAATGTATGGATTCTAGAAAAAGAAAAATGGCATAGATCTTAGCAATGACTCTGTTATAGGATTGATATCATTTGACAATAAAACATTTAATTAGGTCCTCCTGCATGCCAGGCACTATTAGATGCTGAAGATATATAAAACCCTGTCTCTGCCCATGAGGTGCTGTTAGTCTAGTAAAGACGCAAACACAAATACAACTAATTATCAGATAATGAATAAATGCTGTATCTGAAGCACAATTAAAATGTAGAGGGAGAAATCAATTTTGCCTTTTGGATAGAGTCAGGGACAGCTCTGAAGAAGAGGGAACATTTGAGTTGGGTCTTTGGAGCAGAGCATGATTTGGGCTGGTAGATGGGGGTCTGGAATGGAGGGAGGGCAATCCAGGCAGAGGGAACCACATGTGCAAAGGCATGAAACTTTGTAGGGAATGTTATGAAATTGGTGGGTGGTCTGGTATGTCCAGAACAAAGCGTGATAGAGATCATGTTATTAATTACATTTATCTAAAAATCATGGATGTACCTCTCCCATAGTGATGTAGAGATCATATAAAATAATGAACAACTCATATTTTGTGAAACAGAGCTAAAGATTATGAAAGATACCATCTTAGAGAAACTTGCTTGTAGGATAGTAAGATAGCAGGGAAATTTAGAAAAGCCATCAGGGTGAGCAGCTTGAAAAGCACATGACTTTTTTTTTTGGTAAGAAAGGGAAGGTATATGCAAATGGTTTTAGCTGCTAGGAGGCATCATCGGAGGAAAGAGATTTGTTCTGCCACTAACTGGGTGTTGACCTGGGAAAGTTGCTTAACCTTGTGGGCCTCAGTTTCCTCATTTGTAAAGTAAGGGCTTTAGGTGACCTTAAAAGTCTCAAACTTTAAGGATTTATCATATTGGCAATGGCTATCTCACTACTGAACTTTGTTTTAATGGCTTGCCTGTTCCCCACTGAAAAATGCCCCATGACTAGTAGGCCAGGTACCAGTGACTAGCCCTAGATGGATGGAAATACTATTGAATCTCTACTTTGATCGTCCACCTTCATTGTTTCTTCTCATCCATCCAAGGTTCTTGGGTGTTCTGGGCCCCTACTCTGAACGTTTCTTCTATGAAAGTCTGGTTGCTTGGCTTTGCCGGTCACATGCCTCTATTGGGTCTTAACTGGGGTGAACATAGAACACTAAAATAATTTCTAACCATGGTGGTTTGGCTCTGGTTTCTCATCCCATTCAAGAATGGTCGCTATTTAGATCCTACACCACGAGGCTGCTGTCCTTGCTATCATAATTGTAATTTGGTATATTGATACAGTACTAAATTTCAGTTGAGCAGATGGTGCCAGAATTTAGACTTATGCTTTTCAGATACAGATGGTCCAAACAGTGAACTTATCTGTTGGTTATTTTTATTTAGAGCAGGTTAAACATAAATGACTTCATATCATTTTTCTTTCGTGATTTTTTGTTTTACTAGTGATTACAAATGGTTTTTCTTATTCTTTATTCTTTTCTAGACAAAGTCTTTGATTTTAATTAATACCTATTTTCCCTCAGTGTTGACCCAGATCGTCTCCCCTAATCCTGTTGTTTTGGTTTTCCAAGTTTTCTGGAAGAGGAGAAAAATAATAATTAAAAAAAAACAACCAAAAGCAAGCCACACCGTTAATTAGTCTGGAAGAAAAAGCTCTGTGGTTGTCAAGAGTTCTTAATCATGCACCCCCATCCTCATCCACCCCCAGTGGCAGTTGTCAGTAGCAGAGCAGAACTTAATATACAGGCTCTGGAAGGGCCCATGCTTGCTTTAGAGGTAAAAAACAAAACAAACCAGAGCATCAGAGAAACTGAGTGATTTGTCTGAGGTCACATGGAAGTGTTTGGAAGGGTCAAGCCCAGAACTGTGTCTTCAAATTCCTGTTTGGTACTCTTTTCAGATACTGAAGTGCCTTCCGGAACCACTCTGGTTGCTTAGCATCAGATACTGTTACTAGCAACTGGCGTTTTTCCCACATGGGGAAATTGATACCATCACTATGGAGAACGAATTCTCTGCCAACTTTCTGAAAAACCACAAGTTCTGCAAGTGTTTCGTGGTTCTGATTTCTGAAGCTGGGGATTGTGCAACCAGATGGCTATGGATTGCTAAAAGGAGGTAGGAGCAATAATGTTGGTTTAGAATGCAGGATAATGAGAGAAGTAGGTCAGAGGATGCTACAGCTGAGAAGGACTCAGGAAGGCAGATATTTCACATAGATTTCCATTGTCTTCTTGAAGATTTTCAGGGGCTGACTTCTCAGTGTCCCTTGGGAATCCATTTCAGTATTTCACCATGCCAGAGTCAACCTCTTCCTTTCATTTAGGAGCTTTAGTTCCCTTTAGTTTGGTAACTTTAAGTCAGAGGTTGTTACTTCTGTCCTTTTCTTTGGAGGAAGTGAGAGTTGCCTAAGGAGTGTGACATAGTCAGGATTGAAACTCGTCCAGGTAAACAGCTTTATTTGGAGAGTGGAACAATAACCAGGCTTCATCTCATGCTTCTCCATGATCACCTGGTCTTGTTTACTTTTCTCAGTGATAGGCTTTGCTCCTTCCTCAGGAGTGCAGTGTTTTAATCTCCCAACAGCCTTGCTGTCTGTTGAGAAGAGTTGGGTTTTAAGATGCTGAGATCTGGAAAAGGATGATATAAGTTGCATTCATCCAAAACAATTAATTGGAGCCCCTTTAGCACTTCCTTCATCATCATTTTTCAAGTTATCCCCACTCATCTATTCCATAAGTGTTTACTGAGTGCCTTTTGGGGGCTAGGTACTAGGGATACAACGAGGGCAAGGCAGATGCTTGCCTGAAAGGGGCTTATGGTCCAGGGGAGGATTCAGACAAGTAGGTAGACAATTGCAATCCTTCATGATAAGCACAACGCTATGATAGGAGCAAGCATGTGGGGCTGAGGGAGCACACAGGGCAGAGGAAACCTATGGGAGACACTCAATAAATGCTTGTTGAATGAGACAAGAATCTTAAATTGTGGCTTACTAATTGTGTGATTTTGGGCTGAGCCTCAGTTGCCTTCTCTGCAAACTGGGGATAATACTTTTCTAGACAGCCCCTAAAAGTTTTCATGAGAATCAATTAAAACAATGCCCTTAAAAGCACTTAAGAAACCACGATGCTGGATAAGGGAATTGTTACAAGAAATGATGTGCTCTTCCTGGCGTGTTTGGTCATGGTAACTGAATGTGGAAGTTATTAAGAATTTTGGGTAAATTTCCTAAGAGAATGGATTACAGCCAAAGAATTGTGTCTATGAATGCCCCTGAGAGGCTTTATTTTAAAGTGTCTTCTTTACAAGACAAAAACACATGACAGACCCCAGAAACAGTAATGAAGAATCTAATTTAGTTTTGCATTTGGAGTGAAGAGAATTCTGAAAGACATTTATTTCTTTTTAAAAGAGCTTTTAAGGATATGTTTACCTCTTCAAATCCTGTTTTGACAGGTCTCTAAGTTCCCAGTGATTAAATCCACATTGTCACCAGATTCCCTTAGAAACCTTTAAAAATAGCATAATCATGAACTACCATGCCTTTTTGAATGTCCAGTCAACACTGATGCCAAGGAAGATATAAGAAGAAACAAGATGGTCTTTACCATCAAGGATCTTATAGTCTAAATGATGGAATGTGACTACCACATAAAACGATAGTGAATAATAACTACGCAGTACATAAATCATAAGCAAGATTGGGGGTTGAGAACTTATCAGAGGTTTATGAAGGCATTGAGATCACACTGGCACTTGAAGGATGGATAAGATTTAGATAAGTCTGAATGGAACGGGGAAATTATTAATCTTTCCGAGTGAAAGGAAAGGCTTAAACTTTGGAGATGAATAGAGTTAATAGTGCCAGTTTCTGGGATAACCTTAGTGGCTTCTACTTAGTAAGGTGCTTTCTATATGTTAGACATAGGCTAAGAACATTACGTATATTAATCTTCATAACAATCCTATGAAGTTGGTACTATTCACGCCCCAGTTTTACATAAGAAAAAACTGAGTTTCAGAGACATTAGGTAATATGTCATTAGACGCATAGCTAATAAGTGGTAAAATGAGGTTTTAAACTAAGATATATCTGATCTTAAAGTCCATGTTATTAACCATCATATTATGCCATCTTCTGACTCTGTGCATCAGAAAGGTTTCAAATGAATAATTCATATTTTCTGAGGAATTAGTGGTTTTGAAACTTCCTAAGTGTCTCTTTAAATTAGAATCTCTTTCCTTCATCACAGTATATGGTGCTTTTAACTTTTTTTTTTCTTTTCTTTTAACATTTTTGCTTTGTATTTTTTTTTAAGATGTTGGGGGTAGGAGTTTATTAATTAATTTAGTTATTTTTGCTGTGTTGGGTCTTCGTTTCTGTGCGAGGGCTTTCTCTAGTTGTGGCAAGCGGGGGCCACTCTTCATCGCGGTGTGCGGGCCTCACTATCGTGGCCTCTCTTGTTGTGGAGCACAGGCTCCAGACGCGCAGGCTCAGCAGTTGTGGCTCACGGGCCTAGTTGCTCCGCGGCATGTGGGATCCTCCCAGAGCAGGGCTCGAACCCGTGTCCCCTGCATTAGCAGGCAGGTTCTCAACCACTGCCCCACCAGGGAAGCCCTGCTTTGTATTTTTAACAGTTAATTTTTAAAATTTTGAGATAATTTAAGTCTGAAAGAAGAGTTGAGAAAATAGTACAAAGCCCTGTCTACCCTTCATTCAGCATCTCCTTATGTTAACATTTTATACAACCATAGAACATTTACCAAAACTATGATATTAACCTTAGTATAATACTATTAGCTAAAGTACAGAACTTATTTGGATTTCACCATTTTTTCCAATAATGTCCTTTTTCTTTTAGAAGATCCCATCCAGGATCCTATGTTGCATTTTGTAATGTCTCTATGGTATCTTCCAGTCTGTCACAATGCCTCAGTCTTTGCCTATCTTTTATAACCTTGACACTTTTGAAGAGTATTGATCAGTTACTTTGACTGATGCCTCTCAATGTCTGATGTCTGATGATAATGAGATTGAGATTACACATTATTGAGAAGGATACCAGAGAGGTGATGTGTCCTTCTCAGTGTTTCATATCAAGGGGTACTTGATGACAGTATAGGGTTTTAAAATGTCCCTCCATGCTACTAGATTGTTTAGGCTAGTGAGGAGATAAAAGAGGAAATGTATCTCTGAAGAGAACAGTTGGGTTGGTGTATACAGGGGTTGGAAGTGGGAGGCGATGAGCTCTCATCCTTGTATCTTATTCTTCATACTTTGAAACTACTACCATGTAGAACAAGACAGATTCCTCTCTCAAGTCGTGCATGGTGCCTGTGGTCCTCTTCTTAACTCTGAAACTCACTCTGAATGGTCTTAAGCTTTTGTCTGAACCTCATCTTCTACTTTGATAGCCTAGGGATAGTGAGAGTAGAAAGAAGGGAACTAAATGAGTAAAAACACATTCCAAATAATGCAGTTCCTCTCTGACCTTACTCATGCTCTCAAAACACTTTTCAGGAGCATTAAAGGGTGGGGTTGGCTTCCCTCGTGGCGCAGTGGTTGAGAGTCCGCCTGCCGATGCAGGGGACGCGGGTTCGTGCCCCGGTCCGGGAAGATCCCACATGCCGCAGAGCGGCTGGGCCCGTGAGCCATGGCCGCTGAGCCTGTGTGTCCGGCGCCTGTGCTCCGCAACGGAAGAGGCCACAACAGTGAGAGGCCCGCGTACCGCAAAAACAAAAACAAAACACAAAAAAAGGGCGGGGTTGAAAACTCAACATACAATTTTCGTTATGGTTGGTGTGGAAACTTTATGTTGAAGGACTCATGTCTGAGAATAACAGGATATTACAGAAGAATCACTCTTCTTACAAGCGCCTTTGAATTATTGTACATAATGTAGATTGGAAATTGCAATCAGATCAATTAAACTCACAATTTTTATACTAATCCCTTCCTTAATCACTGAGGTTGGTGGATATTTTAATTTTATTCAAGGAGGCAGATGAGGCTTGTGTGTGAATAAAAAGGAAAGGATTGTGAGTATAAAGAGTTTATTGCTGGTGCTCCCCTGCTGAATACAGTGATTTTCTGGTTACCTGATCTGAAATGAATCGTAAGTCAGTGACATAAGAGAGAACAATACAATAATTCAGGGTGCCATGTTTTGCCTACGAAGCATAAATATTTGAACATTTGCATTACCGTTTCTGAATGAGTGGACTAAGTATCTATGAAATATTAACTTATGTTCTTTCGGGTATGATTGAAATATTACATTCAATCTTTACCCCTCCAAAGGGAAAAAACCCCCCACAAATCCCTATGTTCTATGAAACGTGAAAAGAATCTCATTTCAATGTCTTGCTTCATTTAACTGTGCCACATCTATGATATAGTATGGTGACCATGTTGCAGTTGAGAATTTAAGGTTCCTATTCTGTTCTTTAGAGGAACAGGACATGAGTACACCATACTTTACCCACTTTCTCTAAAAGTTGTAAGTTAAAATTTATAAATTCAGAAGCAGAGCTGACGATCTAAAGAGTTTGTGTTTTTTTGAAAAGGAAGGTGGTTTTTGAAATGTGTTTTATGTTTTGTAGACTTCTTGTAAGTATTAAGAGATATTAAAGCAAGATCCATTCCTTGGACTTCCAAAACCAGGAACTCCTTATTTATCTAGAGACCAGGTACTGGCATTCTAGTTTACAGACAGGGGTCATGGAAGTCTTGTCTATAAAAAATATATAGTTCTTAGCAGGTGTGTTTTGTAGAAAGTAATAAGCATTTCACCATAATACAATTTTATTATCGTTATCATTATTATTATTGAATAAATAATACAAACCATAGACAATTATATACTTCCCCCACCTCAATAACGCATTTGCCAACTTCCCAACTAATGTGCTACTATTGTCGCATCTTTTAATTATACATGTATTTTAAATCTCACCAGACATTATAATAATTTTATACAGTCAGTAGTTATTAATAAACCAATATTGACACATCTTTATTAACTAAAGTCCATAATTTATTTAGATTCACTTAGTTTTTACCTAGTGTCCTTTTTCTGTTCTAGGATTCCATCCAAGTTACCGTTACATTTAGTTGTCTTATTTCCTTAGGTTCCTCTTGGCTGATGTTTCTCTGATGATTAGGCTAGGGTTGTGGGCTTGTGGGAGGAAGACAACAGAGGTAAAGTGCTTTTTCTATCATGTCATATCAAGGGTTCACACTATCAACATGACATCACTTTTAATGTTGACCTTAATCCTTTGGCTGAGTTAGTGGTTGTCAGGTTTCTCCACTATAAATTTACTCTTTTTTATTTCTTCCCTTTCCACCCTGTACTCTTTGGAAAGAAGTCCTGTGCCCACTCACACTTAAGTTGTGGAGAGTTATATTCCTCCTCAAGGGCACAATATCTATTTAAATTATTTGGAACTCTCCTGCATGGGAGATTTGTCTCTTCTTTCCCATTTGTTTCTTTATTCAATCATTTATTTATGTTGTGGACGTTTCCTTTATACTTTGAGTTATAATGCAACTTTGTATTAAAACTTTATTTTGTTGCTCAAGATGTTTTGACTTTGACCATTTGGAACTCTTTCAGTGGCTCCTGTGTTCCTTTGATGTAGCTCCATCATTGTGGGTTTTTTTGTTTTTGTGGGTTTTTTTGGAGCGCTTCATTATTTTCTAGTATTACAAGATCCTCCAGACTTATTTTGAATATTTCCTACCCCAGTCCTGGGATCAACCATTTCCTTGAGGAGCTCTGGTTTCTTTTATTGGATAATGGTATTAGAAATCAAAATCTGGTTGCTAGGTGAGCTCATTGCTACTAGAGTGACATTGCTTCTAGTCTCTCTTATCTGACATAGCAAGAACATAAATGTGTTTACTAACCATGTATGTATATCTGTCTATCTGTCCATCTATCTATCTATCTATTATACAGATAGTATAACCATCTGTATCTGTATTAAGCTAAATATGGGTTCATACTGATGTCTCAACTCTAATTTGTTAACATATGGATTGTTCTTGCTTCCTTCCCTCGTTTATCTGCAAACACCCTTCCCAACAGTGAGAAACTTGCTCCTACTATCTGCTATCCATTTACATGATTGTTCAATTCCAGTGTGCATGTATAGCAAATTCAGAGTTGGTAACCTGTACCGTGTGGGGCACAACTTTACCAACTAGAGAAAAGTGCTTATGTACAATTTCTTTGCTTTTAGTTTTACAGACTCCATGTATTTCTGGTGTTACTTAGGTCAGCACCTTTTCCCTCCATCCTCTTCAGTGAGATTATTTCATACATTTACAGTACAGTCAGATTGATTTGGTTCCCGCCCCCGCCAATCCTTTTGTTTCTTCACATTTTATTTTGGATATTTTCTTCTGATCTATATTTTAGTTCACTAACTCACTCTTCAACTGGATTTACTGTACTATGAAAAATCTTCATTGGGTTCTTAATTTTGATTATTATAATTTTCAGTTATATATTTTTCCATTGATTCTTTTTAATAGTTTCCAGTTCCCTGTCAAAATTCCTAATTATGTCTATCAGTTCTTTGAACATGTTAAATATATTCTGTGTCTCATGACTTTATTACTTGGATCCCATGTGAGTATATTTACATTGTTTGTTTTTTTCCTCTTGGTCTGTGATCCTTTTGTCTTATTTCTTCTTCTGCCTGGTTGATTTTTTTATTGAATTCCAGACATTGTATTTGAAAAAATGTCAGGGTAAAGTGAGGTCTAAGATGGTCTTCCTCCAGAGAGAATTTATTTTTGGTTCTAGCAGGAGGCTAGGGCCACTAGGTGTCCTGGATTACATCTCAATTCAAAGACTGAGATAATTTGAAACAGGATTTCTGCTGCTGTGAAGATTGATCTATTTATGGTATATAGCCCTTTTGAGGTACCCAAATCAAAGCATGGGGAATTTCCAGGTCTCCCCCTTCTTGGTGGACTCAGGGCTTCAATTTTTGTCTTTCTAACACAACAACTCTCAAAATCTCTGCTAAGCTTCTTAGTCTTTTTTTTTTTTTGGATTGACATGTGCCCAGTGACTTCCTTAGAAAGAGGTGGTTGGGTCAAATGATCTGTAAGACCCTTGAGTATGGGGCACCAAACTGTGTTTAGACATAGTTATTTCTGTTTTACTTGTGTGACTGAAAGTATATAAAGGAAACATTGAGAGCCAGTTGAGTAATGGGATGCTAAACTGCATTGTATAGACAAATAGAGGATAGGAGAGTCTCTGTTAAGTTGATAATTGCACAATATAAAGAATAAGCACAAAACAGGTACATGAAGGAGAAAGTGGTGAGGGTTGCTATCCAAACCATGGAATTGGACTGATTGGCTTCTTTTCCATTTTTACACTTCCATATCAAACATACTTTCTGGTCAGGTGGGTATGTGACCCAGTCGATCTCAATTTTAACAAAATAACCCCTTTAATAAATTAAATCTGTGTTTTTGTTTGGGGTTGAAGAGATAACTCTATTTTGAGATATCTTTCCCAATGAGCCTGCAGAATTGGACCCAATTCCCATTTCTTCACCTTCCCTTTTCAGGTTTGCCAGTAGCCTTGGTGTGGTTAGAATTGTAGCCTTAACTTTGTGTCTTGTTAACTATGTGGCATTTTGAATTTCATATTCTTTATCAATAAATCAAATGAAATGTAATAGTGAAAGAGAAGCTCCTTGAAAGCAGAATCATGTGTAAATTATGCCTTATTAATGCAGTAAGTCCCCTACATACAAACCTTCAAGTTGCGAACTTTCAAAGATGTGAATGTGAGTTTGCATGTCCAATCACATAAGTTAGTTCACGTGTCTGGCATATATTGTCATGTGAGTGCATCCTCTACAAGTGGTTGTGCTTTTGTGTACTTTACTGTACATACTGTATAGAGTACAGTAGTACAGAATCTTTACTTCAATCCCAGGATGTCTGGAAGCAAACATAAAAGCAGTGGTGATATAGCACCAGCTGTTGTACTGTACTACTTTACTTTTCAAGGTACTGTACTGTACTATTAAAAATGTTTTCTTGGGCTTCCCTGGTGGCGCAGTGGTTGAGAGTCCACCTGCCGATGCAGGGGACACAGGTTTGTGCCCCGGTCCGGGAAGATCCCACATGCCGCAGAGCGGCTGGGCCCGTGAGCCATGGCCGCTGAGCCTGCGCGTCTGGAGCCTGTGTTCCACAACGGGAGAGGCCACAACAGTGAGAGGCCCGCATTCCGCAAAAAAAAAAAAAAGTTTTCTTTATTTTCTGTGTTTGTTTTTTGTGTATTATTTGTGTGAAAAGTATTATAAACCTATTACAATACAGTACTATATAGCTGATTGTGTTAGTTGGGGACCTACAAACAAATTGGACTTAAGAATGTGCTCTCGGATTGGAACTGAACTCAGTTCTCATGTAGGGGACTTACTGTATTATTTTGGCACGTCATCCGATTGTGAACTATGGGGATAATGATAAGATTAGAAAAGCTCTGGATATGGGAAGATAATGATGATTATTCTGTTAAAAGCTGATCGAGACCCTCAAAAACCTGAATTGTGATTTTTTTGCTTATTTATTCATCTTAACATGTATTCATCCATTTACTTATTTAGTAAATAATTACCGAGTGTCTTAAATGGGTCTGGTACCGAAGCCGAAAACATGGCCTCCGTGCACCAGTGCTGAATCAAATCTCAGACACAGAGTTTTGGGTGAAGGAGAAAAGCATGGTTTTATTGCTTCACCAGGCAAAGGGAGACACAGCAGGCTCCCGCCCTTCGAAAACTGTGTCTCTACCCTGGAGAATTTGGTGAGTTTTATAGCATTGGTTCAAGGGCGGGATTGCTGATAAAAGGCCTGTATTCCTTTAATCTGGCCTTAGGTGATCTCCTGATGAGCTTCTGTGGTTCCTTTAACCTGGCCTCAGGTGGTCTCCTGATCTCTGAAGAATGCTTCATCAAGTAGTTAGTATCTTCCATTTGTTGTGGGCTTTAGTTCTGTAAACGAGCTCAAAGATATTGTTATGTATATTCCTTGAGGTGAACCAGGACCCTGTCCCAAGGCTGCACTATTGTTTCTTGACTGCCCCTCCCTTTCTCTGCATCCCCTCCCTTCCCTGATTAGCAGCTGTTTGAACCTGCCCTTTAGAACTCAGGGAAGGTCATGGAGGCTGAAGTCTATTTCCAAGAAATGGGGGACACAGGCTTCCATGGCCAGGAGCCCCACAGGGTCCTGCTTGGTTCAAGTACTGTGCTGGATGCTGGGAATTTCAGAGCAAATATACCTACAAGCTTTGTCCTTGAGGAGCTCACAGCCTAGTGAGGGAGATAAAAATTAATCAAAGAATCAAACCAATCAATGTGATGTCACAACTGTGATAGATACTTTCATGGAGAGGACTATGTTTCTACAGGAATATATAATGAGAGGATGGAAGATTTGACCTCGTCAGAGAGGTTAGGGAAAACATGCTCAAGGAAGTGGCAGTTGCCATGAGACTTGAAGTATAGGGGTTGGCAAGATACATGGAGGAAGTGAGAGTATTACAGGCCAAAGGACTACCATCTGTAAAAGTTCTGAGTTGAAAGGGAGAATGACATGTTCAAAAACCTTAAAGAAGTCCAGAAGGTCTAGAAGGTAGAGGCAAGGAAGAAGTGGCCCATCAGATGGGGTTGAGAGACATGCAAGGTCTGGACCTTGCAGTGCTTTATGGCCACATTAAAGATTCTGGTCTTCATCCCAAGGACAGTGAGGGGGCCATTGAAGTGTTCAGGGGAATGATGTGGTAATGAGGATGCTATATCCCAGAGGTCAGGTGATGTTTGGGCAGAGAGATGACCCTCATTGGGCTTCATATCAGTGAGTTGAGTACTCCATTTTCTGTCATTATGTTCACAGAGAAGACTAATTTAATGTGAAATCTTCAATACAAATTAGGATTTGTAAGTTTATGCCTTGGAGTGCATTATTGAAAAGGCACTGAATATAATTCCAGGTAGCATTAAAAAATCATCAGACTATGTCCATTTGCTCAATGAATAAATGGCGACTGTTTTGTAGAAGTCATTAGGATAAAAATAAGCCAAATTTGGCTTTGAGTTACATCTACTAGACATTCATTTAAAGGGCAAAATATTGGGAATATTCAAACAAATTCTTTCTTCAAAATGTTTAAAATATAATGGAATAAAATGGATAATATAGAACTTTGATCATGTTTGATTTTTTATTGAAGTCTTAAATACTTGGTTTGTGTTAACTTAGGAAGAATTGGATGTAGAATATTTTCTATGCTACCTTCATATCCACTCAAATAAAACAAAATCACAAAATGGTAATTGAACCTTGACCAGGTCCCATCATAGTGCTCTAGCTCCTACCAAGTTTCTTTTTCTTTTCCTACTCATCTCCCCTTTTCACACCCTCTGACTTATGTGTTATTCCCCCAACCCCACCTCACTTTGTTTATTGTACTTGCCCAATGTTGGATACGACTTGGGCCTTGGTAGTATCAATGGAGAAGGTGAGAAAAATGGCTTCTAGCTTTGCTGATGAACTGGATGAGTCAAAGATGACTTTCTGATTTTTGTTCTGAAAATGGGAAGCATATAGTGACCCTTCCTGAAAGTGGGAAGATTGCTGGAGAGTTCCCAATTTTGGAATATTGAGTTTGAGATGTCTATTAATCTCCACAGTGGAAGAACCTTTTAAAGCTAAATATTGCCTGCTTCTCTTAACAAAAAATTCAGTGTTATAATGTTAATAGGCTCTGCCTCTTTATTTGGTCTTATCAAAGGTCCTGACCATGCAAATCAGATTAAGTTGCTCTCCTAATTAAAACTTTCCAATGGCTACTTACTGCCTTTAGACTAAAATCTAAATTTTATTTTTTTACCAGAGTCTCCAAGACCCTTCCTATAGGTGTTGCCTGAGCAACCTACCTCGTGATACCTTCCTCTTCACTCATTATGCTGCTTCTGTAGGGGCCTTATTTCTGTCTCTTGAACATGCCAAGAGACATACTTCAATTTTAGGACTTGCAGTTGCTGTTCTCTTTTTCTGGATTATTCCCACTTTTTCTTTTATAATAGAGACTCTTTTTGACTATTTTGATTGCAGACCATGTTTTATTGCCTCGAAAAGTTCTTTTGTAATTATCATTTTCTTCATAGTACTTCTCATCCTCTGAATTTTTTTTTTTTGAAGTATATGGGCCTCTCACTGTTTGTGGCCTCTCCTGTTGCGGAGCACAGGCTCTGGACGTGCAGGCCCAGCAGCCATGGCTCACGGGCCCAGCCGCTCCGTGGCATGTGGGATCCTCGCAGACCAGGGCACGAACCCGTGTCCCCTGCATCGGCAGGTGGACTCTCAACCACTGCGCCACCAGGGAAGCCCTCCTCTGAAATTATTTATTTATATATTTACACATTCACTGGTTGTCATCCCCCACCCCTGCCCCACAAGGTATCTCATCTGATTAGTTTGTCCCTATATTCCCAGCACCTAATACAACATCTGGCACATTTGAAGCACTCAGTAAATTTTTTTTTTTTTTTTCACCAGGGAACTCCTCTGAAATTATTTATTTATATATTTACACATTCACTGGTTGTCATCCCCCACCCCTGCCCCACAAGGTATCTCATCTGATTAGTTTGTCCCTATATTCCCAGCACCTAATACAACATCTGGCACATTTGAAGCACTCAGTAAATTTTTTTTTTTTTTTTCTTGCGTTATGCGGGCCTCTCACTGTTGCGGCCCCTCCCATTTGCGGAGCACAGGCTCCGGACGCGCAGGCCCAGCGGCCATGGCTCACGGGCCCAGCCGCTCCGCGGCATGCGGGATCCTCCCGAAACGGGGCACGAACCCGCGTCCCCTGCACCGGCAGGCGGACTCCCAAGCACTGCGCCACCAGGGAAGCCCAGTAAATATTTGTGACTATAAAAATATTAAATAAGTGAATGGAAGTGTGAAGAAAAGGAGGAGGTAGAGAGAAAAAAAGCCTATTCTCTCTTATAATCAAATAAAAAATGTATATCACATAATGTCTTTATGTTGGCTACAATTTTGCCCCCATTTATTAATACATTTCATGTTATAGACCTTACAAATGGCAAAGTATTCCTTGTGGGTTTTGTGCTAAGAATACAAATTCAATACGTCGGGCCATCTCCATTTTACATAGGAAAATAAGGCTCACAGGAACCAGATAACTTCCTCGCACTTACTCTGCTTTTAAGTGACAGTCTGACCTGACCTTGAACCCACATCTCTTGAGTTTGAGTCTGGTGTTCTTTTCGTACACTGTGCTAGTTCTCTATGATACCATAGGGACTGATGTTGTCACGTAATGACAATATCATTGTCAAGAAGCAGCACATAACCCACATATGAGCCATCAGTGGGATTATATATATTAGGTGAAACAAATGGGTCAGATAAAATCAGAAGTGGTCCCGCATTTTGATGACTCGAGTCTTTGCCCATTTTTAGAATCACAATCAGATTTATTAATATCTTCTGGCTCTGATATGTTTTAAGTAACTTTCTTTAATTTACATACCTATTTATCAGACTGACCACTGGCTGTGTAACTGGGAATACAAGCAATCTCACTGGGAACATGCTCCTTTAAAAATTTTTAACTAATTGTACAGTCTCTGGGGCTTATAATCTCTGAGAAGACTGAATTAACAGTGGGTTCCAATATGTTCACAAAACACAGCACTCTCCACAGCATTCACAGCAAGGTGAGGGGTTGTGAGCCATTTCCACTTGGGTATATTTCTGGCACAGCCATATCTTCCTACTAAACTGTATACTTCTTGGAACCAAGGCTAGATTTTGCATCGAGGAGATGTTTCTGGCATAGCTGTACGGAAGAGGACCCATGGTGCACCGGCTCTTTCTGCGATAGTCTGCTGCCATGTCAGTCTACCCGTGGCAACAGTAATGCACACTTAGCAGAGGTGGTGCTTCAAGGGGTGGGGGTGATGAACTCCTCTCAGGGACTCTGTATCCCAGAAGTCGCACAATTGACATTTTGCTTTGGAATTCTTTGCCTTTACTTACTTCACTTTCTTACTTTGCCTCTACTTACTTCATTGTACTGGGTGTGTGTTGGGAGTGGGGCAGAGATACGATATCTAGTCTTAGTTCTAAGAAGTATACAGTTTATAGGAAGATATCGAACTTATTTTCAAACAGCTATAATGGAAATTAGAATTTGGGATAGATGTAGCCTAGAATGTATGGTTTAAACCTTGCTCCCTGGAGTCAGGCAGACTTGGAGTTAGGCTGAGACTCTTACTTATTAGGTAGGTTGTTTTAGACAGCATACTTAAGCTCCCTGAGACTTGATTTCCTCATCTGGAACATTGGGGTAACAATAACCATACGTGTCATTTCACCCAGTTGCATTCATGGTACATTTATGTAAATGGACTCACACAGTTATTGGCACGTAGTAAGTGCTTGATAAATGTTAGCCTTTATAATTTTTATATAAAATTTAAAATTGTTTCAGTTCCTTCTGCTCTTCATAAGTGACTGCATTTTGCATTAAGGAAATACCATTAGTAAAGTTGGAAAGGGGGAAAGTGCAGGGTGTGTGGGGAGGTGGCCATTCCCAGTTTGGCCAGATTCTGTGATCTGTGTGGAGAAGTTTTGAAATATAAGAGATAAATCAGGGAGGGTTAATTAAGGTGAAGCTTGAAGAGTTTTGAGTGACAAATCTATATTTAAATCAACACTTGTGGGTAGGTAGTGAAGGAGCATACTGTTTAAAAGGGAGTTCTGGAGCCAAACTACCTAAGTTCACACCCCAGTTCCACTGTTCACTGCTGCATGATGTTGGACAAATTATATAATTTCTATTTGCCTCAGTTTCCTCATGTGTAATAATATTACCAACATCATAGGCTTCTTGTGAACATTATGAGATATTATGAGTTCATTATTAGCTGAGAGCCTGGTAAAACACTAAATAAATGATAGCTATTATTGTATTATTATTGTTATTATTATTTGAACAGAACTGAGTAGTTGATTTGCAAGTATCAGAAACAAAAGACAGCCCTTTCAGTGTTATTTTATAACTAAAATGGGCATAGTGATAAATTTTGAGTAAGACAGCCGTGAAAAGTGACATTTTAAACCTCTTCTCCAGTCCCTAAAGATCTGGTTTTCCTCCAAGAGTTTCCTGACCACTTATACAGTCACTTTCTAGCTGGAGGTGACTTTAAGAATTTCTATGCAAAGTGGCATGTACATATGCAATTTACATATACTGACATGCCATTGGCAACTTGTAGTTTATGGATCTATCAGTATAGTGTAGGTAGTAAATCTATTCCTGAAAAGCTAATCTATTCAGTTAGTTTTTGCAAATTGAATATTTTAAGCAAAAAAAAGGAGAAGTCTTTGTTTAGAAAAATGCTGTCATTAATTTATTTTTAAGATGTAAGAGACCACTACCCCATTTGTCATCTTTCTAAATCCAAGTGTCCATTTATTTGGGTGGGCAAAAGTCTGCATAAATAGTTTCTAGTAAATAGCATTATGGAGAGAGCTACCGAAAGCCAAGTCAGAGTTAATCTTGATTTTTTTTTTCTTTTCTGCCTTTTTAGAAAATCTACAAATATTTCAACCTGCCATTATTAATTTTCAGTGTGTCAGTTTTCTTTAGGTGCAAACATTGGACAGGTGGCCTAATGCTTTTCATGAAAACTTAAAGTGGATGAATAATAAATAGGAAATGTCACTTCCCTAGAAAAACTAAAAGAGCCAAGAGCGTTCACCTTTGATTAGTACAGGCTAGGGTGACGATTGGCATCTGCAGTCTCACAGGTGAATTTTTCTCTCAGTGGGGTTCAACCAGATCACAAAGAATCATTCTACTGAGTTCTTTGGATTTCAGGGTGTTAGTGAGGCTCATGTCAGAAAACCTTGATGGAACATTTTGCTGGAAAAGACGTGTAACTAGATCATGCTACATTAGGCAAGTCTCAGGGCAAAGGCTGAGTGTCCGGGAAGTTTCATCCATCTGGAAGTATCTCTAACTCTGATTACAGAATGGCTGTCACAGCCTAAAGCAGGTTCTTTTTTCTCATCTTCTTTTGTCTTGTTTTACTCCTCCCCCATCTCCCCCCACCCCCTTGCTCTCCCTCTTTTCTGTCCTCACTTTGAGTTGATGTCTCTACTGTTTGGAACTCATTTGGTCAATGACCAATTGGAACTCAATAGATCATTTTTATGACCCATTGTTTAAAGCCAGACCTGCTTGGAGCCATTTCTAATTCTCTTAATAAAGAGAATGGAGTTAAGAGTATTGTAATTTAGATGTATCCATTTGGAAAGGGTTCACAACTCCATCCAGGATATTTTATGCTTGAAGATCCATGGTCATCTCGACATGTCCCACTCTGAACCCCCTTTCATTGTTATCCCCAAGTCAGCATATTATCTCCTTGTACCCTACCACTTACAGGTATTACATATTTACATAATATATAATTATATATTACAGAAAGATGTCATATATCACTTCTCTTCTAGTCATGTAATATTGGAATCTGGGGATCAATAAACATTTTTTTTATTATGATAATCCTCAAATCTCTATAAAAATAGTGAGAGTAGTGTAATGAACCCCATTTCAGGGACTAGAATATTTTCTGTGCTCATAATCCCCAGAATTGTCACTAGCACAAAACTGGTGTTTTATACAAGTTTCTTCATCAAGATGGTTGTCTATCAAATTTATTTCCTTTTTCAAAAATAAGGAAAAACTTTGTATAATTTCAGTACTTGGAGTCCCTCTTCCCTTTTTTTTTTGTTTTGGTTCAGAAATGAACTTGTTGCTCACATGTGGCTATAGAAAATAATAGAATCATTTTTTTTTTTAAAGAGGACCATTTGGGCATCTTTTTGTAGTTTTCTCAAGATGTTATACCTGTTGAGTGGAGAGGAACTTATAACAGGCTTTTTCCTCCCCTAAAAATGTGTCTTTTATTACATGTTGAGATGGTGGCTCTTTGAAGGTACTTGACCCTGAGAGATTAAATGCCTCTCAAAGAGGGGAAAAATACATCTACTGATACCAGATTAAATGCTCATGAAATCTGGAAGCATGTTTTATACGTAGAGCTTTAAAAAAAACTTGTTTCCTGTAAAGGTCTCTGGGGTTTTTATTCAGGGGTTAAAAAAAGGATTGTTGTCGGCTGTGTTTTTACTAAATCACCATTGATCTCACCTGTGACTCAGGGACGAAGTAGGCAGTTGATTGTGGGCATCTCTAGGGTAACGATTTGTTCCCTATGGACCTGTGTATCTAAGGCCTGGGTAGGTCTCTGGACAAAAACGATATGGGTGGCAAATGCATATACTAACACTCACCACGTTATCTGGAAAGTGCTTTTCTTGACAGTAAGAGGGAAACCCAGCCAGAAGAACTTTTTCCTCTGTGAATGTGTTGACTTTTGCTCCAACTAATTTCTGATGTTGAAGGAACAGACCAAATAACTTTTGACTTTGGAAAAAGTGTAGCTCCTGGAGCTCAGAGTGAATTCAATTCTAAAATCACTTCATTTTGCTTCAGACAATGGAGGGACATATACATCTATCAACATTTAGCAAAGAGGACGCTCTACACAAAAAATCATAGGACTTTGAGCAAATAAAAACTTTAGAGAATGTCGGACTCTTTCACAGATGATAGAGATTTGGAGAAATTAAGTGATTTACCTGAGGTCATCCAGATAATTATTGGCAGAAGTAGATCTCTAGAAGTGGGTTCCTGGCTCATTTACAATCACCCAGGGAGATAATAATGCTGTATATGCCAGGCCTGTGCTTCATCCATTTTTTGCTTCCACAAGTTGTACTGGGATGCTCTCAAACCTCCACTGGATAAAATGAGATTACGGTCATTATGTTGCTATTGTCTGGCTTTGAATCCAGGCATTTCAGATCTAGATGCCCCCTTTCTCAAACTCTGTGCTTCACTGACCAGGAATTATCTGTGGGAATAGGTACAGCCTTATTTAGACAGAAGAAAAAAGTGCAATGGTGGTTCTTTGCAGAGATATGAACATCACATTCTACATTCTATGTATCTATTCTTCCTACGACTTGCAGTCTAAAAGCAAAGAAACTCTTCAATTACTGTAAGTGCTATGATCTTGATCAAAACAGTTGACTTCTGTGGACCTCTTTTTTCCCACTTGAAAAAAAAAAACAAATGATCAGGGAGATTGCAAAGTCTTGTGCTAAGAGAAAGATTGTCAGAGTATCAGTTGGAGGTAAATCTCTTTAGGGTTCTGCAAACAGAATCATCCATAAGTTAGTTTTTAGGGACAGAAAATAAATTTACATCCACACGTTCATTATTACCTGTGCTACTTTAGGAAGGACGGTATCAGGGAAGATAAGCAACTGTGACCTCCAAAAAGTCCCCAAGGGGTCTTTTAATACTGCTAGTCTGTCTGCCTGACTTGCCCTGCGGATAAACAAAAAGGAACACCTTCTTAATGACACTACAAAAGCAACAAGAAGTCCTAAGAGGTATAGTGACCAAAATGGGAAGTTTGGGGGTCATTCCTCATGTTGCTAAAGGAAAATCATTATTTACTAGAATTTTAGGACTTTAATGCTACTGCATGTGAAGAATATGAGCCATCAGTGGGATTATATATATTAGGTGAAACAAAAGCTCAGGTAATGTGATCAGCATCTTCCATACAGAACTTGAGAAGGTGTTTATTGACATCATAAAATCTCTAAGCTATTAACAGTCTTTTTGACTGGGGAGTAGTGAGAGATCAGAATATGCAAGGTGACCAGTGTGGCAAAAATTTTGCCTTTTGTAAAGGAATATGTAGATCATAATCACTAAGATTTTTTTTGTATCTTATTATCATTCTACTTTTATTTGAGTTAGTTATATATGTATCTGCATCCCTCTCAAATCGTAAGTTCTTAGAGGGCAGAGGTGTGTGTGTTATTTACCGATATCCCCCAAAGTACAATATTGAACAATTGAATTCAAGGAATTGTTTTTATTCTAAAACATTCCTGCCATCACCACAGCAGAGGAGCCTCAATTTCAGAGAACTACAGGAAAAACTTTTTTATAAATGTGCATGAATCGTAAGACTAAGCATTTTTTACCTGCCAGGTAAGACCAATTCAACTGAGGACGCCTATGGCTAGTGAATCACTAAGACAAATACATTTGTTTCAAGTTTGCAAATCCTAAAATTGTTTCAAAAAACCATTTCTCTTCTCTTCGTCCCATGGAATAATCAGCAGAAGTTTAGGCATAGTTTCCTGTTAGATGCTTGGAAATCAGCTTATCATGATGAATTGTGCAGTATTTGAGAACACCAGTTTCACCTGGGATGCCACAGCATCATCTGTCAGCCCCACCAAGCTGGAAGAGCTCTGTAAGACCTAGATTTCTTGGGGATGTTTAGATAATCTGTAACCACGTTTTCGCTTTGACTGTATGTACATCTCTGTTAATTTATTGAGCTATACTCCAGTGTTTCAATTTCACCAACATTTATACTATTTAAGACTATTCATTCTTTTATGTATCAAACATAGAATATTTTCTTTTTTTAACATCTTTATTGGAGTTTAATTGCTTTACAATGGTGTCTTAGTTTCTGCTGTATAACAGAGTGAATCAGCTCCATGTATACATATATCCCCATATACCTTCCCTCTTGTTTCTCCCTCCCACCCTCCCTATCCCACCCCTTTAGGTGGACACAAAGCACCGAGCTGATCCCCCTGTGCTATGTGGCTGCTTCCCACTAGCTATCTATTTCACATTTGGTAGTGTATATATGTCCATGCTACTCTCTCACTTGGTCCCAGCTTACCCTTCCCCCTCCCCATGTCCTCAAGTCCATTCTCTACGGCTGTGTCTTTATTCCTGTCCTGCCTCTAGGTTCTTCAGAACCATTTTTTTTTTTTTAGATTCCATATATATGTGTTAGCATACGGTATTTGTTTTTCTCTTTCTGACTTACTTCACTTGGTATGACAATCTCTAGGTCCATCCACCTCGCTACAAATAATTCAATTTCATTCCTTTTTATGGCTGAGTAATATTCCATTATATATATAGGTAACACATCTTCTTTAACCATTCATCTGTCGATGGACACTTAGGTTACTTCCATGTCCTAGCTATTGTAAATAAGGCTGCAATGAACATTGTGGTACACGACTCTTTTTTTTTTTTTGAATTTTATTTACTTTTTTATACAGCAGGGTCTGATTAGTTATCCATTTTATACACATCAGTATATACATGTCAATCCCAATCTCCCAATTCATCCCACCACCACCACCACCCCTCCGCCACTTTCCTCCCTTGATATCTATATGTTTGTTCTCTACATCTGTGTCTCTACTTCTGCCCTGCAAACCAGTTCATCTGTACCATTTTGCTAGGTTCCACATATATGCGTTAATATACGATATTTGTTTTTCTCTTTTTGACTTACTTTACTCTGTATGACAGTCTCTAGATCCATCCACATCTCTACAAATGACCCAGATTCATTCCTTTTTATGGCTGAGTAATATTCCATTCTGTATATGTGCCACATCTTCTTTATCCATTTGTCTGTCGATGGGCATTTAGGTTGCTTCCATGACCTGGCTTTGTAAATAGTGCTGCAATGAACATTGAGGTACATGACTCTTTTTGAATTATGGTTTTCTCTGGGCATATGCCCAGTAGTGGGATTGCTGGCTCATATGGTAATTCTACTTTTAGTTTTTTAAGGAACCTCCATACTGTTCTCCATAGTGGCTGTATCAATTTACATTCCCACCAACAGTGCAAGAGGGTTCCCTTTTCCCCACACCCTCTCCAGCATTTGTTGTTTGTAGATTTTCTGATGATGCCCATTCTGACTGGTGTGAGGTGATACCTCATTGTAGTTTTTTTTTTTTAAATAAATTTATTTATGTATTTATTTTTGGCTGCATTGGGTCTTCGTTGCTGCATGCAGGCTTTCTCTAGTTGCAGCGAGCAGGGGCTACTCTTCATTGGGGTGCCCCGGCTTCTCACTGAGATGGCCTCTCTTGTTGTGGAGCACGGGCTGTAGAGCGCAGGCTCAGTAGTTGTGGTGCACGGGCTTAGTTGCTCCACAGCATGTGGGATCTTCCCGGACCAAGGCTCGAACCCATGTCCCCTGCATTGGCAGGTGGATTCTTAATCACTGCGCCACCAGGGAAGCCTCTCATTGTAGTTTTGATTTGCATTTCTCTAATAATTAGTGATGTTGAGCAGCTTTTCATGTGCTTTTTGGCCATCTGTATGTCTTCTTTGGAGAAATGTCTATTTAACTCTAATGCCCATTTTTTGATTGGGTTGTTTGTTTTTTTAATATGGACGTGCATGAGCTCTTTATATATTTTGGAGATTAATCCTTTGTCCCTTGATTCGTTTGCAAATATTTTCTCCCATTCTGAGGGTTGTCTTTTCGTCTTCTTTGTAGTTTCCTTTGCTTTGCAAAAACTTTTAAGTTTCATTAGGTCCCATTTGTTTATTTTTATTTTTATTTCCATTACTCTAGGAGGTGGATCAAAAAAGAACTTGCTGTGATTTATGTCAAAGACTGTTCTTCCTCCATTTTCCTCTAAGAGTTTTATAATGTCCAGTCTTACATTTAGGTCTCTAACTATTTTGAGTTTGTTTTTGTGCAAGGTGTTAGGGAGTGTTCTAATTTTATTCTTTTGCATGTAGCTGTCCAGTTTTCCAGCACCACTTATTAAAGAGACTGTCTTTTCTCCATTGTATATCCTTGCCTCCTTTATCATAGATTAGTTGACCATAGGTGCGTGGGTTTATCTCTGGGCTTTCTATCCTGTTCCATTGATCTATATTTCTGTTTCTGTGCCACTACCATATTATCTTGATTACTGTAGCTTTGTAGTATAGTCTGAAGTCAGGGAGCCTTCTTCCTCCAGCTCAGTTTCTTTCCCTCAGGACTGCTTTGGCTATTCAGGGCCTTTTGTGTCTCCATATAAATTTTAAGATTTTTCGTTCTAGTTGTGTAAAAAATGCCATTGGTAATTTGATAAGGATTGCATTGAATCTGTAGATTGCTTTGGGTAGTATAGTCATTTTCACAATATTGATTCTTCCAATCCAAGAACATGGTATATCTCCCCATCTGTTTGTATCATCTTTAATTTCTTTCAACAGTGTCTTATAGTTTTCTGCATACAGGTCTTTGGTCTCCTTAGGTATGTTTATTCCTAGGTATTTTATTCTTTTTGTTGCAGTGGTAAATGGGAGTGTTTCCTTAATTTCTCTTTCAGAGTTTTCATCATTAGTGTATGGAAATACATTTCTGTGCATTCATTTTGTATCCAGCAACTTTACCAAATTCATTGATTAGCTCTAGTAGTTTTCTGGTGGCATCTTTAGCATTCTCTGTGTATAGTATCATGTCATCTGAAAACAGTGACAGTTTTACTTCTTTTCCAATTTGTATTCCTTTTATTTCTTTTTCTTCTCTGTTTGCTGTGGCTAGGACTTCCAAAACTATGTTGAATAATAGTGGTGAAAGTAGACATCCTTGTCTTGATTCTGATCTTAGAGGAAATGCTTTCAGTTTTTCACCATTGAGAATGATGTTTGCTGTGGGTTTGTCATATATGGACTTTATTATGTTGTGGTAGGTTCCCTCTATGGCCACTTTCTGGAGAGTTTTTATCATAAATGGGTGAGCTTTTTCTGCATTTATTGAGATGATCTTATGGTTTTTATCCTTCAATTTGTTAGTGTTGTTTATTACATTTATTGATTTGCATATATTGAAGAATCCTTGCATTCCTGGGATAAACCCCACTTGGTTATGGTTTATGATCCTTTTAATGTATTGTTAGATTCTGTTTGCTAGTATTTTGTTGAAGATTTTTGCATCTGTGTTCATCACTGATATTGGCCTGTAGTTTTCGTTTTGTGACATCTTTGTCTGGTTTTTGTATCAGGGTGATTGTGGCCTTGTAGAATGAGTTTGGGTGTCTTCCTCCCTCTGTTATATTTTGGAAGAGTTTGAGAAGGATAGGTGTTAGCTCTTCTCTAAATGTTTGATAGAAGTCGCCTGTGAAGCCATCTGCTCATGCGCTTTTGGTTGTTGGAAGATTTTTAATCACAGTCTCTATTTCAGTGCTTGTGATTGGTCTGTTCATATTTTCTGTTTCTTCCTGGTTCAGTCTTGGCAGGCTGTGCTTTTCTTAGTATTTGTCCATTTCTTCCGTGTTGTCTATTTTATTGGCATGTAGTTGCTTTTAGTAATCTCTCATGATCCTTTGTATTTCTGCAGTGTCAGTTGTTTCTTCTCCTTTTTCATTTCTAATTCTATTGATTTGAGTTTTCCTTTTTTCCTGAGGAGTCTGGGTCATGGTTTATCAATTTTGTTTATCTTCTCAAAGAACCAGCTTTTAGTTTTATTGATCTTTGCTATCGTTTCCTTCATTTCTTTGTCATTTATTTCTGATCTGATCTTTATGATTTCTTTCCTTCTGCTAATTTTGGGGTGTTTTTTCTTCTTCTTTCTCTAATTGCTTTAGGTGTAAGGTTTGGTTGTTTATTTAAGATGTTTCTTGAAGTAGGATTGTATTACTATAAACTTCCCTCCTAGAACTTCTTTTGCTGCATCCCATAAGTTTTGGGTTGTCGTGTTTTCATTATCATTTGTTTGTAGATATATATATATATATATATTTATTTTTTTTTTTGCGGTACTCGGGCCTCTCACTGTTGTGGCCTATGTAGATATTTTTTGATTTCCTCTCTGATTTCTTCAGTGATCTTTTGGTTATTTAGTAGCCTATTATTTAGTCTCCATGTGTTTGTACTTTTTACAGATATTTTCATGTAATTGATGATATCTAGTTGCATAGCGTTGTGGTCAGAAAAGATAGTTGATACGATTTCAGTTTTCTTACATTTACCAAGGCTTCATTTGTGACCCAAGATATGATCTATCCTGGAGAATGTTCCATGAGCACTTGAGAAGAAAGTGTATTCTGTTGTTTTTGGATGGAATGTTCTATAAGTATCAGTTAAGTCCATCTTGTTTAATGTGTCATTTAAAGCTTGTGTTTTTTTTTTACTTTCATTTTGCATGATCTGTCCAGTGGTGAAAGTGGGGTGTTAAAATCCCCTACTATTTTTGTGTTACTGTTCATATCCCCTTTTATGGGTGTTAGCATTTGCCTTATGTATTGAGGTGTTCCTATGTTGGATGCATAAATATTTACAATTGTACATCTTCTTCTTGGATTGATCTGTTGATCATTATGTCGTGTCCTTCTTTAGCACATTTTTTTTTTTTTTT